>NC_091285.1:277791307-278091307 GCF_032444005.1 Ranitomeya imitator | reverse complement strand
GCTGTGCCAGGGGCGGCGCTCTCTGCTGCTCGGAGGACTGATATTACGAGAGGAGCGGGTGAAGGAGGTAGAGAAAAACCGTATCAAGTGCCCTTCTCTGATCTATGCAGTGACCAGGGGGCAAGAGCTGCTGTGCCCTGTGCCCCCTATGCTACTGTACACTGTGATACTGTGCCCCCTACAATACTGTACCCTGTGTCCCATGTGCTGCTGTACCCCCTACACTACTTTGCCCATGTGCCCCGCTACACTACTGTACCTGTTATGAACTGGTGGTTTAGGAGCAACATGGGACGAGCTCTGAAGGAGGTGGAGCCTGTACTGACCGCAGTCCCTAAGCTCAACACAACACTAGAAGTAGCCGTGGGATGCTCCTGTCACTCCCTAGGCACCTCGTCACAGCCTGAGAATTAACTACCCCTAAAGATAGAAACAGGAAAACTATCTTGCCTCAGAGAAAATCCCCAAAGGATAGATAGCCCCCCACAAGTAATGACTGTGAGTGGAGAGGGAAAAGACATACACAGAATGAAACCAGGATGTAGCACAGGAGGCCAGTCTAGCTAGATAGATAGGACAGGATAGAATACTGTGTGGTCAGTATTAAAAACTACAAAAATCCACAGAGTTTACAAAAATCTCCACACCTGACTAAAGGTGTGGAGGGTAAATCTGCTTCCCAGAGCTTCCAGCTTAACTGAATTAATCCATACTGACAAGCTGGACAAAACATAGAATGCAAAGAACGAGTAAGTCCACAACATGTGGACAGAAAAGAGCAAAGCAAGGACTTAACTTTGCTGGACTGGTCAGGATATCAGGGAAATCCAAGAGAGATGTGAATCCAACCAGGAACCATTGACAAGTGGCACTGGCTGAAGGGAAGAGCCAGGCATAAATAGCCGAGCAGAAAGACAATCAGTGGAAGCAGCTGCAGACTGCTAAATCCAAGGAGCAGCCATACCACTTAAAACCACCGGAGGGAGCCCAAGAGCAGAACTCACAAAAGTGCCACTTACAACCACCGGAGGGAGCCCAAGAGCGGAATTCACAACATGTACCCTGTGCCCCCTCCTGATTGCCCCAGTACGGAAATTTGCAGCTCTCGTGGTATCTACGTCAGTTCGGACACCAGCCGCACAAAGGAACCGGACACTGGGGAGGCAGCACCGTGAGTACCGAGCACCCTGCTCCGATCTGTGTAGTGACCAGGGGGCAAGTGCTGCTGTGCCCTGTGCTCCATATGCTACTGTACCTTGTGCTACTGTGCCCCCTACACTACTGTGCCATGTGCCCCCTACCCTACTGTACTTTGCTGCTGTGCCCCCTTTACTTCTTGTCCCTGTGCCCCCTACCCTACTGTACTCTACCGCTGTGCCTCCTACCCTACTGTACTCTGCCCCTATACTTCTTGTCCCTGTGCCCCCTACACTACTGTACCCTGTGCCCCCTACCCTACCGTACTCTGCTGCTGTGCCCCATACACTACTGTACCCTGTGCACCATGTGCTGATGTACCCCTACACTACTGTACCCTGTGCCTCATGTTCTGCTGTGCCCCCTACACCACTGTATCCCCAGCCCCATGTGCTACTGTGCCCCTTACACTACTGTACCCTGTGCCGTATGTGCTGCTGTGCCCCCTACACTACTGTACCATGCCACATATGCTGCTGTGCTCCCTACACTACTGTATCCTGTGCCCCATGTGCCCCTTACACTACTGTACCCTGTGCCCCATGTGCTGCTGTGCCCCCTACACTACTGTACCCTGTGCCCCATGTGCTGCTGTGCCTCCTACACTACTGTGCCCCCTACACTATTGTACCCTGTGCCCCATGTGCTGCGGTGCCCCCTACACTACTGTACCCTGTGCCCCCTACACTATTATACCCTGTGCCCCATGTTCTGCTCTGCCCCTACACTACTGTACCCTATGCCCCCTACCCTACTGTACCCTGTGCCCCATGTGCTGCTGTGCCCTCTACACTACTGTACCCTGTTCCCTCTACACTACTGTACACCGTGCTGCTGTGCCCCTACAGTACTGTGCTCCATGTGCTGCTATATCCTCTCCTCATGTACTTCTGTGTCTTCTGCTTCATGCACTGCTGTGCCCCGTATGTTGTGCTACCCTGTGCCTCCTACACTGCTGCGCCCCTTGTGTTGTTTTACCCTGTGCCTCCTGCACTGCTGTGCCCCGTGTGTTGTCCTGCCCTGTGCCTCTTGCACTGCTGCGCCCCTTGTGTTGTTTTACCCTGTGCCTCCTGCACTGCAGTGCCCCATGTATTGTGGTGCCCTGTGCCTCCTGCACTGCTGTGCCCCATGTGTTTTGTCTGCCCTGTGCCTCCTGCGCCCCTTGTGTTGTGGTACCCTGTGCCTCCTGCTGTGCAGTGCCCCGTGTGTTGCGGTGCCCTGTGCCACCTGCACTGCTGTGCCTCGTGTATTGTGGTGCCCTGTGCCTCCTGCACTGCAATGCCCTATGTGCAGTGCCGTATTTGTCGCTAGGCACTTGAGGGCACCAGGATTTGTTTCATGCGGATGCATTCTCCTTCAGACCCTGGGAACCATCAGGATACCTTCCGATACTTGGTGTCCCATTGACTTGTATTGGTATCGGGTATCGGTATCGGCGATATCCGATACTTTTCGGGTATCGGCCGATACTATCCGATACCGATACTTTCAAGTATCGGACGGTATCGCTCAACACTAGCCGCGAATGGCAAAAATCGCTGATGTGAAAGTAGCCTAAGTCACTGCCGACAGTGTCTGTATTAGGCCGGGATCACACATACGTGAGATACGGCTGAGTCTCGCAGGTGAAATCCCTCCTCTGGCGCCGGCACTTGGGAGCGGAGCGTGCAGCTCCATATGTCGCTGCGCGGCTGCACGCTCCACTGCGGAGTGCCAGCGCCAGAGGATGGATTTCACCTACGAGACTCAGCCGTATCTCGCGTATGTGTGATCCCGGCCTTAGTCATACTCACCAATAGGGAGGTGGCAAGAAAAGGGCCTAGGGCAGCATAAACTCTAAATACGGCCTTGACCTGAAGGTTAATAAACTTCTTGAATTTGGTTTTGAGCACCTTGAGGGGAGAAGTTTTTAGAATGGTGACACCTTTGGGAATCTATTATACAGCCCCCTGAAAGTGACTTCAAATGTGATGTGGTCCCTAAAAAAAATGGTGTTGTAAAAATGAGAAATCGCTGGTCAACTTTTAACTCTTATAACTCCCTAACAAAAAAACATGTGGTTCCAAAATAGTGCTGATGTAAAGTAGAAATGAGGAAAATGTTATTTAGTAAGTACTTTGTGTGACATATCTCTGTGATTTAATGGCATGAAAATTCCCTTTTTTTCACAAATAAACGCAAGTCATTGCAAATAAATTTTACTACTACCACAAAGTACAATATGACGCGAAAAATAATGTCAGAATCACCAGAATCCATGGAAGCGTTCCAGAGTCATTACCTCATAAAGGGACAGTGGTCAGAATTGTAAAAATTGGTCCAGTCATTAATGTGCAAACCACCCTTGGGGGTAAAGGGGTTAAGCTGGGTTAGGTGTTCATCTCTGTCTTTAGGACTGAAACAGATCTGGTTGCATCTGAGGGACTGTCTGTAGACAATGGATTTTTTAATGTGTTTAGCATGGAAGCTTTCCCATCTGAGGTTTGTGGGATGGTCAAATGGTTTCCGATACACTGATGTTTAGAACAAACCATTTTGGACTTTCATGGTGGTGTCTAGAAAGTTGATTTTTGTTTTTGAGTGGTGCAATGTCAAGTTTATGGTAGGATGAAATTTGTGCATGGAAATTTAGAAGTTCTTGTTCGGACTCAGTCCAGATTATTAAGATGTCATTGATGTAATGGAAATAGGCAAAGGGTTTGATGGAGCAGGATGTCTAAGTTACAGATATCACTTACAGTAAACAAACTAACAATGACAGACTGATAAAGAGGGACGAGGACTCTGCCCTTGCGGGCTTACATTCTACAGGATTATGGGGAATGAGACAATAGGTTGAGGGTTGCAGGAGCTCCGGTGTTGGTGAGGCGGTAGCTTCGGTAGTGATGAGGAGGCAGCGGGGTCAGAGCAGGCTGTAGGCTTTCCTGAAGAGATGGGTTTTCAGGTTCCATCTGAAGGATCCGAATGTGGTTGATAGTCGGACGTGTTGGGGCAGAGAATTCCAGAGGATGTGGGATATTCGGGAGAAGTCTTGGAGGCGATTGGATGAGGAGCGAATAAGTGTAGAGGGGAGAAGGAGGTCTTGGGAGGACCAGAGATTACGTGAGGGAAGATATCGGGAGATTAGTTCAGAGATATATGGAGGAGACAGGTTATGGATGGCTTTGTAGGTCAGTATTAGTAACTTCAACTAGATACGCTGAGGGAATGGGAGCCAGTGAAGAGATTTGCATAGGGGGAAGCAGAGGAGTAGCGAGGAGAAAGATGAATTAGTCAGGCAGCAGAGTTAAGGATGGACTGGAGAGGTGCAAGAGTGTTAGCAGGGAGGCCACAGAAAAGGATGTTGAAGTAGTCAAGGCGGGAGATGATGAGGGCATGCACAAGCATTTTAGTAGATTGACGGTTAAGGAAAGGACGGATTCTGGAGATATTTTTGAGCTGGAGGTGGAAAGAGCTTGGATGTGCGGTTTGAAGGACAGGGCAGAGTCAAAGGTTACTCCGAGGCAGCAGACTTCTGGTACGGGGATGATGTCATTATACAGTACAGACCAAAAGTTTGGACACACCTCATTTAAAGATTTTTCTGTATTTTCATGACTATGAAAATTGTAAATTCACACTGAAGGCATCAAAACTATGAATTAACACATGTGGAATTATATACTTAACAAAAAAGTGTGAAACAACTGAAAATATGTCTTATATTCTAGGTTCTTCAAAGTAGCCACCTTTTGCTTTGATGACTGCTTTGCACACTCTTGGCATTCTCTTGATGAGCTTCATGCTCAATGTGGTACACACAAGGACACAGGACAGAGGTTGAGTCAACTTTAAACCATGTCAACTGGCTACAAGTGTGATTTAGTTATTGCCAACACCTGTTAGGTGCCACAGGTAAGTTACAGGTGCTGTTAATTACACAAATTAGAGAAGCATCACATGATTTTTCGAACAGTGCCAATACTTTTATCCACCCCCTTTTTATGTTTGGTGTGGAATTATATCCAATTTGGCTTTAGGACAATTCTTTTTGTGTTTTTTTCATTTAAGACAAATTAAATGAAGATAATAATACCAAAGAATTTGTGATTGCAATCATTTTCAGGAAGAAACGGAGTATTATCTGGCAGAATTGCAGGGGTGTCAATACTTTTGGCCACAACTGTATATATATTATACAGTATATGTATATAGCTGGCTGTCTTCCTTACAAGTGGATTAAGAATGTTTTCTACCCACCGTGAGATTTTTTTTCAGTGAAGTGTTCTCACCCTTGAGATGATTGGCCTCCCTGGGTTGCCTGGCTTATGAATCTTAGGAGGCATATAGAAACTTCCCATTCTTAGATTCTCAGGTATTAAGTCAAGAAGGTTTATAAAGTCTGTACACAGACATTTGATGACTTTTCAACTCCTTCAGATATTTTGGAGTTGGGTCATCATCCAGTTTGGTGTAGTACTGTATATCCATCAGTTGTCTGTGTGCCTCTTTGATGTAGTCAGTTGTATTGAGGACAACTATGGCACCACCTTTATCCGCAGGCTTAATAATGATCTCCCTGTTGTTCTTCAGGAAGTGTATCGCCTTTCTCTCCGACAAGCTGATATTAGATGTTTCCTTTGCTTTTCTATCCGGTATCATGGACTGCACCGAATGTCTAAAGGAGTCAATGTATTGGTCCAGTTAGAGTTATTCTCCAGTCTGACTTGAGCTTGGCTGCCCAGAAGCCCCAAGTTCTCTTTGACAGAGAAGAACTCCTTCAGTCTAAAGGTACTGTCACACTCAGCGACGCTGCAGCGATATAGACAACGAGCCGATCGCTGAAGCGTCGCTGTTTAGGTCGCTGTAGAGACGTCAAACACAGCAGCTCCAGAACGATGCAGGAGCGATCCAGTGACGTACTTATCGTTCTCGCTGGTTGTTAGCTCCATGTAAAACATTGCTGGCATCGTTGCTTTTGCTGTCAAACACGACGATACACGCCGACCTGACGACCAAATAAAGTTCTGGACTTCTAGCTCCAACCAGCGATGGCACAGCGGGATCCAGATCGCTGCTGCGTGTCAAACACAACGAGATCGCTATCCAGGACGCTGCAACGTCACGGATCGTTGTCGTTCTCGTTGTAAAGTTGCTGAGTGTGAAGGTACCTTAAGTCTCCTGAAGTATTGGTCCATGTCACTACAAAATACCGCTCGGCATTTTCCGCAGCATGTCAATTCATAGTGCGGATTCCGCAGCATTTTACACCTGTTCCTGTATAGGAATCCGCTGGTGAAATCCGCCCAAAAAACACTAGAAATCCGCGGTAAATCCGCAGGTGAAACGCAGTGCATTTGACCTGCAAATTTTTCAATAACGGTGCGGAAAAAGCCGCACAAAAATCCGCAACGTGGGCACATAGCCTTAGGGTTAGGGTTAGAATTAGAGTTGGAATTAGGGTTAGGGCTGTAATTAGGGTTAAGATTAGGGTTAGCGGTGTGTTGGGGTTAGTGTTGGAGTTAGAATTGAGGGGTTTCCACTGTTTAGGCACATCAGGGGGTCTCCAAACGCGACATGGCACCACTATTGATTCCAGCCAATCTTGCGTTCAAAAAGTCAAATGGTGCTCCCTCCCTTCCGAACCTCGACGTGTGCCCAAATAGTGGTTTACCCCCACATATGGGGTATCAGCGTACTCAGGACAAACTGGACAACAACTTTTGGGGTCCAATTTCTCCTGTCACCTTTATGAAAATAAAAAATTGCTGGCTAAAAAATAAAGGAAAGAAAAATTATCTTTTATTTTCACGGTTTTGCGTTATAAACTTCTGTGAAGCACTTGGGGGTTTAAAGTGTTCACCACACATCTAGATAAGTTCCTTGGGGAGTCTAGTTTCCAAAATGGGGTCACTTGTGGGGGGTTTCTACCGTTTAGGCACATCAGGGTCTCTGCAAACACAACGTGATGCCCGCAGACCATTCCATCAAAGTCTGCATTTCAAAACGTCACTACTTCCCTTCCAAGCCCCGTACTCAGGACAAACAGGATAACCACTTTTGGGGTTCAATTTCTCCTGTCACCCTTGTGAAAATGAAAAACTGCGGGCTAAAAAACCTAATTTTTGAGGAAAGAAAAATGATTTTTTATTTTCACGGCTCTGCGTTATAAACTTCTGTGGAGCACTTGGGGGTTGAAATTGCTTACCACACATCTAGATAAGTTTCTTGGGGGGTCTAGTTTCCAAAATGGGGTCACATGTGGGGGAGCTCCAATGTTTAGGCACACAGGGGCTCTCCAAACGCGCCATGGTGTCCGCTAACGAATGGAGCTAATTTTTCATTCAAAAAGTCAAATGGCGCTCCTTCCCTTCCGAGCCTTGCCGTGTGCCCAAACAGTGGTTTACCCCCACATGTGAGGTATCGGTGTACTCAGGAGAAATTGCCCTACAAATGTTAGGAACCATTTTATCCTGTTGCCCACGGATCAATTTGTGAAGCACCTGGGGGTTTAAAGTGCTCACTATGCATCTAGATAAGTTCCTTGGGGGGGTCTAGTTTCCAAAATGGGGTCACTTGTGGGGGAGCTCCAATCTTTAGACACACAGGGGCTCTCCAAACGTGACATGGTGTCCGCTAAAGACTGGAGCCAACTCTTCATTCAAAAAGTCAACTGGCGCTTCTTCCCTTCCAAACCCTGTCGTGCGCCCAAACTGGTTCCCCCCCCCCCCACACACACATATGGGGTATCGGCATACTCAGGACAAATTGGACAACAACTTTCGGGGACCCGTTTCTCCTTTTAGCCTTGGTAAAATAAAAAAATTGTTGCTAAAAGATAGTTTTTGTGACTAAAAAGTTAAATGTTCATTTTTTCCTTCCATGTTGCTTCTGCTGCTGTGGAACACCTGAAGGGAATGGTGTCACTTTTGGGTATTTTCAGCCATATAGACCCCTCAAACTGACTTCAAATGTGAGGTGGTCCCTAACAAAATGGTTCTGTAAATTTTGCTGTAAAAATGAGAAATTGATGGTCAAATTTTAACCCTTATAACTTCCTAAATTGTGCTGACATAAAGTAGACATGTAGGAAATGTTATTTATTAACTATTTTGTGTCACATAACTCTCTGGTTTAACAGAATAAAAATAAAAAATTTGAAAATTGCAACATTTTCAATATTTTTGCCAAATTTCCATTTTTTTCACAAATAAAAGCAAAAATTATCGATCTAAATTTACCACTAACATGAAGCCCAATATGTCACGAAAAAAGTCTCAGAATAGCTACGATCCGTTGAAGCGTTCCTGAGTTATTACCTCATAAAGGGACACTGGTCAGAATTGCAAAAAATGGCCATGTCATTAAGGTCAAAATAGGCTGGGTCATGAAGGCGTTAAAAATTACATTTTAAGCTGGGTTAGGTGTTCATCCCTGTCCTTAGAACTAGAACAGATATGGTTGTATCTGAGGGCTTGGTTGGAGACAATGGATTTTTTAATGTGTTTAGGATGGAAGCTGTCCATCTGAGGTATGTGGGATGGTCAATAGGTTTCCGATACACTGATGTTTGGAACGAACCATTTTGGACTTTTATGGTGGTGTTTAGAAAGTTCATTTTTGCTTTTGAGTGGTGCAATGTCAAGTTTATGGTAGGATGAAATTTGTTGAATTTGTCAGGTTGCGGTTGGGTTAGCCAACTCTATGGTGCCTGCAGTTTAGGTGCTTCCTATGTGGGCTGCGGGAACTGGCAATCAATGCTGGAAATTTAGAAGTTCTTGTTTGGACACAGTCCAGATTATTAAGATGTCATCAATGTAACGGAAATAGGCAAAGGGTTTGATGGAGAAGGATGTTATAAAGTCATTTTCCAGTTTAGCCATGAAGAGGTTGGCGTACTTGGGCGCCACTTTACTTCCCATAGCAGTGTCGGTGCGTTGTAGATATAGCTCCTCACCGAAAGAGAAAAAGTTGTGTGTGAGGATTAATCTGGTGTTATTACAGACTCGGAAGGGATCCCTTTGGCCTCAAGAAACATTTGGCAGGTGGTTAGTCCATCTTCGTGTGGAATGTTAGAAAATAAGAATTTGACAGCCATGGTGGCTAAGATGGTGCTGTCGGGGAGGGGACCTATCATGGATAGCTTATTCAGCAGGTCTGCAGTGTCCTGTATATAGCTGGCTGTCTTCCTTACTATGTGGCTGTACAGTACTGCTTAGCTGTACGGCAAGACTCAGGTGGGATGGAGCACTACTTAACTCCTGGAGCGCAGATTTTCCTAAAATAGTTTGCTAACTCCATATACAGAGCCCCTAAGTGCTAGGAAAGCAAAATCCTCCCTCAAGTGGAAATTATACCCTTTTGGGAATCTATCTATCTATAGGTCTAGTGATGATTTAGGAAGAAACCAACCACCAGAACTCTAGAATAAACCATGAAAGCCCGGACAAGATACTATAATTCAAAATATATATCTTTTATTTTAATAATAGCAATGGTTATACTACAATAAATTGTGTGCACGTATCACGACACTTTATACCAACATTATATAAAAAAATTATAATATTAAAGGCACAAATGTAGTGGATGGTGGACCCAAGGATAAAAAAACATTATATTAGGCCATATAAGTTGGAAATGAATGGGCTATAGTGATGATTTAGACTACATGGAATTAATTTACTATAATGAGGCATCAGTTATTCTGGACTCCGTCTGGTCTCTGTTCAGCTTTGCCCTTTTCAAAAGTGCACAAAACTGTGGAAGACCACGCTTTTATAATGCCTAAAAGATTGACACTGCCGAATCACAGGTCAGATGGCATCCACAGTGCCTCCATCTGCCTCATTATAGGGAATTTTCCGTCAGAGGTTCTGTCTGAATCATGTATCTCAGAAGTTTACACGGAAACTCCAGTGTAAGCACTCAGCGCAGATCGTAGGATGAATTTGAGCCGAGGCATTACTGCAATTTTTGTGAGGCAGAATGAAAAAAAAAAATCACCTGGAGGTTAAGAATCGGTTCATTTTTTACACCGTTCCTCGTGCGGTATAAGTGATTAGATGACTTTATTCTTCGGGTCGATGTGATTACAGCGATACCAGATTTATAGTGGGTCAAACACTAAAAAATGCTTTTTATTGCAAAAACAACCATATTTAGAGATATAATTTTTCCATATTTCTGCCAACAGAGTCATGTGAGAGCTTGTTTCTTGCGGGACAAGTTGATGTTTTAATTGGTACCATTTTCAGACATGACATTTTTTGACCGCTTTCTATTCCAATTACTGGGAGGCAGAATATACAAAATCCAGCAATTCAGGAAAAGTTTTTTTATACTGTTCCATATGTGGTAAAATTAATAAGGCAGCTTTATTCTTTGGGTCAGTACAAGTAGAGCAATACCATATTTATAACTTTTTTGTGTTTTGTTGCTTTTACACAATATAAGCTATTTTATAGAAAAAAATAATTATTTTTGCATCACTTTATTCTGAGAGCTATAACTTTTTTATTTTTGGCTGATTGAGCTGAATGGTGTTTTCAAAGATACAATTTTTATTTACATTCATCTTTTTGATCGCGATTTATTCCACTTTTTGTTCAGCGGTATGATAATAAAGCAGTGTTTTGCCTTGTTTTAAAAAAAATTTTCACTGAAGGAGCTCCCTCCCTCCTTCTAAATGCTGTGATCGATATCAATCACAGCATTTAGGGGTTGACGTGCCAGGAGTTGTGCGGGCACCGCTCTTGGCACTGAGTGACGCATGTCAGCTGTCAGAATCAGCAAACAAAATTGCCTGGACATATCCATACGTCTATGGTCGGTAAGAACCCCTTTCACAAGCACTGCACTGTCTATGGACTTTGTACACAGAGACCATGGCAGGGCCAGACTGGCCATCGGGCATTTCTGGCAAATGCCAGAAGGGCCGATCCTTGTAATGGGCCGCTAGACATATCGCCCCATCCACGTTGTCAGTGGGCGTTCCAGAGTTCACTTCAGCAGCCAGCACACCAGGCAGCATTTGCTTTCCTAGCGCACTTGATCGCGCCTTATTAGAAAGGAGGAAGTGGGCGGTCTGATGTCTTGATCACTAGCGCTGCAGTGAGGTAACATAGAAACAGGATGGGGGCCGCGCTGTGCTGTGCTGCTCCGGCCATGCCTCCCACTGCAGCGCTAGTGATCAGGACATCAGACCGCCCACTTCTTCCTGTCTAGAGAGGCGACAGGGCACGAGGGGGTGCAAACATTTTTCAATACACTGATTTTTTTTTTTTTTTTAGCTGCGCCGGGTTCAGCCATTCAAAAAAGGGGCGTGCCGTGCTGGAGAAGAACACTGGCCAATGAGCATCAGATTGATAGAAGAGCTGATTGGCCAGTGCTCCTGTCCCCTTGCACTGGGCGCCTCTGAGGGAGAGAGAGCCTGCAATCAAGCTGCAAGGTCAGGAATATCTACCTGTGTGTTCTCCGAGGGGCAGATAGAGAAGCAGCTCAATTCCCCATGGTCACATCTCCTGCTCTGGTCCACAGCCCCGACAGAGAAGGAGAGAGCGGGGAAGGTGCTGGGAAAGTGCTTGCTGTGAGCAGAAGGAGCTGCACATGTATATCAGCCTCTGCTGCAGCACAGAGGAGTGTGTGTGTGTATGTTACATGTGTGTGAGGTATCTGTAGTGTGTGTGTGTGTGTGTGTTACATGTGTGTGAGGTATCTGTAGTGTGTATGTTACATGTGTGTGCGGTATCTGTTATGAAAGGCAATTCAGAATCACAATGGACATGAAGGTCCAGGGAAAAAACAAGTCCCACACTGAAACATTGACAGGAAGCATAGATCAAAGCATCAGGTGAAGTTAAGTAGAGAAGAAGCTAACGAGTTCACCAGATCACCTGAGGGAGGAAACTCAGAAGCTGCAGTACCACTTTCCTCCACAAATGGAAGATCCCAGAGAGAATCAGCCGAAGTACCACTTGTGACCACAGGAGTGAACTCTGCCACAGAATTCACAACAGTACCCCCCCCCCCTTGAGGAGGGGTCACCGAACCCTCACCAGAGCCCCCAGGCCGACCAGGATGAACCACATGAAAGGCACGAACAAGATCGGGAGCATGGACATCAGAGGCAAAAACCCAGGAATTATCCTCCTGAGCATAACCCTTCCATTTAACCAGATACTGGAGTTTCCATCTTGAAACACGAGAATCCAAAATCTTCTCCACAATATACTCCAATTCCCCCTCCACCAAAACCGGGGCAGGAGGCTCAACAGATGGAACCATAGGTGCCACGTATCTCCGCAACAATGACCTATGGAATACGTTATGTATGGAAAAAGAATCTGGAAGGGTCAGACGAAAAGACACAGGATTAAGAACCTCAGAAATCCTATACGGACCAATAAAACGAGGTTTAAACTTAGGAGAGGAAACCTTCATAGGAATATGACGAGAAGATAACCAAACCAGATCCCCAACACGAAGTCGGGGACCCACACGGCGTCTGCGATTAGCGAAAAGTTGAGCCTTCTCCTGGGACAAGGTCAAATTGTCCACTACCTGAGTCCAAATCTGCTGCAACCTGTCCACCACAGTATCCACACCAGGACAGTCCGAAGACTCAACCTGTCCAGAAGAGAAACGAGGATGGAACCCAGAATTGCAGAAAAACGGTGAAACCAAGGTAGCCGAGCTGGCCCGATTATTAAGGGCGAACTCAGCCAAAGGCAAAAAGCACACCCAGTCATCCTCATCAGCAGAAACAAAGCACCTCAGATATGTTTCCAAGGTCTGATTGGTTCGCTCGGTCTGGCCATTAGTCTGAGGATGGAAAGCCGAGGAAAAAGACAAGTCAATGCCCATCCTACCACAAAAGGCTCGCCAAAACCTCGAAACAAACTGGGAACCTCTGTCAGAAACAATATTCTCTGGAATGCCATGCAAACGAACCACATGCTGGAAGAACAAAGGCACCAAATCAGAGGAGGAAGGCAATTTAGACAAGGGTACCAGATGGACCATCTTAGAAAAGCGATCACAGACCACCCAAATGACTGACATCTTTTGAGAAATGGGAAGGTCAGAAATAAAATCCATAGAGATATGTGTCCAAGGCCTCTTCGGGACCGGCAAGGGCAAAAGCAACCCACTGGCACGAGAACAGCAGGGCTTAGCCCGAGCACAAATCCCACAGGACTGCACAAAAGCACGCACATCCCGCGACAGAGAGGGCCACCAAAAGGATCTAGCCACTAACTCTCTGGTACCAAAGATTCCAGGATGACCAGCCAACACCGAACAATGAAGTTCAGAGATAACTCTATTTGTCCACCTATCAGGGACAAACAGTTTCTCCGCTGGGCAACGATCAGGTTTATTAGCCTGAAATTTTTGCAGCACCCGCCGCAAATCAGGGGAGATGGCAGACACAATTACTCCTTCCTTGAGGATACCCGCCGGCTCAGATAAACCCGGAGAGTCGGGTACAAAACTCCTAGACAGAGCATCCGCCTTCACATTTTTAGAGCCCGGAAGGTACGAAATCACAAAGTCAAAACGGGCAAAAAACAATGACCAACGAGCTTGTCTAGGATTCAAGCGCTTGGCAGACTCGAGATAAGTCAAGTTCTTATGATCAGTCAATACCACCACGCGATGCTTAGCTCCTTCAAGCCAATGACGCCACTCCTCGAATGCCCACTTCATGGCCAGCAACTCTCGGTTGCCCACATCATAATTACGCTCAGCAGGCGAAAACTTCCTGGAAAAGAAAGCGCATGGTTTCATCACTGAGCAACCAGAACCTCTCTGCAACAAAACAGCCCCTGCTCCAATCTCAGAAGCATCAACCTCGACCTGGAACGGAAGAGAAACATCTGGTTGACACAACACAGGGGCAGAAGAAAAACGACGCTTCAACTCTTGAAAAGCTTCCACAGCAGCAGAAGACCAATTGACCACATCAGCACCCTTCTTGGTCAAATCAGTCAATGGTTTAGCAATACTAGAAAAATTGCAGATGAAGCGACGATAAAAATTAGCAAAGCCCAGGAACTTTTGCAGACTTTTCAGAGATGTCGGCTGAGTCCAATCATGGATGGCTTGGACCTTAACAGGGTCCATCTCGATAGTAGAAGGGGAAAAGATGAACCCCAAAAATGAAACCTTCTGCACACCAAAGAGACACTTTGATCCCTTCACAAACAAAGAATTAGCACGCAGGACCTGAAAAACCGTTCTGACCTGCTTCACATGAGACTCCCAATCATCCGAGAAGATCAAAATGTCATCCAAGTACACAATCAGGAATTTATCCAGGTACTCTCGGAAGATGTCATGCATAAAGGACTGAAACACTGATGGAGCATTGGGAAGTCCGAACGGCATCACGAGATACTCAAAATGACCCTCGGGCGTATTAAATGCAGTTTTCCATTCATCACCTTGCTTAATTCGCACCAGATTATACGCACCACGAAGATCTATCTTTGTGAACCAACTAGCCCCCTTAATCCGAGCAAACAGATCAGATAACAATAGCAAGGGGTACTGAAATTTAACCGTGATCTTATTAAGAAGGCGGTAATCTATACAAGGTCTCAGCGAACCATCCTTCTTGGCTACAAAAAAGAACCCTGCTCCTAATGGCGACGATGACGGGCGAATATGCCCCTTCTCCAGGGATTCCTTCACATAACTGCGCATAGCGGTGTGCTCAGGCACGGACAAATTAAACAATCGACCTTTTGGGAATTTACTACCAGGAATCAAATTGATAGCACAATCACAATCCCTATGCGGAGGTAGGGTATTGGACTTGGGCTCATCAAATACATCCCGGTAATCAGACAAGAACTCTGGGACCTCAGAAGGAGTGGATGACGAAATTGACAGAAATGGAACATCACCATGTACCCCCTGACAACCCCAGCTGGACACCGACATGGATTTCCAATCTAACACTGGATTATGGGCTTGTAGCCATGGCAACCCCAACACGACCACATCATGCAGATTATGCAACACCAGAAAGCGAATAACCTCCTGATGTGCAGGAGCCATGCACATGGTCAGCTGGGTCCAGTATTGAGGCTTATTCTTGGCCAAAGGCGTAGCATCAATTCCTCTCAATGGAATAGGACACTGCCAGGGCTCCAAGAAAAACCCACAACGCTTAGCATATTCCAAGTCCATCAAATTCAGGGCAGCGCCTGAATCCACAAATGCCATGACAGAATATGATGACAAAGAGCAGATCAAGGTAACGGACAGAAGAAATTTTGACTGTACAGTACCAATGGTGGCAGACCTAGCGAACCGCTTAGTGCGCTTAGGACAATCAGAGATAGCATGAGTGGAATCACCACAGTAGAAACACAGACCATTCAGACGTCTATGTTCTTGCCGTTCAACTCTGGTCAAGGTCCTATCACACTGCATAGGCTCAGGTTTAAGCTCAGGTAATACCGCCAAATGGTGCACAGGTTTACGCTCACGCAAGCGTCGACCGATCTGAATGGCCAAAGACATAGACTCATTCAAACCAGCAGGCATAGGAAATCCCACTATGACATCCTTAAGGGCTTCAGAGAGACCCTTTCTGAATATTGCTGCCAGCGCAGATTCATTCCATTGAGTGAGCATTGACCACTTTCTAAATTTCTGACAATATACCTCTATCTCATCCTGAGCCTGACAAAGAGCCAGCAAATTTTTTTCTGCCTGATCCACTGAATTAGGCTCATCGTACAGCAACCCAAGCGCCAGGAAAAACGCATCGATATTACTCAATGCAGGATCTCCTGACGCAAGAGAAAACGCCCAGTCCTGAGGGTCGCCGCGCAAAAAAGAAATGACGATCCTAACCTGTTGAATTGGGTCACCAGAAGAGCGAGGTTTCAAAGCCAGAAATAGTTTACAATTATTTTTGAAACTCAGAAATTTAGTTCTATCTCCAAAAAACAAATCTGGAATAGGAATTCTCGGTTCAAGCAAAGAATTCTGGACCACAAAATCTTGAATATTTTGAACTCTTGCCGTGAGCTGATCCACACATGAAGACAGACCTTTAATGTCCATTGCTACACCTGTGTCCTGAACCACCCAAATGTCTAGGGGAAAAAAAAGACAAAACACAGTGCAAAGAAAAAAAAATGGTCTCAGAACTTCTTTTTTCCCTCTATTGAGAATCATTAGCACTTTTGGCTTCCTGTACTGTTATGAAAGGCAATTCAGAATCACAATGGACATGGAGATCAGAGCACATACAGTGAACTGACAATAACCCAAAATAATAGAACGAGCTCTGAGACGTGGGAAATCTGCAGACCGCAATCCCTAAGCCTATCAAACCACACTAAAGGTAGCCGTGGAGCGCTCCTGACCAGAACCTAGGCGCCTCGTCACAGCCTGAGAAACTAGCTAATCCTGAAGATAGAAAAATAAGCCTACCTTGCCTCAGAGAAATTCCCCAAAGGAAAAGGCAGCCCCCCACATATAATGACTGTGAGTAAGATGAAAACACAAACATAGAGATGAAACAGATTTAGCAAAGTGAGGCCCGACTAGCTCAACAGGACGAGGATAGGGAAGATAACTTTGCGGTCAGCACAAAAACCTATAAAAAACCACGCAGAGGGGACAAAAAGACCCTCCGCACCGACAGAAGCTGGACAGAAAAATAGCAACAAAATAACATAAGCAAAACTTAGCTTTGCAGAGCAGCAGGCCACAGGAATGATCCAGGGAAAAAACAAGTCCCACACTGAAACATTGACAGGAAGCATAGATCAAAGCATCAGGTGAAGTTAAGTAGAGAAGAAGCTAACGAGCTCACCAGATCACCTGAGGGAGGAAACTCAGAAGCTGCAGTACCACTTTCCTCCACAAACGGAAGATCCCAGAGAGAATCAGCCGAAGTACCACTTGTGACCACAGGAGTGAACTCTGCCACAGAATTCACCACAGGTATCTGTAGTGTGTATGTGTTACATGTGTGTGCGGTATCTGTAGTGTGTATGTTACATGTGTGTGAGGTATCTGTAGTGTGTGTGTGTTACATGTGTGTGAGGTATCTGTAGTGTGTATGTTACATGTGTGTGCGGTATCTGTAGTGTGTGTGTTACATGTGTGAGGTATCTGTAGTGTGTGTTACATGTGTGTGCGGTATCTGTAGTGTGTATGTGTTACATGTGTGTGCGGTATCTGTAGTGTGTATGTGTTACATGTGTGTGAGGTATCTGTAGTGTGTCTGTTACATGTGTGTGCGGTATCCGTAGTCTGTTACATGTGTGTGCGGTATCTGTAGTGTGTAGGTTATATGTGTGTGAGGTATCTGTAGTGTGTGTTTTACATGTGTGTGAGATATCTGTAGTGTGTAGGTTACATGTGTGTGAGGTATCTGTAGTGTGTGTGTTACATGTGTGTGAGGTATCTGTAGTGTGTATGTTACATGTGTGTGAGGTATCTGTTGTGTGTGTGTGTGTGTGTCACATGTGTGTGGTATCTGTAGTGTGTGTGTGTTACATGTGTGTGCGGTATCTGTAGTGTGTATGTTACATGTGTGTGCGGTATCTGTAGTGTGTAGGTTACGTGTGTGCGGTATCTGTAGTGTGTATGTTACATGTGTGTGAGGTATCTGTAGTGTGTATGCTACATGTGTGTGAGGTCTCTGTAGTGTGTATGTTACATGTGTGTGAGGTATCTGTAGTGTGTATGTTACATGTGTGTGAGGTATCTGTAGTGTGTATGTTACATGTGTGTGAGGTATCTGTAGTGTGTATGTGTTACATGTGTGTGAGGTATCTGTAGTGTGTATGTGTTACATGTGTGTGCGGTATCTGTAGTGTGTAGGTTACATGTGTGTGAAGTATCTGTAGTGTATGTGTTACATGTGTGTGAGGTATCTGTAGTGTGTATGTTACATGTGTGTGCGGTATCTGTAGTGTGTGTGTTACATGTGTGTGAGGTATCTGTAGTGTGTATGTGTTACATGTGTGTGAGGTATCTGTAGTGTGTATGTTACATGTGTGTGAGGTATCTGAAGTGTGTATGCTACATGTGTGTGAGGTATCTGTAGTGTGTATGTGTTACATGTGTGTGCGGTATCTGTAGTGTGTAGGTTACATGTGTGTGAAGTATCTGTAGTGTGTATGTGTTACATGTGTGTGAGGTATCTGTAGTGTGTATGTTGCATGTGTGTGCGGTATCTGTAGTGTGGCTGTTACATGTGTGTGCGGTATCTGTAGTCTGTGTTACATGTGTGTGAGGTATCTGTAGTGTGTATGTTACATGTGTGTGAGGTATCGGTAGTGTGTGTGTTACATGTGTGTGCGGTATCTGTAGTGTGTAGGTTACATGTGTGTGAAGTATCTGTAGTGTGTAGGTTACATGTGTGTGAGGTATTTGTAGTGTGTATGTTACATGTGTGTGCGGTATCTGTAGTGTGTGTGTTACATGTGTGTGAGGTATCTGTAGTGTTTATGTGTTACATGTGTGTGAGGTATCTGTAGTGTGTATGTTACATGTGTGTGAGGTATCTGAAGTGTGTATGCTACATGTGTGTGAGGTATCTGTAGTGTGTATGTGTTACATGTGTGTGCGGTATCTGTAGTGTGTAGGTTACATGTGTGTGAAGTATCTGTAGTGTGTGTGTTACATGTGTGTGAGGTATCTGTAGTGTGTGTTACATGTGTGTGCGGTATCTGTAGTGTGTATGTGTTACATGTGTGTGAGGTATCTGTAGTGTGTCTGTTACATGTGTGTGAGGTATCTGTAGTGTGTGTTACATGTGTGTGCGGTATCTGTAGTGTGTATGTGTTACATGTGTGTGAGGTATCTGTAGTGTGTCTGTTACATGTGTGTGAGGTATCTGTAGTGTGTCTGTTACATGTGTGTGAGGTATCTGTAGTGTGTGTTTTACATGTGTGTGAGATATCTGTAGTGTGCAGGTTACATGTGTGTGAGGTATCTGTAGTGTGTGTGTTACATGTGTGTGAGGTATCTGTAGTGTGTATGTTACGTGTGTGAGGTATCTGTTGTGTGTGTTACATGTGTGTGAGGTATCTGTAGTGTGTGTGTGTGTCACAAGTGTGTGGTATCTGTAGTGTGTGTGTTACATGTGTGTGCGGTATCTGTAGTGTGTATGTTACATGTGTGTGCGGTATCTGTAGTGTGTAGGTTACATGTGTGTGCGGTATCTGTAGTGTGTATGTTACATGTGTGTGAGGTATCTGTAGTGTGTAAGTAACATGTGTGTGAGGTATCTGTAGTGTGTATGTGTTACATGTGTGTGAGGTATCTGTAGTGTGTATGTTACATGTGTGTGCGGTATCTGTAGTGTGTATGTTACATGTGTGTGCGGTATCTGTAGTGTGTAGGTTACATGTGTGTGCGGTATCTGTAGTGTGTATGTTACATGTGTGTGAAGTATCTGTAGTGTGTATGTTACATGTGTGTGATGTATCTGTAGTGTGTATGTTACATGTGTGTGCGGTATCTGTAGTGTGTAGGTTACATGTGTGTGAGGAATCTGAAGTGTGTATGCTACATGTGTGTGAGGTATCTGTAGTGTGTATGTTACATGTGTGTGAGGTATCTAGTGTGCATGTTACATGTGTGTGAGGTATCTGAAGTGTGTATGCTACATGTGTGTGAGGTATCTGTAGTGTGTATGTGTTACATGTGTGTGCGGTATCTGTAGTGTGTATGTTACATGTGTGTGAGGTATCTGTAGTGTGTATGTTACATGTGTGTGACGTATCTGTAGTGTGTATGTTACATGTGTGTGAGGTATCTGTAGTGTGTATGTTACATGTGTGTGAGGTATCTGTAGTGTATGTTACATGTGTGTACGGTATATGTAGTGTGTATGTTACATGTGTGTGCGGTATCTGTAGTGTGTAGGTTACATGTGTGTGCGGTATCTGTAGTGTGTATGTTACATGTGTGTGGGGTATCTGTAGTGTGTATGTTATATGTTTGTGCGGTATCTGTAGTGTGTGTGTTCCATGTGTGTGATCAGTGCATATTCTGCAGTGTGATAATTGTCTGCAGGCCATCTGTGTTGAACTGATGTCTATTCCCCTTATGGCCACTGCAGGTTATATGTTACACGCCTCCTCATCCCATCCTAAAGCCTTGATCAAGGGTATACCTACTGGGCAGTTTATCAGAATTAAAAGGATCTGTTCTAATGACCAATTCTTCTCTGAACAGGCGGAGAGTCTTACATCGAGATTTGAGGATAGAGGCTACTCGAAGCGTAGCATCAAGAGAGGACTACATAAAGCAGCCAGAATGACGCGTTCCACCTTAATGAAACCCAAGATTAAACCAGTGGTGGAGCAAAAGGTGAGATTTATATCCACCTATACCGAACAATGGAGCCAGATGAGAGATGTATTGGAAAAATTTTGGCCACTTCTACAAACTGATAAAGATCTGATGAAGTGTCTGCCAAAACACCCCTCCATCACTTATCGGAGATCAAGCAATTTAAAAGATCAGTTGGTGCACAGCTATTACGCTGGCCCCAAGATAGAGAAGGCATTTGGGTCTAAAGGACAGAAATGGGTTTGCTTTCCCTGCAAGAACTGCATAGCATGCCCGAACATTGTTCCAGCCTCTAACTTTAGCTCCAGTGATGGTCAAAAAATCTTTACCATAACCCAGCACATCACCTGTAATACAACGGGAGTGGTATACTATGCACAATGCCCTTGCCCCAAGGTGTATGTGGGATTGACATCTAGAGCATTAAAAAATAAGAGTAAGAGAACATTACAGGGACATCAATAATGCAGAGGAAGCCGATGAAACAACCATGCTAAAACCATTGGCGAGACATTTCAAATCTCATCACAACTGCAATGCGAAACTCCTAAAAGTGATAGGAATAGACAAAGTATTTGTGGATCAAAGAGGAGGTAACTGGAGGAAGAACCTTGCACAATTGGAAGCTCGCTGGATCTCTAGAGTGAACTCAGTGCAGCCGCTGGGTCTAAATGAGGTGCTTAGTTATGCCCCCTTTCTTTAATGTGAAGTTTATGTAGCGTTTTTTATTGTACTTATATTTGATTTTAATTATTCTTTTTTTAGTTTTTAGCTCCTGATTAGTCCTTGACATCTGATGTGATGATCTGCTATGCATGGCCTATTCCCTTTAGTCCTCTAATTATTTGAAGCTGGGACGACACTTCAATCAATATAAAACTCACTTTTTTATACATATATATATATATATATATACACTAAAGCCTGTTGTGCTATAATATATGATGAAATTATTGTACTCCTGATATATGCACTATATATATATATATATATATATATATATGTATACGTATATATATATATATATATATATATATATATATGTGGTGACTTTTATGTAGGCACTTTATGAATTGCTGTCACGCACTTTCTATTGTATTTAAGTGTTCCTTGTATCTTACTGACACTAGTTAGCTTATTTTTCTGGCTCATTTTGCCAGTACCATTCAGTGGCACTACCATACACTTATATATACTCACATTTATGATTGTCTCACAAATCTAAGTATTTAGTACACTTTTATTTATGCATATTTCCCTAATATCCCTAGTTGAGCATTGTGGGTATAGCATACATAGGACACATACAGCCTGCTGTCTGATGTGCTGATCACATTTGCCTTTTCACTATCGCGCACACAGGCGGACGTCTGTTCTCTTGATCCCAGCTGATCCTCTCCCTCATCTCCGGCGGTGCGCGCTCGCTGAGACTCCTGGTATCGGGTTGCTGTAGCGACGCGTCTCGTCTGTGGCTCTCTCCGCCCCCCTGCTCTGACGCGTCGGGTAGGGGAGTGGACGAGCTCCTTGTGACGCTTAGCGGTAGTGACGTCCGAGCCGGCGTTGTTGATGTGAGCGCCATTACAGACCGCTGCCACCATTGTCTTTTATCGCTATATAAACCCCCATATGGCCACTGTTGTTTGAGACTATCCCCCTGGACGAAGCTTAACCGCGAAACGCGCGTCGGGGTCCATTTACTGCTCTGCTATCTCAGGTAAATATATCCCTACCTCTCCCTATGCCTTGCACTTTAGCACTATATGCACCTTGTGACCACCGTATGAATACATAGAGCAACACTACCTGTAGGATCTTTTGGGTTCTTTTTACTAAATGTGTTAGGTTTTGCCAACATACATTTTATTACTCATTTAACCCTGTGCATCCTTTATCTATGTGGCATTAGGCATGTGGCTACACTTTAGGCATATCTATTCAGCTCATATACCTTAGGCATTTTTTTATTATGATATATCCATGGTTCCTATGCATATATTACTGATTACTATTCATGCCTCTTTGTAATTTACTGAGCCTTATTAGATAATATTTTGGATTACTTGAATTTTTGTTAGGTTTTGTATATATATTTTCCTTAGCAGACAGTATATTCTGTCTTTGTATCTCCACTGATTGTTATTGGACTTTATTGATATTTTTAAAGTATTATTAATAAAATTTAGTGTTTTTTATTGGCACAAAGCTTCCGTTCTGTTTCTATTTTTGGATATTTATATATGTAAAGTGGTATAACACATTTGATTGGTGTAATAAATAAAGCAAAAAACTCAGCACAACCTGTCAGTGCTTTACGATTTGATTCTACGACACTCGTATGTGGGCTGGTGAATTTTTATTTGTGCCAGGGCTGCTTTTTGGTCCCAGTCCGGCCCTGGACCCTGGTGTGGGCAGGAGCAGCTTTTCAGCTCTGCTTCATTCTAAATCTAAAAACTTTTTATCAGAACTGCTGCACCCAGTAAACGAAGTGACATAGTTGGATTCAGGGTCTCTTTGCCTACATTACACTGCCTTTATATGAGGTTGCAAAATCCTGCTGACAGATTCCCTTTAACGCCTACGTAAAAGAAGCATTGTCGTGTATGTTTCAATAGGTATTTGATGATCTAGAATGGACTTAACCACCAGGATCCCATGTTTTAACTAGGCAGAACTTTGATTAGAATTGGCCCATGTGATTATCTAAATTTGGTCAAATGGGGTAGGTTCATACTGGGGTGAAACTAGTGGGGGCAGGTGGAACATTCCGCTACAGGGAGGTGTCTCCCAGGCAGCGGCATTTTGCTCTCCCCCCGGAGTTTGATTTGGATGTACTCCGAGCCTGTTATTAAACTGAATATGTAAAATGCCAGCTCAATATAATCCATTGTACTTGTATCTGTGAGAAGCAAGTACAATTGAAGCTCCTACCATCAGGGTCAGAGCGACAAAGGTCATCTGATCACATTGACATCACGCCTACACTTCAGAGGAGAAGCAGATGACAATAAGGTAAATGATCCAATGCAGCTGATGAAACTGGACTTTTATGGGAGAGGGTGGGGAAATAGTGTGAAGGGGGACAGTATTGGAATTAGGCACTGTGGAAGGGCACAGTAGAAAGAAGAGGCAGTGTGGTGGAAATATTGTGTTACGTATCACAATATAGAGATTTCGCAGTATAGGGGGCAATACAGAGTGGGGGCAGCGTTGGTGGACAGTGTGAAAGCACAGTAAGGAATAGACAGAATAAGTGAGGGAAATGTGAGGATGGGGCATAGTTTAGAGACTGGGCAGTGGGGAGAGGAGGCGTGAAAACACAGTATGTGGTATAGTATGCAGAGGGAAAGGGCGGTGTGAAGAGGGGCCAAGTATTGAAGGGGGCAGCATGAGAACATTTAGGCTATGTGCACACGTTGCGGATTCGTGTGTGAATTTTTCCACACCGTTTTTGCTAAATCCGCAGGTAAAACACACTGCGGACTACCTGCAGATTTCCTGCGGATTTCCTGCGTTTTTTGTGCAGGTTCCACCAGCGGTTGTACACCTGCGGATTCCTATTGAGGAGCAGGTGTAAACCGCTGCGGAGTCCGCACAAACAATTGATGTGCTGCGAAAAATACAACGCAGTTTCCACGCAGTATTTTCTGCAGCATGTGCACTGCGGATTTTGTTTTCCATATGTTTACATGGTACTGTACAACGCATGGAAAACAGCTGCAGATCCGCAGCGGCCAATCCGCTGCGGATCCGCAGCAAAATCCGCAACATGTGCACTCCTGAAGAAGGCCGGCAAAACGCGCGTTGAGGCGGCAGGTGGGGATCCATTATTCACCATTTACACTTTATGTAAGTTACACTGCTCATCATGTGTCAGCTATCTCTGCACTTAAGTACTTATAGTTTACATATGTAGTATGCACTTTATCTCTGGCTTAGATATACAGCACGTATTAAGGTACCGCCACACTAAGCGACGCTGCAGTGATACCGACGATGTCGATCGCTGCAGCGTCGCTGTTTGGTCGCTGGAGAGCTGTCACACAGATAGCTCTCCAGCGACCAACGATCCCGAAGTCCCCGGGTAAATATCGGGTTACTAAGCGCAGGGCCGCGCTTAGTAACCCGATGTTTACCCTGGTTACCGTTGTAAATGTAAAAAAAAAAAAACACTACACACTTACATTTCTGGTGTCTGGTCATGTCCCTCGCCTTCAGCTTCCCGCACTGACTGAGCGCCGGCCGTAAAGTACAGCGGTGACGTCACTGCTGTGCTGTACTTTACGGCTGGCCGGCGCTCACCAGTCAGTGCGGGAAGCTGAAGGCGAGGGACATGACCAGACACCGGGAATGTAAGTATGTAGTGTTTTTTTTTTACATTTACAACGGTAACCAGGGTAAACATCGGGTTACTAAGCGCGGCCTTGCGCTTAGTAACCCGATATTTACCCTGGTTACCAGTGAAGACATCGCTGAATCGGCGTCACTCACGCCAATTCAGCGATGTCAGCGGGAGATCCAGTGACAAAATAAAGTGCTGGACTTTCCCCAGCGACCAACGATTTCCCAGCAGGGGCCTGATCGTTGGTCGCTGTCACACAACGATTTCGTTAACGATATCGTTGCTACGTCACAAAAAGCAACGATATCGTTAACGATATCGTTCAGTGTGACGGTACCTTTACTGCCCTTTTACTTCAGACTTGACTGATCATTTGTATGTACCTATATGGGAGATGTTGTTGCTGTAACTAGACTTAGTAGTTGTGCTGCATTTTCTATATACTAGGACCCCTGATGGGACCATTTTTATGCAGACCTAATATTTGTTGGTATTTCTTAGTGCACTTTTATGTACTATATGTACTTAAATATTGCTACTTTGTAACAGATATAATTCCTAGCATCCCCTGATATCCCTGCTTTTAGTGTCACTCTGATTTCTAATTTTCATTATTCTTGATGAAATAAATTCTATAAGATTTTTAATATAAATACTCTCTGACCTTTTTTCTGGTGCTTAATTATGGAAAGGGTTATATGTGGTTAACATGTGCACATAGCCTTAATGTAAAGACAGTGATGGTTGTAGCTAATAAAGGGCAGACAGTATTGTGGTTATACAGTGAGGGAAATAAGTATTTGATCCCTTGCTAATTTTGTAAGTTTGCCCACTGACAAAGACATGAACAGTCTATAATTTTAAGGGTAGGGTAGGTTAATTTTAAACAATGAGAGATCGAATATCAAAAATAAAATCCAGAAAATCACATTGTATAAATTTATTTTCAAAAATTCGACAGCACTTGCATGGTCCGATTGCTGTGCAATTTTTTTTTTGCTCGCACCCATAGGCTTGCATTGGCAAGTCTCGGTGACAATCACAGCATTCTGCAATTTTACACGCATGCCGAATACTCTTTAGGGAAAATACGGTGATGTGAGCTGCCTCAGAGTAATACTGGTCCTAGTGCTATGCGATGTTCTCTTACATAGCACTCGGCCATATTCTACGGTAGTGTGACGTATGTAAATCGCATATAAGCAATTACATGATACCTACTTAAATTTAAGCTTTGAGTAGGATGGGGACCTAAACTGAATTTTTGTCCCAGGTACTGTTAAACCTATATTCGCCTCTGGGTTCCCACCATACAATAGGAGTGGATTTTTTAAAATTGCATTTTTCCAAAAAAAAGTAATGAAAAGTAAAAAACGCATCACTGATAAGTTTATACAGCATAAAAATATATAATAAAAAGGACAGGACAATGGGCATGAGTTTTTGCTGCATTCAAAATTCCTGTTTTGCAGCAGTTTTTTAGTTGTTGGTTACGTGTGTGCTTTGTATCTAGTACATGTTTAATAAAGTTAGTTTTATTCACCAAAAATTGTTCAAACACGCACCAGAAAATGGTGTTCCATTTTATTGCAGCATTTTTTCACTTTGCCATTGCTTTCTTTCAGTGAAAAAAATGCAGCAAAAACGCTGAAAGATGTGACATGCTGCAGATTTTAAAAAAATGCAGCATTTCTCAAATTCAGTCAGGGAAAAAACAACAGTGTGAATGAGATTTCTCAAATCTCTTAGTTGTCCTACTATGTAAAAATTAGCTTTTTATTAACATAGCAGGCATTAAAAAAAAGCAAAAAAAAATGCGGCAAAAAAGCTGCATGTGAACATAACCTTAATACCATCTTCTTTGCTGGAACTGTACGACACTTCATTTTTTGAATAGCAAAAATATCCAGCCTCAAAAACTCATTGTGGGAACTCAATCATAAGGTCTCATTAACACGTACGTGAAAAAATGTAATCGGTGTCAGTGTTGTGTCATCTGTGTGTCAGTTATTACCATCAGTGTGTAATCAGTGTATGGTCCGTGTGTCCGTTATTACCATCAGTGTGTCATCAGTGTATGGTCCGTGTGTCTGTTATTACCATCAGTGTGTCATCAGTGTATGGTCCGTGTGTCTGTTATTACCATCAGTGTGTCATCAGTGTATGGTCCGTGTGTCCGTTATTACCATCAGTGTGTCATCAGTGTACGGTCCGTGTGTCTGTTATTACCATCAGTGTGTCATCAGTGTACGGTCTGTGTGTCTGTTATTACCATCAGTGTGTCATCAGTGTATGGTCCGTGTGTCCGTTATTACCATCAGTGTGTCATCAGTGTATGGTCCGTGTGTCTGTTATTTGTTGTGGATTCTGTTTTTGGGCTCCCTCTGGTGGTTACAGATGGTACTGGGTGACTTGTGTTCTCTGCGGTCTCTGGTGTCCACCTGTTCTATCAGGATATGGGAGTTTCCTATTTAACCTGGCTTTCTTGTCATTTCCTCGCCGGCTATCAATGTAATCAGTGTGTCTTGTTACCTCTGCTTCCCGCTTCTGTATTCTTCAGGACAAGCTAAGTTTTTTATTTTCCTGTTCCACGTTTTGCTTAATTTTTGTCTTAGTCCAGCCTGCAGATATGTGATTCCTTGTTGCTGGATGCTCTAGTGGGCTGATATTACTCCTCATGTTCCATGAGTTGGAACATGAGTTCAAGTAATTTCAGGATGGTTTTTTGTAGGGTTTTTCGCTGACCGCGCAGTTCACTTTTGTATCCTCTGCTATCTAGCTTTAGCGGGCCTCATTTTGCTGAATCTGTTTTCATAACTACGTATGTGCTTTCCTCTCATTTCACCGTCATTACATGTGGGGGGCTGCTATTTCTGTGGGGTGTTTCTCTGGAGGCAAGAGAGGTCTGTGTTTCTTCTAATAGGGAAAGTTAGTTCTTCGGCTGGCGCGAGACGTCTAGGAATCATCGTAGGCACGTTCCCCGGCTACAGCTAGTTGTGTGTTGAGGTTCAGGATCGCGGTCAGCTCAGTTTCCATCACCCTAGAGCTTGTTTTGTTTTTTGTGCTTGTCCTTTTGTGATCCCCTGCTATTGGGATCATGACAATACTCCAACTCCCCCTCAACCAACACCGGGACAGGAGGATCAACGGATGGAACCACAGGCGCCACGTATCTCCGCAATAACGACCTATGGAACACATTATGGATGGCAAAAGAAGCAGGAAGGGCCAAACGAAATGACACAGGATTGATAACCTCAGAAATCTTATACGGACCAATGAAACGAGGCTTAAACTTAGGAGAGGAAACCTTCATAGGAACATAACGAGACGACAACCAAACCAAATCCCCCAACACGAAGTCTGGGACCCACACAGCGCCGGCGGTTAGTGAAACGTTGAGCCTTCTCCTGGGACAATGTCAAATTGTCCACCACATGACAACCCCAGCTGGACACCGACATGGATTTCCAATCCAATACTGGATTATGGGCTTGTAGCCATGGCAACCCCAACACGACCACATCATGCAGATTATGCAACACCAGAAAGCGAATATCCTCCTGATGTGCAGGAGCCATGCACATGGTCAGCTGGGTCCAGTATTGAGGCTTATTCTTGGCCAAAGGCGTAGCATCAATACCTCTTAATGGAATAGGACACTGCAAGGGCTCCAAGAAAAACCCACAACGCTTAGCATATTCCAAGTCCATCAAATTCAGAGCAGCGCCTGAATCCACAAACGCCATGACAGAATATGATGACAAAGAGCAGATCAAGGTAACGGACAGAAGAAATTTTGACTGTACCGTACCAATGGTGGCAGACCTAGCGAACCGCTTAGTGCGCTTAGGACAATCAGAGATGGCATGAGTGAAATCACCACAGTAGAAACACAGCCCATTCAGACGTCTGTGTTCTTGCCGTTCAACTCTGGTCAAAGTCCTATCGCACTGCATAGGCTCAGGTTTAAGCTCAGGTAATACCGCCAAATGGTGCACAGATTTACGCTCACGCAAGCGTCGACCGATCTGAATAGCCAAAGACATAGACTCATTCAAACCAGCAGGCATAGGAAATCCCACCATGACATCCTTAAGGGCTTCAGAGAGACCCTTTCTGAACATAGCTGCCAGCGCAGATTCATTCCATTGAGTGAGCACTGACCATTTTCTAAATTTCTGGCAATATACCTCTATCTCATCCTGACCCTGACAAAGAGCCAGCAAATTCTTTTCTGCCTGATCCACTGAATTAGGCTCATCGTACAGCAATCCGAGCGCCAGGAAAAACGCATCGATATTACTCAATGCAGGATCTCCTGGCGCAAGAGAAAATGCCCAGTCCTGAGGGTCGCCGCGCAAAAAAGAAATAATAATCAAAACCTGTTGAACTGGATCACCAGAGGAACGAGGTTTCAAGGCCAGAAATAACTTACAATTATTTTTGAAACTCAGAAACTTAGTTCTATCTCCAAAAAACAAATCAGGAATAGGAATTCTTGGTTCTAACATAGATTTCTGATCAATAGTGTCTTGAATCTTTTGTACTCTTGCCGAGAGCTGATCCACAAATGAAGACAGACTTCTAATGTCCATCGCTACACCTGTGTACTGAACCACCCAAATGTCTAGGGGAAAAAAAAGACAAAACACAAAGCCAAGAAAAAAAAATGGTCTCAGAACTTCTTTTTTCCCTCTATTGAGAATCATTAGTACTTTTGGCTTCCTGTACTGTTATGCGAGGCAATTCAGTATCACAATGGACATGGAGGTCAGAGCACATACAGTGATCTGACAATAACCCAAAATAATAGAACGAGCTCTGAGACGTGGGAACTCTGCAGACCGCAATCCCTGATCCTCTCCAAACACAACTAGAGGCAGCCGTGGATTGCGCCTAACGCTACCTATGCAACTCGGCACAGCCTGAGAAACTAACTAGCCTGAAGATAGAAAAAATAAGCCTACCTTGCCTCAGAGAAATACCCCAAAGGAAAAGGCAGCCCCCCACATATAATGACTGTGAGTAAGATGAAAAGACAAACGTAGGGATGAAATAGATTCAGCAAAGTAAGGCCCGATATTCTAGACAGAACGAGGATAGGAAAGATAACTTTGCGGTCTACACAAAACCCTAAAGAAAACCACGCAAAGGGGCAAAAAGACCCTCCGTACCGAACTAACGGCACGGAGGTACACCCTTTGCGTCCCAGAGCTTCCAGCAAAACAAATAGACAAGCTGGACAGAAAAAATAGCAACAAATAGCAAAGAAGAACTTAGCTATGCAGAGCAGCAGGCCACAGGAATGATCCAAAGAAACACAAGTCCAACACTGGAACATTGACAGGAAGCATGAATCAAAGCATTAGGTGGGGTTAAGTAGAGAAGCACCTAACGACCTCACCAGAATACCTGAGGAAGGAAACTCAGAAGCAGCAGTACCAGTTTCCTCCACAAACGGAAGCTCCCAGAGAGAATCAGCCGAAGTACCACTTGTGACCACAGGAGGGAGCTCCGCCACAGAATTCACAACAGTACCCCCCCCTTGAGGAGGGGTCACCGAAAGGATCTAGCCACTAACTCTCTGGTACCAAAGATTCCAGGATGACCAGCCAACACCGAACAATGAACCTCAGAGATCACTTTATTTGTCCACCTATCCGGGACAAACAGTTTCTCCGCTGGACAACAGATCAGGGGAGATGGCAGACACAATTAATCCTTCCTTGAGGATACCCGCCGGCTCAGATAAACCCAGAGAGTCGGGCACAAAACTCCTAGACAGAGCATCCGCCTTCACATTTTTAGAGCCCGGAAGGTCCGAAATCACAAAGTCAAAACGGGCGAAAAACAGCGACCAACGAGCCTGTCTAGGATTCAAACGCTTAGCAGACTCGAGATAAGTCAGGTTCTTATGATCAGTCAATACCACCACGCGATGCTTAGCTCCTTCAAGCCAATGACGCCACTCCTCGAATGCCCACTTCATGGCCAGCAACTCTTGGTTGCCCACATCATAATTCCGCTCAGCAGGCGAAAACTTCCTGGAAAAAAAAGCGCATGGTTTCATCACTGAACAATCAGAACCTCTCTGCGACAAAACAGCCCCTGCTCCAATCTCAGAAGCATCAACCTCGACCTGGAACGGAAGAGAAACATCAGGTTGACAACACAGGGGCAGAAGAAAAACGACGCTTCAACTCTTGAAAAGCTTCCACAGCAGCAGAAGACCAATTGACCAAATCAGCACCCTTCTTGGTCAAATCGGTCAATGGTTTGGCAATACTAGAAAAATTGCAGATGAAGCGACGATAAAAATTAGCAAAGCCCAGGAACTTTTGCAGACTTTTCAGAGATGTCGGCTGAGTCCAATCATGGATGGCTTGGACCTTAACAGGATCCATCTCGATAGTAGAAGGGGAAAAGATGAACCCCAAAAATGAAACCTTCTGCACACCAAAGAGACACTTTGATCCCTTCACAAACAAAGAGTTGGCACGCAGGACCTGAAAAACCGTTCTGACCTGTTTCACATGAGACTCCCAATCATCCGAGAAGATCAAAATGTCATCCAAGTACACAATCAGGAATTTATCCAGGTACTCTCGGAAGATGTCATGCATAAAGGACTGAAACACTGATGGAGCATTGGCAAGTTCGAATGGCATCACTAGATACTCAAAATGACCCCCGGGCGTATTAAATGCAGTTTTCCATTCATCGCCTCGCCTGATTCGCACCAGATTATACGCACCACGAAGATCAATCTTGGTGAACCAACTAGCCCCCTTAATCCGAGCAAACAAATCAGATAACAAAGGCAAGGGGTACTGAAATTTAACAGTGATCTTATTAAGAAGGCGATAATCTATACAAGGTCTCAGCGAACCATCCTTTTTGGCTACAAAAAAGAACCCTGCTCCTAATGGCGACGATGACGGGCGAATATGCCCCTTCTCCAGGGATTCCTTCACATAACTGCGCATAGCGGTGTGCTCAGGCACGGATAAATTAAACAGTCGACCTTTTGGGAATTTACCACCAGGAATCAAATTGATAGCACAATCACAATCCCTATGCGGAGGTAGGGCATCGGACTTGGGCTCATCAAATACATCCCGGTAATCAGACAAGAACTCTGGAACCTCAGAAGGGGTGGATGACGAAATTGACAAAAATGGAACATCACCATGTACCCCCTGACAACCCCAGCTGGACACCGACATGGATTTCCAATCCAATACTGGATTATGGGCTTGTAGCCATGGCAACCCCAACACGACCACATCATGCAGATTATGCAACACCAGAAAGCGAATATCCTCCTGATGTGCAGGAGCCATGCACATGGTCAGCTGGGTCCAGTATTGAGGCTTATTCTTGGCCAAAGGCGTAGCATCAATACCTCTTAATGGAATAGGACACTGCAAGGGCTCCAAGAAAAACCCACAACGCTTAGCATATTCCAAGTCCATCAAATTCAGAGCAGCGCCTGAATCCACAAACGCCATGACAGAATATGATGACAAAGAGCAGATCAAGGTAACGGACAGAAGAAATTTTGACTGTACCGTACCAATGGTGGCAGACCTAGCGAACCGCTTAGTGCGCTTAGGACAATCAGAGATGGCATGAGTGGAATCACCACAGTAGAAACACAGCCCATTCAGACGTCTGTGTTCTTGCCGTTCAACTCTGGTCAAAGTCCTATCGCACTGCATAGGCTCAGGTTTAAGCTCAGGTAATACCGCCAAATGGTGCACAGATTTACGCTCACGCAAGCGTCGACCGATCTGAATAGCCAAAGACATAGACTCATTCAAACCAGCAGGCATAGGAAATCCCACCATGACATCCTTAAGGGCTTCAGAGAGACCCTTTCTGAACATAGCTGCCAGCGCAGATTCATTCCATTGAGTGAGCACTGACCATTTTCTAAATTTCTGGCAATATACCTCTATCTCATCCTGACCCTGACAAAGAGCCAGCAAATTCTTTTCTGCCTGATCCACTGAATTAGGCTCATCGTACAGCAATCCGAGCGCCAGGAAAAACGCATCGATATTACTCAATGCAGGATCTCCTGGCGCAAGAGAAAATGCCCAGTCCTGAGGGTCGCCGCGCAAAAAAGAAATAATAATCAAAACCTGTTGAACTGGATCACCAGAGGAACGAGGTTTCAAGGCCAGAAATAACTTACAATTATTTTTGAAACTCAGAAACTTAGTTCTATCTCCAAAAAACAAATCAGGAATAGGAATTCTTGGTTCTAACATAGATTTCTGATCAATAGTGTCTTGAATCTTTTGTACTCTTGCCGAGAGCTGATCCACAAATGAAGACAGACTTCTAATGTCCATCGCTACACCTGTGTACTGAACCACCCAAATGTCTAGGGGAAAAAAAAGACAAAACACAAAGCCAAGAAAAAAAAATGGTCTCAGAACTTCTTTTTTCCCTCTATTGAGAATCATTAGTACTTTTGGCTTCCTGTACTGTTATGCGAGGCAATTCAGTATCACAATGGACATGGAGGTCAGAGCACATACAGTGATCTGACAATAACCCAAAATAATAGAACGAGCTCTGAGACGTGGGAACTCTGCAGACCGCAATCCCTGATCCTCTCCAAACACAACTAGAGGCAGCCGTGGATTGCGCCTAACGCTACCTATGCAACTCGGCACAGCCTGAGAAACTAACTAGCCTGAAGATAGAAAAAATAAGCCTACCTTGCCTCAGAAAAATACCCCAAAGGAAAAGGCAGCCCCCCACATATAATGACTGTGAGTAAGATGAAAAGACAAACGTAGGGATGAAATAGATTCAGCAAAGTGAGGCCCGATATTCTAGACAGAACGAGGATAGGAAAGATAACTTTGCGGTCTACACAAAACCCTAAAGAAAACCACGCAAAGGGGCAAAAAGACCCTCCGTACCGAACTAACGGCACGGAGGTACACCCTTTGCGTCCCAGAGCTTCCAGCAAAACAAATAGACAAGCTGGACAGAAAAAATAGCAACAAATAGCAAAGAAGCACTTAGCTATGCAGAGCAGCAGGCCACAGGAATGATCCAGAGAAACACAAGTCCAACACTGGAACATTGACAGGAAGCATGAATCAAAGCATTAGGTGGGGTTAAGTAGAGAAGCACCTAACGACCTCACCAGTTCACCTGAGGAAGGAAACTCAGAAGCAGCAGTACCAGTTTCCTCCACAAACGGAAGCTCCCAGAGAGAATCAGCCGAAGTACCACTTGTGACCACAGGAGGGAGCTCCGCCACAGAATTCACAACAAGCGCTCCAGTATTGGAAATAACAGAGCAGTGTCCTCATCTTTGGAAAGCAGCACAATCACTGCACTCCACACCACATATTTAAAAATGAATGGTAGACAAGTTATAATGGATAAATGGTGAAGACACAAAGAGAACATCACCATAGGTACTAATAGGTATAGCTAGCATGCTCACAAGGACAAAAAAGCAAACATGTAAATTTGTACGCAGAGACCAGCCTAGTATATATGACAATAAGTCTTAAACTTAGAACAAATTTAAGTACACATCAATGGACAGTAGGGTAGTCCAGTCGCTAAGTGGCATATTAGTACAAATGCAATGTTCTCACTACCTTGTCCAGGTGTTAGGTTACAGGCACAGACTGTGTGAATTAATTAGAAAGCTTAATGCATAGTCCAACAGTAAGCTTAAGTGCAATGTGCTTCCCCCGAGTAAGCGCAAATGCGAACTGTGCGTCGGGGTGAGGGACAGACCCTGTTCTTATTCCCACATGTGTAAGCACATTGCATTTTAGCGCTCCAGGACCATGCATTAAGCTTTCTAACTTCTTCACACAGCCTGTGTCATGGACCTTATACCTGGACAAGGTACTGAGAACATTGCGTTTGTACTAATACGCCACGTAGTGGCTGGACTACACTACTGTCCATTGATGTGTATTTATATTTTTTCAAAGTTTTAGGGTATGTGCACACGCTGCGGATTTTGCTGCGGATCCACAGCTGCGGGTCCGCAGCGGTTTCCCATGCGTTTACAGTATAATGTAAACCTATGGGAAACGAAACCCGCCGCGCACATGCTGTGGAAAAAACGTGCGGAAACGCAGCGGTTTACATTCCGCAGCATGTCAATTCTTTGTGCGGATTCCGCTGCGGGTTTACACCTGCTCCAATAGAAAACTGCAGGTGTAAACCCGCAGCGGAAACTGCAATAGAAACCGCGATAAATACGCAGTAAAAACCGCAGCGGTTTTGCACTGTGGATTTATCAAATCCGCTGCGGAAAAATCCGCAGCACTCACAGATACATGTACACATACCCTAAGACTTATTGTCATATATACTAGACTGGTGTCTATGTACAAATTTACATGTTTGCTTTATTATCCTTGCAACAGTGCTAGCTATAACAATTAGTACCTATGGTGATGTTCTCCATTATAACTTGTCTACAATTCACTTTTAAATATGTGGTGTGGAGTCCAGTGATTGTGATAGGCTTGGTGCCACACTTTCTACACAGCACACCACCTACCTGGTATGTCCCTTCATTAATAGTTCTAAGTATCCACAGTAATATCGATGTTTAGCAGTATACAGTATATGGTTAAATCTTGCATGGCTGTGGGTCCCATATTGACCAGATGGACGTACATTTTTGATACCAGCATGTCTTGAGCCCTGTATTTCCTGTGAGTCACAGCTATTGACAATCATTACATCCATCTTCCACACAGATATACACTTCCCTATACCTAGATTATTTTTTTTATACCATTACACGTAAATGTTGTTGAAGAATATGTCTTCATTGGCACATGTGTTTAACTCATGAGACAAGTTACTTATGTGAATATTCTCTACATATTGCTATCAGGGTTTATATATTAGGCTGCCATCACACTATCAGTATTTGGTCAGTATTTTCAGTATTTGGTCAGTATTTCACATCAGTATTTGTAAGCAAAAACCAGGAGTGGGTGATAAATGCAGAAGTGGTGCATATGTTTCTATTATACTTTTCCTCTGATTGTTCCACTCCTGGTTTTGGCTTACAAATACTGATGTAAAATACTGACCAAATACTGATAGTGTGACGGCAGCCTTATAGAGATATATATACTTATGTCCGCTTTGGTTGCTGTTAGCACTCTGCACTTTATATAGTCAAACCTGGACTGATACATATAAATGTACTTCTGTTTCCATTGCTGCTAGTATTGTGCACCTTATTTTTGCACTCTCTCTCTCTATATATACTGATGGATAGAGCTATAATCCTTTTCTAGGTATTTTTTCTATTGCTGTGTTCATGATCCCCATGTTAGATATGTAATCTACATGTTGTATGCGCCTTCTGTGCCACCACTTGCCCTTGTAGTGTCATAATAAAGTCATTTGTTATCTATACATTCATTGCATTAACAATAACCATAGGATGAGTAACTAGGTATTAAAGGAATCATTTTATCTACTTATTGTACATTTACAAAACTCAAGAAGAAACAATAAAACGCACTCATAAAATGACCGGAACGGTGTTGGATACTGGAGAAGACAGCAGTAGGCAAGTACCATAAATTACTGTAATACACTGACAGTACATTACATACACAGGTTTATGGTAAGTTCACACAGGACGTTTTTGCTGCGTTTTTTTATGCTAATTTTCAGCTGCTTTTTACAGTACCAGCAAAGCCTATGAAATTTCAGAAATCTCATGCACACACATTGGTTTTTTGTTTGATGAGTATTTTGTGCTTTGCTGTATTTTTTTGACAAAGAGCATATCACTTCTTTCAGCGTTTTTGCTGCGTTTTTTCACCCATTGACTTGAATGGGTGTTGAAAAAAACGCAGCAAAAACACAGCAGGTATCATTATTTGCTGCTGAAAATCCAAGGACATTAGCCTGGACAAAGAGAAAAAAAAATGCACCAAAAAATGCACCAAAAATGTACCTAAACCTGCGTTTTTGACGCAGCTTCTTTCCTGCCAAAATGATCAGGTTTTGCTGCAGAAAAAAAAGCAGCAAAAACGCCCTGAGTGAACTTACCCTTAGAGGGAAAAAAGGTTCATGGGAATGTTTCTTTAAGCTGGCCATATGGAAGAACACTTGTTATAGCCCAACATCAATTTCTCTAGATTTCATAAAGGCTTGGTGAATCATATACGGTATCTTAATTTTGGGTCAAGAGCAAATAAATGTTGGAACCCTCTAACAGTAGTTAATATCCAGAAGGAACAAAATAACCATTTCCCTAAACCCTGGTGTAGAATAGATGAGGACACCATGCATAAAGGCTCATCAGACTAGTCATCCAATGAAATCAGATGGTAGATAAAATGTCTCTGAATTTAAGACAGGATCTAATCACAATGCAATTACCGTATATGATATACTGAAAGCCTGGCACAGTAATGTTACAATTCTTACATGCCTTTGGGCATTCATATTGTACACTAAGAATTGAAAACAAAACAGAACAAAAATAAAGTGGGTCATTAAGAAGGGAAGTGAAGAGAACAAAGTTTACAAATGCTTTAATGTTGTGATTACATTTTAGAACTCTACCTTCTCATTAGATCTCCTATTCGGGATAATGTTTTGCACTTATGCTCATAGTCATCATTTCTGTAATTTCATAGCAGTTTTAATGACTTGATCACTTTGGACAATATAGAAAAAGATTTCTCCAGCGAGGTAAAAGTAAAACTTCACATTTATTTATAATGCATTAAAAGGGTATATGAAAAGCACACTGAGGAATCAGGAGGGACTAACGACCAACGTGGTTTGACTGTGAGATCTTAATCATGGTCTCCGTTAGAAAGGAGCCAGGGGGTTTAAATACATTGCTGTGATGACACAGGTGTATCAGTTGTGACAGAGTCACTGGTGAAGTGATGGAGGGGAGATATGTGTCACTGTGCATGATGGCATCAGTGATGTAAAAACAGAATCGTTTCCTCCAGCACACTATGTGGTGGGTTGGGTTATTGAAAGCTATATTATGGGCTGGTTTTAGTGGACCTCTATAGAGCGGGAGGGGTTCCACTGTATCTCCACCTGCAGAGTCCTGAAAAGACCTGTGTGATGTGGAGATCATGTTATCAATCACATGATGGAGGAGTCACATGGTCTGGGCTTAAATGGCTGACTGCCAGAGCTTTCATTGTTCAGTGTGAGCCTGGAGTGAGAACACTCCAGGAAGGTGTGTGCTCAATCTGAACAGTGGACATTGCTGGAAAAGAATGCTGTAGATAAGCCCCTGATGCTGGTGGGCTTAGCTCATCATCGATTTTGGGGGTGACAGGTTCCCTTTAATTCACACAAAACTAAATTACAGTTTTAACACCCTTTTAGCTCCTTTTTTCAAGTACTTTTACTGTTCCTTTGAACTCCAACTTACAACCTCAAACAAAAACCTCACACTGCTCTAATTAATTATATACGGTAAATATAACGTCCAAAAGTAAAGAATGGCACTTCACCTTAGCATATATTACAGGTACCCCACTCAAAATAAAAAGGGGAAACAAAGAGATCCATATTTAAAACACAGTTTTATTATGTACTAGATGGCAGCCTGATTCTAAAGAATCGGGAGTCTAGAATCCATATATACTTTATTTATTCAAATGTAAGAATAATACAATTAATAAATAATAGTAAGAAAGAACAAAAATAATAGGCAGTATATGGAGAAAACACCAAACAAAAGTTCAAAATTGGTGTGAAAATGTCACTGAACCACTTCACAACTAAATATATATAGTTTTGGTAAATGGTATTATCATTTTTTTGACGAAATTCGGTAGGAGCTTGAAGAGCAACGTCACTGGGCCCGCCTCCACGCAGTAGAAACTTGCTGTGAGGTAAAAATTCAAAAATCACACCAAAATGGCGGGCGGAGTGTGTCACAGTACGGCACGTTTCTGATTGGTCGCTCGCAGCAGGCGGCAACCAATCAGACACTGTTGACGTCACTTATCTCCGGACATTAGCTCCGGACATTAGCTCCGGACATTAGCTCCGGACAAAGCCACGGAAGTTGGCACAAATTGCAGGAAATATCAACCAGAATGCCAAATACATAATAGCCAGGATCTGGGAAAAAGAAAGAACACGTATACACAATGATCCCCCAGATCCAGTATAAACGCTCCAAATATCAAATATGAAAAAAATGGAGAAATAGGAGCATATAGTCAATTGTAAAAAAGACCAACTTTTATTTATACAAAACCTTTAAAAGAGAGGTATAGGACATGAATATAAATACATAGTAGTATCACCACAAAACAGCATGAAAAAGGGGAAGGAGAAAACCCCCATCCCACCCCCCAAAAACAATGAAGTGAACAGATGGACGTAATGAACATCAGGGGGGCACCTGAGCAGGTGACCGTGCAACAGCACTAATTGAATAGGAGCAACGGACACACAGACCAAGAGCAAAAAATGCTTAGACAGATGGGTGGCATTAAATGTAAAGGGCTAGATGAAACGTCTATACCACCACTTATGGACCCCGCCACATCACACCATGTCATATATAAAAAGTAAAAAGGTAGTACTGTGTGACCAAGAGCCACCGCTATCTCTGGCACCCATAAAAGATACACAGCCAGAGTGTAACACGGCCGAAAAAGACGGCCTATTGTAGGCGCAAGTATTGAAAAGACGCCCGGTGCTCACCTAGTGTCCGTAAGGGGAGGAGGATGAGGGGGTCCCGCCGGTGTAGACGCCCCGACGCGCGTTTCGCGGCGTAAACACGCCGCTTCCTCAAGGGGAGTGTAACGTAAGGCAGAGCAGGACCTGCCTATAACCTCCCCAAGCTAGGTCACCTGTTACAAGTTTTTATATATGACATGGTGTGATGTGGCGGGGTCCATAAGTGGTGGTATAGACGTTTCATCTAGCCCTTTACATTTAATGCCACCCATCTGTCTAAGCATTTTTTACCACCATTATCTGTCTATACCACCACTTATGGACCCCGCCACATCACACCATGTCATATATAAAAACTTGTAACAGGTGACCTAGCTTGGGGAGGTTATAGGCAGGTCCTGCTCTGCCTTACGTTACACTCCCCTTGAGGAAGCGGCGTGTTTACGCCGCGAAACGCGCGTCGGGGCGTCTACACCGGCGGGACCCCCTCATCCTCCTCCCCTTACGGACACTAGGTGAGCACCGGGCGTCTTTTCAATACTTGCGCCTACAATAGGCCGTCTTTTTCGGCCGTGTTACACTCTGGCTGTGTATCTTTTATGGGTGCCAGAGATAGCGGTGGCTCTTGGTCACACAGTACTACCTTTTTACTTTTTATATATGACATGGTGTGATGTGGCGGGGTCCATAAGTGGTGGTATAGACGTTTCATCTAGCCCTTTACATTTAATGCCACCCATCTGTCTAAGCATTTTTTGCTCTTGGTCTGTGTGTCCGTTGCTCCTATTCAATTAGTGCTGTTGCACGGTCACCTGCTCAGGTGCCCCCCTGATGTTCATTACGTCCATCTGTTCACTTCATTGTTTTTGGGGGGTGGGATGGGGGTTTTCTCCTTCCCCTTTTTCATGCTGTTTTGTGGTGATACTTCTATGTATTTATATTCATGTCCTATACCTCTCTTTTAAAGGTTTTGTATAAATAAAAGTTGGTCTTTTTTACAATTGACTATATGCTCCTATTTCTCCATTTTTTTCACAAATTGCAGGAAGTAGTATTCTAGGCAATTATATATTAGACTAGATGGCAGCCCGATTCTAAAGAATCGGGAGTCTAGAATCCATATATACTTTATTTATTCAAATGTAAAAATAATACAATTAATAAATAATAGTAACAAAGAACAAAAAATGGCTGCACTCACCAGCTCTTGACAATTCTTGTTATTTAAGGTACAGTTACACAGGATCCATGAACATGCTTATGAGGGGAGGGATGAAAGACATCAGACGACAACTTTGCGTGTTGTGGCAAATGCCACAACAACGGTTCTTTGCTTAAGAACAATGTCAGGTAGTAGGAAAATAGCCAGTTAATAATAGGCAATAGTTCTTTGCAGGAATGCAGATATTAATAAATAGGCAGTTTATATTGCAGAGAAATTGCTGGGCAATAATGGACAATGTCCTTATGTGGCAAATAATAGAGCAATATACCCAATGTGGCAAAGAAGAGGTTAATAAACGGCAGTCTCTCAGTATAACAGTCAGTGAATAATAGGCAGTATATGGAGAAAACACCAAACAAAAGTTCAAAATTGGTGTGAAAATGTCACTGAACCACTTCACAACTAAATATATATAGTTTTGGTAAATGGTATTATCATTTTTTTGACGAAATTCGGCAGGAGCTTGAAGAGCAACGTCACTGGGCCCGCCTCCACACAGTAGAAACTTGCTGTGAGGTAAAAATTCAAAAATCACACCAAAATGGCGGGCGGAGTGTGTCACAGTACGGCACGTTTCTGATTGGTCGCTCGCAGCAGGCGGCTACCAATCAGACACTGGACACTGTTGACGTCACTTATCTCCGGACATTAGCTCCGGACATTATCTCCGGACATTAGCTCCGGACAGGAAGTTGGCACAAATTGCAGGAAGTAGTATTCTAGGCAATTATATATTAGATAATTAAAAGAAAGAATAAAAACGCAGTGTGCCTCACATAAAGGACAATATCAGTTACCAAAACCAAGAAACTTCAGATTTGTTTCCCCTCTTTATTTTGAGTGGGGTACATGTAATATATACTCCTGCATTGCCTGTCAGATCGCTGATCTGACACAGTGCTATGTAAAGTGTCAGATCAGCAATCTGATCTAATATAGTGATGTCCCACCCTGGGACAATGTTAGAAAGTAAAAAAAAAAAATAGAATGTATAAAAAAAAAATGTAAAAAAAAATCCCCATATAAAGAAAAAAAAATATTTCCCAATAAATCTATTTATGTAAATAAAAAAACAACAACTTTTGGGGTCCAATTTGTCCTGTTACCCTTGGGAAAAAAAATTTGGGGGCTAAAATATCATTTTTGTGGAAAGAAAAAATGAATTTTTAATTTTCACGGCTCTACATTCTAAACTTTAGTGAAACAATTGGGGGTTAAAAGTGCGCAGCACACATCTAGATAAGTTCCTTAGGGGGTGGTCTTTCCAAAATGGGGTCACTTGTAGGGGGTTTCCACTGTTTAGGCACATCAGGGTCTCTCCAAACGTGACATGGGATCCGATCTCAATTCCAGCCAATTTTGCATTGAAAAGTTAAACGGCGCTCCATCCCTTACAAACTCTGCCATGCGCTCAATCAGTGGTTTACCCCCATATATGGGGTATCAGCCTACTCAGGACAAATTGAACAACAACTTTTGGGGTCCAATTTGTCCTGTTACCCTTGGGAAAATAAAAAAATTTCGGGCAAAAAGATCATTTTTGTGAAAAAAAATCATTTTTTTCTTTACGGTTCTACATTATAAACTTCTGTGAAGTACTTGGGGGTTCTAAGTGCTCAACACACATCTAGATTAGTTCCCTAGGGGGTCTACTTTCCAAATGGTGTCACTTGTGGGGGCTTTCCACTGTTTAGGCACATCAGAGGCTCTTTATATGCGACATGATGTCCGATCTCAATTCCAGCAAATTTTACAATGAAAAGTCAAATGACGCTCCTTCCCTTCCGATCTTTGCCATGCGCCGAAACAGTGGTTTACCCCCACATATCGGGTATCGGCGTACTCAGGACAAATTGTACGACTTTTGTGGTCCAATTTCTCCTGTTACCCTTGGTAAAATAAAACAAATTGGATCTGAAGTGACGATTTTGTGAAAAAAAGTTAAATGTTCAATTTTTTTTAAACATTCCAAAAATTCCTGTGAAGCACCTGAAGGGTTAATAAACTTTTTGAATGTGGTTTTGAGTACCTTGAGGGGTGCAGTTTTTAGAATGGTGTCACTTTTGGGCATTTTCTGTCATATAGACCCCTCAAAGTCACTTCAAGTGTGAGGTGGTCCCTAAAAAAAATGGTTTTGCTAATTTTGTTGTAAAAATGAGAATTCGCTGGTCAATTTTTAACCCTTATAACTTCCTAACAAAAAAATTATGTTTCCAAAATTGTGCTAATGTAAAGCAGACATGTGGGTAATGCTATTTATTAACTATTTTGTATCATATGACTCTCTAATTTAAGGGCATAAAAACTAAAAGTTTAAAAATTGCAAAATGTTCAAAATTTTCACCAAATTTCCATTTTTTTCACAAATAGTTTTTTTGGGTTATCAGGAGTTGTATGCCAAAATCATCAGTATTAAAACAATAAAAGACCTGACAAATTTTCAGTTGGTGGATAATGAATCTATAATATATGAAAGTTTAATTGTAATAATTACATTATGGTAAATAATGAAATTTAACACTATATGCTAATTTTTTGAGAAGGACCTGTATATTTGGACAGAGACAACATTTTTCAAATTTTGGTTATAGACATTACCACAATGAATTTTAAACAAAATAATTCAGATGCAGTTGAAGTTCAGACTTTCAGCTTTCATTTGAGAGTATCCACATTAAAATTGGATGAAGGGTTTAGGAATTTCAGCTCCTTAACATGTGCCATTCTGTTTTTAAAGGGACCAAAAGTAATTGGACAATTGACTCCAAGACTATTTCATGGACAGGTTTAAGCAATCCCTTCGTTATGTCATTCTCAATTAAGCAGACAAAAGGCCTGGAGTTGATTTGAGGTGTGGTGCTTGCATTTGGAAGGTTTTGCTGCGAAGTAAACATGCGGTCAAAGGAGCTTTCCATGCAGGTGAAACAAGCCATCCTTAAGCTGCGAAAACAGAAAAAACCCATCCAAGAAATTGCTACAATATTAGGAATCTACAGTTTGGCACATCCTGAGAAAGAAAGAAAGCACTGGTGAACTCAATGCAAAAAGACCTGGGCGCCCACGGAAGACAACAGTGGTGGATGATCGCAGAATAATCTCCATGGTGAAGAGAAACCCCTTCACAACAGCCAACCAAGTGAACAACTCTCTTCAGGAGGTAGGCGTATCAATATCCAAATCTACCATAAAGAGAAGACTGCATGAAAGTAAATACAGAGGGTTCACTGCACGGTGCAAGCTGTTGTGGATTCTGTTTTTGGGCTCCCTCTGGTGGTTACAGATGGTACTGGGTGACTTGTGTTCTCTGCTGTCTCTGGTGTCCACCTGTTCTATCAGGATATGGGAGTTTCCTATTTAACCTGGCTTTCTTGTCATTTCCTCGCCGGCGATCAATGTAATCAGTGTGTCTTGTTACCTCTGCTTTCCGCTTCTGTAATCATCAGGACAAGCTAAGTTTTTGATTTTCCTGTTCCACGTTTTGCTTTATTTTTGTTTTAGTCCAGCTTGCAGTTATGTGATTCCTTGTTGCTGGTTGCTCTGGTGGGCTGATATTACTCCTCATGTTCCATGAGTTGGCACATGAGTTCAGGTAATTTCAGGATGGTTTTTTGTAGGGTTTTTCACTGACCGCGCAGTTCACTTTTGTATCCTCTGCTATCTAGTTTTAGCGGGCCTCATTTTGCTGAATCTGTTTTCATAACTACGTGTGTGCTTTCCTCTCATTTCACCGTTATTACATGTGGGGGGCTGCTATTTCTGTGGGGTGTTTCTCTGGAGGCAAGAGAGGTCTTTGTTTCTTCTAATAGGGGAAGCTAGTCCTTCGGCTGGCGCGAGACGTCTAGAATCATCGTAGGCACGTTCCCCGGCTGCTGCTAGTGTTGTGAATTAGGTTCAGGATCGCGGTCAGCTCAGTTTCCATCACCCTAGAGCTTGTTCTGTTTTTTGTGCTTTTCCTTTTGTTATTCCCTGCCATTGGGATCATGACAGTATCGCCGGCCCAAAAGTGGTAATCGTATTGGCTGAAGTAGGAGGAAAAGTAGTCTGAGGAAGTTTTTTTTTTTTTTTTTCCCTTCCCTCAGAGTTTGCTGCCTAGCCTTAATTGCAGCCTGGCTGCGTCTTACCTCCTCTTAATCCTTGAATGGCTCTGATCTCAGCTGTTTATCATGGACGTCCAGAGTTTAGCTTCCAGCCTGAATAATCTTGCTGCTAAGGTTCAAAATATACAAGATTTTGTTGTACATGCTCCTAGATCTGAACCTAGAATTCCTATCCCAGAGTTTTTTTCTGGAGATAGATCTAGTTTTCTGAATTTTAGGAACAATTGCAAGTTGTTTCTTTCTTTGAAATCTCGCTCCTCTGGAGACCCTGCTCAGCAAGTCAAAATTGTAATATCTTTCCTGCGGGGTGACCCTCAGAATTGGGCATTTGCATTGGCACCACGGGATCCTGCGTTGCTCAATGTGGATGCGTTTTTTCTGGCATTGGGTTTGCTCTATGAGGAACCTAACCTAGAGATTCAGGCTGAAAAAGCTTTATTGGCTCTCTCTCAGGGGCAAGATGAAGCAGAAATATATTGTCAGAAATTTCGGAAATGGTCGGTGCTTACTCAGTGGAATGAGTGCGCTCTGGCTGCAAAATTCAGAGATGGCCTTTCTGAGGCCATTAAAGATGTTATGGTGGGGTTCCCGGCGCCTACAGGTCTGAATGAGTCTATGACTATGGCTATTCAGATTGATCGGCGTTTACGGGAGCGCAAGCCTGTGCACCATTTGGCGGTGTCTTCTGAACAGGCACCTGAGACAATGCAATGTGATAGAATTCAGTCCAGAAGTGAACGGCAAAACTATAGGCGGAAAAATGGGTTGTGTTTTTATTGTGGTGATTCAGCTCATGTTATATCAGCATGCTCTAAACGCACAAAAAAGGTTGATAAGTCTGTTGCCATTAGTACTTTACAGTCTAAGTTCATTCTGTCTGTGACTCTGATTTGTTCATTATCAGCCATTTCCGTCGATGCCTATGTGGATTCAGGTGCTGCCCTGAGTCTTATGGATTGGTCATTTGCCAACCGCTGTGGGTTTAGTCTGGAGCCTCTGGAAGTCCCTATTCCTTTGAAAAGAATTGACTCTACACCTTTGGCTATGAATAAACCTCAGTACTGGACACACGTGACCATGCGTATGACTCCCGTTCATCAGGAGGTGATTCGCTTCCTGGTACTGTATAATTTACATGATGTCTTAGTGCTTGGTCTGCCATGGTTACAAACTCATAACCCAGTCTTGGACTGGAAAACGATGTCTGTGTTAAGCTGGGGATGTCAGGGGGTTCATGATGATGCACCTCCGATTTCTATCGCTTCATCTACTCCTTCTGAGGTTCCTGTATTTTTGTCTGATTCGGGATGTTTTTGAGGAGCCTAAGCTCAATTCGCTTCCTCCTCACAGGGATTGCGATTGTGCTATAGATTTGATTCCTGGCAGTAAATTTCCTAAAGGTCGTTTGTTCAATCTGTCAGTGCCAGAGCATACTGCTATGCGGGATTATGTTAAGGAGTCCTTGGAAAAGGGACATATCCGTCCATCTTCATCTCCTTTGGGAGCAGGTTTTTTTTTCGTGGCTAAAAAAGATGGTTCCTTGAGGCCTTGTATAGATTACCGTCTTTTGAATAAGATTACGGTCAAATATCAGTATCCTTTGCCATTGTTGACTGATTTGTTCGCTCGCATTAAGGGGGCTAAATGGTTCACTAAGATTGATCTTCGGGGTGCGTATAATCTTGTGCGGATTAAGCAGGGTGATGAGTGGAAAACCGCATTTAATACGCCTGAGGGCCATTTTGAGTATTTGGTGATGCCTTTTGGACTTTCTAATGCTCCTTCTGTCTTCCAGTCCTTTATGCACGATATTTTCCGTGAATATCTGGATAAATTTATGATTGTGTATTTGGATGATGTTTTGGTTTTTTCGGATGACTGGGAGTCCCATGTTCAGCAGGTCAGGAAGGTGTTTCAGGTCCTGCGGGCCAATTCTTTGTTTGTAAAAGGTTCAAAGTGTCTCTTTGGAGTCCAGAAGATTTCTTTTTTGGGGTATATTTTTTCCCCTTCTACTATTGAGATGGATCCCGTCAAGGTTCAAGCTATTTGTGACTGGACGCAGCCTACATCTCTTAAGAGTCTACAGAAGTTCTTGGGCTTTGCTAATTTTTATCGTCGTTTCATAACTAATTTTTCTAGTGTTGTTAAGCCTTTGACGGATCTGACTAAGAAGGGTGCTGATGTTGCTGATTGGTCTCCTGCGGCTGTGGAGGCCTTTCAGGAACTTAAGCGCCGGTTTTCTTCTGCTCCTGTGTTGCGTCAGCCAGATGTTTCGCTTCCTTTTCAGGTTGAGGTTGATGCTTCTGAGATTGGAGCGGGGGCGGTTTTGTCACAGAGAAGCTCCGATTGCTCAGTGATGAAGCCATGTGCGTTCTTTTCTAGAAAGTTTTCGCCCACTGAGCGGAATTATGATGTTGGTAATCGGGAGCTTTTGGCCATGAAGTGGGCATTTGAGGAGTGGCGTCATTGGCTTGAGGGTGCTAGACATCGTGTGGTGGTCTTGACTGATCACAAAAATCTGATTTACCTTGAGTCTGCCAAGCGTCTGAATTCTAGACAGGCTCGTTGGTCACTGTTTTTCTCCCGTTTCGATTTTGTGGTTTCATATCTGCCAGGTTCAAAGAATGTGAAGGCGGATGCTCTTTCTAGGAGTTTTGTGCCTGATTCCCCTGGAAATTCTGAGCCCACTGGTATCCTTAGGGATGGGGTGATTTTGTCGGCTGTCTCCCCAGACTTGCGACGTGCTTTGCAGGAGTTTCAGGCGGATAAACCTGATCGTTGTCCGCCTGAAAGACTGTTTGTTCCGGATAATTGGACCAGTAGAGTCATCTCCGAGGTCCATTCTTCTGCGTTGGCAGGTCATCCTGGAATATTTGGTACTAGAGACTTGGTGGCCAGGTCTTTTTGGTGGCCTTCCTTGTCGAGGGATGTGCGTTCTTTTGTGCAGTCTTGTGAAGTTTGCGCTCGGGCTAAGCCTTGCTGTTCTCGGGCCAGTGGATTGTTGTCACCTTTGCCTATTCCGAAGAGGCCTTGGACGCACATTTCCATGGACTTTATTTCGGATCTCCCTGTCTCTCAAAAAATGTCCGTCATCTGGGTTGTGTGTGACCGCTTTTCTAAGATGGTTCATCTGGTCCCCTTGCCTAAGTTACCTTCCTCCTCTGAGTTGGTCCCTCTGTTTTTTCAGAACGTGGTTCGTTTGCATGGGATTCCGGAGAACATTGTTTCTGACAGGGGATCCCAGTTTGTGTCTAGATTTTGGCGGACGTTCTGTGCTAAGATGGGCATTGATTTGTCCTTTTCGTCTGCATTCCATCCTCAGACGAATGGCCAGACGGAACGAACTAATCAGACCTTGGAAACTTATTTAAGGTGCTTTGTTTCTGCTGATCAAGATGACTGGGTTACCTTTTTGCCGCTTGCCGAATTTGCCCTTAATAATTGGGCTAGTTCTGCTACCTTGGTTTCTCCTTTCTTTTGTAATTCGGGGTTTCATCCTCGTTTTTCCTCTGGTCAGGTGGAGCCTTCTGATTGTCCTGGAGTGGACATGGTGGTGGATAGGTTGCATCAGATTTGGAGTCATGTGGTGGACAATTTGAAGTTGTCCCAGGAGAGGGCTCAGCAGTTTGCTAATCGCCGTCGCCGCGTGGGTCCTCGACTTCGTGTTGGGGACTTGGTGTGGTTTTCTTCTCGTTTTGTTCCTATGAAGGTCTCTTCTCCTAAGTTCAAGCCTCGGTTTATCGGTCCCTATAGGATCTTGGAAATTCTTAACCCTGTGTCGTTTCGTTTGGATCTCCCGGCATCGTTTGCTATTCATAATGTGTTCCATCGGTCGTTGTTGCAGAAGTGTGAGGTACCTGTTGTTCCTTCGCTTGAGCCTCCTGCTCCGGTGCTGGTGGAGGGAGAATTGGAGTATGTTGTGGAGAAGATCTTGGATTCTCGTGTTTCCAGACGGAAACTTCAGTATTTGGTCAAGTGGTAGGGTTATGGTCAGGAGGATAATTCTTGGGTGGTTGCCTCTGATGTTCATGCTGCTGATTTGGTCCGTGCATTTCATAGGGCTCATCCTGGTCGCCCTGGTGGTTCTCGTGAGGGTTCGGTGACCCCTCCTCAAGGGGGGGGTACTGTTGTGGATTCTGTTTTTGGGCTCCCTCTGGTGGTTACAGATGGTACTGGGTGACTTGTGTTCTCTGCTGTCTCTGGTGTCCACCTGTTCTATCAGGATATGGGAGTTTCCTATTTAACCTGGCTTTCTTGTCATTTCCTCGCCGGCGATCAATGTAATCAGTGTGTCTTGTTACCTCTGCTTTCCGCTTCTGTAATCATCAGGACAAGCTAAGTTTTTGATTTTCCTGTTCCACGTTTTGCTTTATTTTTGTTTTAGTCCAGCTTGCAGTTATGTGATTCCTTGTTGCTGGTTGCTCTGGTGGGCTGATATTACTCCTCATGTTCCATGAGTTAGCACATGAGTTCAGGTAATTTCAGGATGGTTTTTTGTAGGGTTTTTCACTGACCGCGCAGTTCACTTTTGTATCCTCTGCTATCTAGTTTTAGCGGGCCTCATTTTGCTGAATCTGTTTTCATAACTACGTGTGTGCTTTCCTCTCATTTCACCGTTATTACATGTGGGGGGCTGCTATTTCTGTGGGGTGTTTCTCTGGAGGCAAGAGAGGTCTTTGTTTCTTCTAATAGGGGAAGCTAGTCCTTCGGCTGGCGCGAGACGTCTAGAATCATCGTAGGCACGTTCCCCGGCTGCTGCTAGTGTTGTGAATTAGGTTCAGGATCGCGGTCAGCTCAGTTTCCATCACCCTAGAGCTTGTTCTGTTTTTTGTGCTTTTCCTTTTGTTATTCCCTGCCATTGGGATCATGACAGTATCGCCGGCCCAAAAGTGGTAATCGTATTGGCTGAAGTAGGAGGAAAAGTAGTCTGAGGAAGTTTTTTTTTTTTTTTTCCCTTCCCTCAGAGTTTGCTGCCTAGCCTTAATTGCAGCCTGGCTGCGTCTTACCTCCTCTTAATCCTTGAATGGCTCTGATCTCAGCTGTTTATCATGGACGTCCAGAGTTTAGCTTCCAGCCTGAATAATCTTGCTGCTAAGGTTCAAAATATACAAGATTTTGTTGTACATGCTCCTAGATCTGAACCTAGAATTCCTATCCCAGAGTTTTTTTCTGGAGATAGATCTAGTTTTCTGAATTTTAGGAACAATTGCAAGTTGTTTCTTTCTTTGAAATCTCGCTCCTCTGGAGACCCTGCTCAGCAAGTCAAAATTGTAATATCTTTCCTGCGGGGTGACCCTCAGAATTGGGCATTTGCATTGGCACCACGGGATCCTGCGTTGCTCAATGTGGATGCGTTTTTTCTGGCATTGGGTTTGCTCTATGAGGAACCTAACCTAGAGATTCAGGCTGAAAAAGCTTTATTGGCTCTCTCTCAGGGGCAAGATGAAGCAGAAATATATTGTCAGAAATTTCGGAAATGGTCGGTGCTTACTCAGTGGAATGAGTGCGCTCTGGCTGCAAAATTCAGAGATGGCCTTTCTGAGGCCATTAAAGATGTTATGGTGGGGTTCCCGGCGCCTACAGGTCTGAATGAGTCTATGACTATGGCTATTCAGATTGATCGGCGTTTACGGGAGCGCAAGCCTGTGCACCATTTGGCGGTGTCTTCTGAACAGGCACCTGAGACAATGCAATGTGATAGAATTCAGTCCAGAAGTGAACGGCAAAACTATAGGCGGAAAAATGGGTTGTGTTTTTATTGTGGTGATTCAGCTCATGTTATATCAGCATGCTCTAAACGCACAAAAAAGGTTGATAAGTCTGTTGCCATTAGTACTTTACAGTCTAAGTTCATTCTGTCTGTGACTCTGATTTGTTCATTATCAGCCATTTCCGTCGATGCCTATGTGGATTCAGGCGCTGCCCTGAGTCTTATGGATTGGTCATTTGCCAACCGCTGTGGGTTTAGTCTGGAGCCTCTGGAAGTCCCTATTCCTTTGAAAAGAATTGACTCTACACCTTTGGCTATGAATAAACCTCAGTACTGGACACACGTGACCATGCGTATGACTCCCGTTCATCAGGAGGTGATTCGCTTCCTGGTACTGTATAATTTACATGATGTCTTAGTGCTTGGTCTGCCATGGTTACAAACTCATAACCCAGTCTTGGACTGGAAAACGATGTCTGTGTTAAGCTGGGGATGTCAGGGGGTTCATGATGATGCACCTCCGATTTCTATCGCTTCATCTACTCCTTCTGAGGTTCCTGTATTTTTGTCTGATTCGGGATGTTTTTGAGGAGCCTAAGCTCAATTCGCTTCCTCCTCACAGGGATTGCGATTGTGCTATAGATTTGATTCCTGGCAGTAAATTTCCTAAAGGTCGTTTGTTCAATCTGTCAGTGCCAGAGCATACTGCTATGCGGGATTATGTTAAGGAGTCCTTGGAAAAGGGACATATCCGTCCATCTTCATCTCCTTTGGGAGCAGGTTTTTTTTTCGTGGCTAAAAAAGATGGTTCCTTGAGGCCTTGTATAGATTACCGTCTTTTGAATAAGATTACGGTCAAATATCAGTATCCTTTGCCATTGTTGACTGATTTGTTCGCTCGCATTAAGGGGGCTAAATGGTTCACTAAGATTGATCTTCGGGGTGCGTATAATCTTGTGCGGATTAAGCAGGGTGATGAGTGGAAAACCGCATTTAATACGCCTGAGGGCCATTTTGAGTATTTGGTGATGCCTTTTGGACTTTCTAATGCTCCTTCTGTCTTCCAGTCCTTTATGCACGATATTTTCCGTGAATATCTGGATAAATTTATGATTGTGTATTTGGATGATGTTTTGGTTTTTTCGGATGACTGGGAGTCCCATGTTCAGCAGGTCAGGAAGGTGTTTCAGGTCCTGCGGGCCAATTCTTTGTTTGTAAAAGGTTCAAAGTGTCTCTTTGGAGTCCAGAAGATTTCTTTTTTGGGGTATATTTTTTCCCCTTCTACTATTGAGATGGATCCCGTCAAGGTTCAAGCTATTTGTGACTGGACGCAGCCTACATCTCTTAAGAGTCTACAGAAGTTCTTGGGCTTTGCTAATTTTTATCGTCGTTTCATAACTAATTTTTCTAGTGTTGTTAAGCCTTTGACGGATCTGACTAAGAAGGGTGCTGATGTTGCTGATTGGTCTCCTGCGGCTGTGGAGGCCTTTCAGGAACTTAAGCGCCGGTTTTCTTCTGCTCCTGTGTTGCGTCAGCCAGATGTTTCGCTTCCTTTTCAGGTTGAGGTTGATGCTTCTGAGATTGGAGCGGGGGCGGTTTTGTCACAGAGAAGCTCCGATTGCTCAGTGATGAAGCCATGTGCGTTCTTTTCTAGAAAGTTTTCGCCCACTGAGCGGAATTATGATGTTGGTAATCGGGAGCTTTTGGCCATGAAGTGGGCATTTGAGGAGTGGCGTCATTGGCTTGAGGGTGCTAGACATCGTGTGGTGGTCTTGACTGATCACAAAAATCTGATTTACCTTGAGTCTGCCAAGCGTCTGAATCCTAGACAGGCTCGTTGGTCACTGTTTTTCTCCCGTTTCGATTTTGTGGTTTCATATCTGCCAGGTTCAAAGAATGTGAAGGCGGATGCTCTTTCTAGGAGTTTTGTGCCTGATTCCCCTGGAAATTCTGAGCCCACTGGTATCCTTAGGGATGGGGTGATTTTGTCGGCTGTCTCCCCAGACTTGCGACGTGCTTTGCAGGAGTTTCAGGCGGATAAACCTGATCGTTGTCCGCCTGAAAGACTGTTTGTTCCGGATAATTGGACCAGTAGAGTCATCTCCGAGGTCCATTCTTCTGCGTTGGCAGGTCATCCTGGAATATTTGGTACTAGAGACTTGGTGGCCAGGTCTTTTTGGTGGCCTTCCTTGTCGAGGGATGTGCGTTCTTTTGTGCAGTCTTGTGAAGTTTGCGCTCGGGCTAAGCCTTGCTGTTCTCGGGCCAGTGGATTGTTGTCACCTTTGCCTATTCCGAAGAGGCCTTGGACGCACATTTCCATGGACTTTATTTCGGATCTCCCTGTCTCTCAAAAAATGTCCGTCATCTGGGTTGTGTGTGACCGCTTTTCTAAGATGGTTCATCTGGTCCCCTTGCCTAAGTTACCTTCCTCCTCTGAGTTGGTCCCTCTGTTTTTTCAGAACGTGGTTCGTTTGCATGGGATTCCGGAGAACATTGTTTCTGACAGGGGATCCCAGTTTGTGTCTAGATTTTGGCGGACGTTCTGTGCTAAGATGGGCATTGATTTGTCCTTTTCGTCTGCATTCCATCCTCAGACGAATGGCCAGACGGAACGAACTAATCAGACCTTGGAAACTTATTTAAGGTGCTTTGTTTCTGCTGATCAAGATGACTGGGTTACCTTTTTGCCGCTTGCCGAATTTGCCCTTAATAATCGGGCTAGTTCTGCTACCTTGGTTTCTCCTTTCTTTTGTAATTCGGGGTTTCATCCTCGTTTTTCCTCTGGTCAGGTGGAGCCTTCTGATTGTCCTGGAGTGGACATGGTGGTGGATAGGTTGCATCAGATTTGGAGTCATGTGGTGGACAATTTGAAGTTGTCCCAGGAGAGGGCTCAGCAGTTTGCTAATCGCCGTCGCCGCGTGGGTCCTCGACTTCGTGTTGGGGACTTGGTGTGGTTGTCTTCTCGTTTTGTTCCTATGAAGGTCTCTTCTCCTAAGTTCAAGCCTCGGTTTATCGGTCCCTATAGGATCTTGGAAATTCTTAACCCTGTGTCGTTTCGTTTGGATCTCCCGGTATCGTTTGCTATTCATAATGTGTTCCATCGGTCGTTGTTGCAGAAGTGTGAGGTACCTGTTGTTCCTTCGCTTGAGCCTCCTGCTCCGGTGCTGGTGGAGGGAGAATTGGAGTATGTTGTGGAGAAGATCTTGGATTCTCGTGTTTCCAGACGGAAACTTCAGTATTTGGTCAAGTGGTAGGGTTATGGTCAGGAGGATAATTCTTGGGTGGTTGCCTCTGATGTTCATGCTGCTGATTTGGTCCGTGCATTTCATAGGGCTCATCCTGGTCGCCCTGGTGGTTCTCGTGAGGGTTCGGTGACCCCTCCTCAAGGGGGGGGTACTGTTGTGGATTCTGTTTTTGGGCTCCCTCTGGTGGTTACAGATGGTACTGGGTGACTTGTGTTCTCTGCTGTCTCTGGTGTCCACCTGTTCTATCAGGATATGGGAGTTTCCTATTTAACCTGGCTTTCTTGTCATTTCCTCGCCGGCGATCAATGTAATCAGTGTGTCTTGTTACCTCTGCTTTCCGCTTCTGTAATCATCAGGACAAGCTAAGTTTTTGATTTTCCTGTTCCACGTTTTGCTTTATTTTTTAGTCCAGCTTGCAGTTATGTGATTCCTTGTTGCTGGTTGCTCTGGTGGGCTGATATTACTCCTCATGTTCCATGAGTTAGCACATGAGTTCAGGTAATTTCAGGATGGTTTTTTGTAGGGTTTTTCACTGACCGCGCAGTTCACTTTTGTATCCTCTGCTATCTAGTTTTAGCGGGCCTCATTTTGCTGAATCTGTTTTCATTACTACGTGTGTGCTTTCCTCTCATTTCACTGTTATTACATGTGGGGGGCTGCTATTTCTGTGGGGTGTTTCTCTGGAGGCAAGAGAGGTCTTTGTTTCTTCTAATAGGGGAAGCTAGTCCTTCGGCTGGCGCGAGACGTCTAGAATCATCGTAGGCACGTTCCCCGGCTGCTGCTAGTGTTGTGAATTAGGTTCAGGATCGCGGTCAGCTCAGTTTCCATCACCCTAGAGCTTGTTCTGTTTTTTGTGCTTGTCCTTTTGTTATTCCCTGCCATTGGGATCATGACAGCAAGCCACTCATAAGCATCAAGAATAAAAAGGCTAGACTGGACTTTGCTAAAAAAAACATCTAAAAAAGCCAGCACAGTTCTGGAAGAACATTCTTTGGACAGATGAAACCAAGATCAACCGCTACCAGAATGATGGAAAGAGAAAAGTATGGTGAAGGCGTGATACAGCTCATGATCCAAAGCATACCACATCATCTGTAAGGCCAGTCTCACACGTTCAGATAATTCCGGTACCGGAAAAATCAGTACCGGAATTATCCGTGTGTCCGTTTGCTTACGTTGAACATCAGTGTGGCACACGTGCGGCAGCCGTGTGTCGCCCGTGTGCCGACTGAGGACCACACGGACCGTGCAGGAGACAGCGCTAGAGTTAAGCGCTGTTCCCTGCGTGCGGTGCTGAAGCCGGTATTCATCCCTTCTTCCCAGCAGCGTTCGCTTTAAAGAAGGAATGAATAATCTTTTTTTTTTATTTATTTTTGTTTTTAAAATAAAGTTGCTCGTAATCTGCCCCCTCCCACCCCCTGTGCGCCCCCCCGCTGGCATTAAAATACTTACCCAGCTCCCTTGGCGCTTACATCCTCTCACCCCAAAAAACGTCTCTACTACTTAGCCCTAGGCAGCTCTCTGTCTGAGACCCCATCAGGATCATTCTGATTCCAAAATGGACCCACTTCTGGGACCTGGACTACAAAATTTGCCCTCTGAAGATTTGGGCCCACGGGCCGCATGGTGGAGGCTTTACCGCCTTCACAGTACAGTCCCGAGGGCTGATCACCGCGGCCTCCTCTGCAGACCCTCGGACTATCTCAAATCCAGGCTGAAACATACCTTAGAGCCGGGGTCGGATCCACCTCTGTCGGAGGAGTGACACCAGGGACCGATAAGAGCCAGAGGTCTCCTCTGGACACGGAGCGGTAGGGGGTGCGACCGCACCAGAGGACTGCGCTGAGGAGCGAGAAGCCTGCCCAGCAATCCTTCTCCTGTCTGGGACGCAGGAGACCGGCCACAGCATCGGAGCTGCCTGGCTCACCTCAGAAGACCCTGCTTCAGCGTGCCGCTGCACCACTGAGCGCCACCACAGTGAGGACCAAGGATCGGCGGTGATCGCCTCGGTGCCCTCCCCGTTCCACCGCCGAGGTCACCGCTGCAGCAGGTGATAGCGGCGCCCGGAATAGCCGTAGAGAACGCACACCTGAGCGCAGCAGAGCCGGTGTCCATCCTGCGTGCGGTCCCACCAGCTGGAGGGGCCCCGGAGCGGAGGAGCGCTGATCGGCGCCTGCGGTGACCAGGAGAGGGGACGCTACTGCCACCTCGCTGCGGGTCTCTGGAGGTGGACGGAGCACGGAGGAGGTCGGGCCCACGCTACAGGTACCGGGACGTGAGGCAGGGAGGGAGACTGCGGCACAGCAGGCCTGGGTGTGTGTGGGAGTGCCGGAGGTGCGGGGGGTAGACGCTGATCACGGCGTTGCCCATTCTGCCGTCTCACTATCAGTCATCAGCTCTGGGCGCTGTCTGCCCTCTGATCACCCCTGCTGCCTGTCTCTACCGTCCCCTCGCGTTCCCATTGTCTCACTGGACTCGAGTGGAAGGTGCGGTGCGGTGCCAGCTCAGGACTTGGGTGGCTTCCCTCTCCCCCCATTATTGGCACCAAACACGGGGTCCCCATAAGGGTATAGCCTCCTAACTACAATTAAGACTGTCTTTATTGACCCGCTCACAGGCCATAAAACCTTAGGCCTAACCCCCCACTGAACCCAGGATTCCTATAGGGGAAAGGAACCTGCTGCTGAGAGGTCTGCCTGCCTAATGTAGACACACATGCCCTCCAAATCCCCCCCGCAACCACCTATTAGCAATTAAAGTCTCGCAGGTGTGTATAGGCAAGACCAAAAAGCGTTCTGGACTGCTTCCAGATTCAGTCCCTCTCCCTGGCAACATGGATCATTTTCTTAATACAAATGGCCAACACAGAAACACAAGATCCAAATCCTCCACCAAGTCCTCAGGGGATAGCTCTAACACACATGACCCACCAGCCCACCAGGGCTCCCCCGATAGAATGACCAATGAAGGGGATGATAATAATGAACTCCCAGATGATGTTTCTGTTAACGAGCTTGGCAAATTCATCAGATCTCTCCCTACTAAATCAGACTTGGAGGCTTTCGCCTGCCGTATTGAAAACTCCTACAGAAAAGAGCTACACGCTCTTAAATCAGAATTCACAACTCGGGTGGAAGAGGTAGAGAAGTCCCAGGACATTATTTTACAAGAACTACAAACCCACAGGGAGGTTATAGCTAGCCATGCTCAGAGACTGGAGGAGTTTGCGACAGGAATGGAGGACTTAGAAATCGCAACAGACCTAACAATATTAGAATCCACGGCCTCCCTGAATCCGTAAATCCCCCTGATCTGGACTCTACTGTACAGAAAATATTCCTTGACCTCCTCGACGGTGAGGAAGGCGGCTCAATTGAGTTCGACCGTATACACAGATCCCTGGGACCCAAACCGACATCAGAATCGAGACCTAGGGACGTCATCTGTAGAGTTCATTACTATAGAACCAAGGAGGCCATCATGTTGGCTGCCAGGCGGAGGGGCACCATCAACTACTGTGGAACTCAAATTTTACTACTGTCCGATCTATCTAGGCGCACGTTACAGCTCAGGAGAGCATTACTCCCCTTATTGTCTCTCCTCAAGGACAGAGACATTACTTATAGATGGGGATTTCCATTCCAGCTGATTGCCTTTAAAGGCGGGAAGACGGCCATCTTCCGCAATCTGGGTGACCTGGCCAACCTGCTAGGAACCTTTGAACTACCAATGACTGACCTCCCGGACTGGCCGCGCTCGCCCCAACTTCCAGACATTCCTCCAAGATGGCTGAAAGCACAGCATTCTAAGCAGCGTAAGAAGACTGGTTCTCCCCCGGACCCAACTTGAGAGGAGCCTTCGCCAAAAGCTGTCTTCTTCTGTGATGTTCTCTTTTACACTTTCATAGTTTGTTATAAGTTCCACTGATTCACACACCGATTTGGTTTTGGACTGTACACACCTTGTCGTGCACAACTTCTTAATAATTTATAGCCCTAACTACTAGACTCTGAGATAGTGTTAGTGAATTGTTGGTTTATCTATTAATCTTCCCCCTTTTCTCCCACCCCTCCCCCTTTCCTCCCCCCTCCCTTTCCTCCCCCCTTTCCTCCCTCCTCCTTTTCCTCCTCCCCTTCCCCCCCTTTCAATTGAAATCTGTACTCAATGACTGTTTATTTTAGACCATTTTTTAATCTTTACTAAGAATGCACAAAATTGATATTCATAGGGTTAGCTTGATAAAAAAAATTGTATTTCAATGGATTCAAAGTCTCTTAAAGTGATACATGCAGGTATGTTAACATGAATCAATTTTTACATGAAAATGATTTACCAATGCACAGAAATTAGTCACCTAAGCAAAGAGGGTGCTAACTATTCAACTGGACATATATGGCAATAATCAATAAATCTTTATATTAAGAATGCTCTAGATTTTATTCTAGATCCCATCATCACGCAGCATAATACAAATGTATATTATTGATGCATACAATACAGTTGTCTTGCAGATACTTGAAAATTTCCACTTCGCTGTGAATGAAATGATAAGTCATGCTAGGTTACATATGCTCTGATAACAAGGTAAAGCTCCAGAAACTCTCACAAGGCAATGAAAAAAGCTAACTAATCTGAATGCAATAATACAGGTTATTCAAGGTCTAATCAACAGAAGCTATTTACGCAGCGCAAAATCCAGTTCTGCTGATTTTGCAATCAGTGGGGTTATTAGTACAGTACTTAAGCTCCCTGTCATGCTGTCTATACCTAGAGCGGAATGATTCGCTTCCTTCCTGTACGACAAGGCGCTCATTCATTTGGACAACCATTAATACTCATTTAGAGTCTTCAACTGAACAAGGCTCATTGAATAGTAAGTGACTTCAATGAGAAACAGTGTTGTAAAATGGCATCCATTTAAAGGATCATAAAAATGCAAGCACTATAAAAATAGAGCAAGGCAACAGAGTAAAGAAGAGGTAAAAGATTAACATAACCCTGTTTTGGTCTTCTACTTCAAACTTCAGTACTTTGTGGCAGCAGGACCAGGGCAGTGGGAAGTTTCTTAGGTGGTTTTGTTTTGCAATTTCTAGACCTTCACAATGGCATGATGTCACTTGATTCATGATAGCAAGAGGTGCCCAGGATGCTGGCTTTCCAGTTGCGGACAAGGAAGTTCATACTAAACTAGGTTATCGAAGTGGACATTGGACCAGGGATGTGTGAATTTGTTTACTTTTTACAAATGAGGGAATTTGTAAAAAGTTTTCAGGTTGTCATTATATAAACAAGTTACCATGAATTGCTTAGTGAGTCAATACAGACTACAGACTTCTGTAACACATCTATAGTCTGCTTACTGACTATAGACGTGTTGTAAGACTTGTGTGGTCGAATTCAACAAAGCTTTTGAGCATCACCAACCTAACTAACAATTTATCAGCCTTGTTGGCTCTTGGAAACCATGATGGTGCCTTAAATAATAAAACAACTGTAAATCAAAGACCATACACAACATCTTTAATGGTACAGCAGATGCACAGCTGTTACATAGCTCAAACTTTTTGACATTGGAGATCCAAAAAGCAGAGCTACCTCATGAGCCAGACAGGCTTAGTTCTCTGCAGTTCACACACAAGGGCTTGAGACAATCTCTAACCCTAGAAAAATAAATAAGTAAAAGTATATCATAGCTATTGTATTGCCACAACAGATTTCGTAATACCTTCAGTTATCAATTGTAACAGAAAATAAGTTAAAATAGGTTATAGGAAGTATTGTAAGATGCAGAAAGAAACCTACTGAAGATTTATAGAATGGTAAGAAATAGATTCTAATAATAATGCAAAGCAAAATTAAATATAACAGAAAAAAAATTCCCCAAAGACAAATTATAGAGCTGTAGGATATTAAGTCAATGTTTTCAGAGTATTTAAATGGTTATTATTTTTCTTCAAAGAGATTAAACAACATAGATGTTTAGGTAAAACATTCATTTAACGTTACATATGGTGGTCTGCTCACTACATAGATTCAGGGGCCATGCTTGAAAGGTTATTCCCATCTTAGTCATGAATTGTTGAGATAGAAATAACACGTTCCACTTGTTGGCCACAGGAGTTGCGGCTACGGAAAGAGCCTAGCTACACTGTATCCTTAATTCATATAGTAGAGAGTGGTAATTACAAAAATAGTAGAACCTAATGAGCTACATAATAATAATAATAATCTTTATTTTATAATAATTATCTTTATTTAGCGCTAACATATTCCGCAGCGCTTTACAGTTTTGCATACATTATTATCACTGTCCCCAATGGGGCTCACAATCTAGATTCCCTATCAGTATGTCTTTGGAGTGTGGGAGGAAACCGGAGTACCCGGAGAAAACCCACGCAAACACGGAGAGAACATACAAGCTCTTTGCAGATGTTGTCCTTGGTGGGGTTTGAACCCAGGACTCCAGCACTGCAAGGCTGGAATGCTAACCACTGCGCCACCATGCTGCCCGTAAGCTACATCATATGTGGGCAAACTGCAGCCTGCGGACAACATCCGGCCCTCTGGCTGTTACTGTCTGGCCCACGGACCGAGACAGCCGAAGGGCTGAAACAGTGGCCCATGACCAAATCATGCCCATCGCGCCTGCTGCCCACTGTCAAGACTATCTATATCCTCAGTATGCAGACAGAAGTGAATATATATCTTCCACCAGAGTGAGACAAATACAGCAAGTATGACCTGGACACATGGTACAAATTAGGCTGGTTTCACATGTGCGTTTTTATTTTTGCGTTTTTGTGCAAAAAAAGCATGCGTTTTTTTCCCCTATACTTAACATTAAAAATGCATGCGTTTTTTTGCATGCGTTTTGACGCGTTTTGACGACGCATGCGTTTTTTCTCTGCATGCGTTGTGTTGCAGAAATGCAACATGTAGTAATTTCTAGCAGCGTTTTTTTGCCGCAAAAAAAACACATGCGTTTTTTTGCGGCAAAAAAACGTATTGATGTCTATGTAAACGCATGCGTTTTTAAGGACATGCGTTTGCATGCGTTTTTATAGAAAAACACAAGAATACACTAAGGGCTAGGATCCCTAGGGTTAGGGTCCCTAGGGTTAGGTTTTGGGTTAGGGTTAGAGTTTGGGTTAGGGTTTGTGTTAGGGTTAGAGTTTGGGTTAGGGTTAGGATCCCTAGGGTTAGGGCTAGGGTTAGAGTTTGGGTTAGGGTTTGTGTTAGGGTTAGAGTTTGGGTTAGAGTTAGGGTTAGGATCCCTAGGGTTAGGGCTAGGGTTAGGGTTTGTGTTAGGGTTTGTGTTAGAGTTTGGGTTAGGGTTAGAGTTTGGGTTAGGGTTTGTGTTAGGGTTAGAGTTTGGGTTAGGATCCCTAGGGTTACTAGGGATCCTAACCCTAACCCTAGGTATTTCTGTTTATAGTGGGTTTTCTAGTTGATTTTGATGATTGGCAGCTGTCACACACTACTCATCATGCGTTTCAAAAACGCAAACGCAGAAAAAAACGCTTGTGAACGCGTCAAAACGCCGCGCTTGTGTTAAAACATGCAAAAATGCATGCGCCTTAAAAATGCAGCATTTAAACACGTTTAAACGCGTTTTTTCACCAAATGCGTTTGCGTTTAAAACGCTGCGTTTTTAAACGCAAATGTGAAACCAGCCTTAGTCATCTATAATATAGCCTACTCATGTGTCCATAGGATTAACAACCTATCATCAATATTCCATAAGACTAAACGAAAAAAAACGCCACCGCGACGTCATCGAAGGTCCTTCGCTCAATGCATCCTTAGGAACGGAGGCCGCCGCTTGCACCACTGAGAGCCGTGGGCCGTCGGAGGGTAAGTATATCCCTTATTTTTTATTTTTATTCTTTGTTTTACATGAATATGGATCCCAGGGCCTGAAGGAGAGTCTCCTCTCCTCCAGACCCTGGGAACCATCCGCACCGCACACGCCGTATAAGATGACTGGGCGTATAAGATGACCCCCATCTTATACGGCGAGTATATCCCAAACTCCATATTTTATATGGAAAAGTTGTGGGTCGTCTTATACACCAGAAAATACGGTAATATGTTAATATTAATATTGCCAGAATTATTGCCTATTTTTGTGCTACACCATTCCCTATAACTTCTCATTCTATAAATTATACGCTCTGATTCACTTGTATAGGAGATATGAAAACAGCTTACATATGGCTAATATGAAGACAACTCTTTAAAGGGAATGTTTACCGTTTATAATGGTGTAATTTATTCTGTAACAAATCAAGTTCAGAAAAAAATAGAAAATCCAGCGATGAAAAAATATATAGTAAACATTCACATTTATTATGCATATTAATTAAATAAAAACTTTATAGCAAGTACAGACAGAGCCAAATGGAACAATAAAGCTATGGTATATAGTCTTAATCATGATTAAGGCTATTCGCTTGAAATGCATAGGTCTATTGTCCCATGTGGATCAGTCTTTATTTGATATGAAGTTTTTTTTATATATACCACAGAGAAATAGGGAAGACAAAATAATAGAGACCTATTTGAGTATGAAAGATATACATTTTTATTACATATAACAAAAATATGCCAAATGTAATTAATTATGTGATAAAAATGTATAGTAGTGGATTAATTTTGAGGACACCAAAAAAGGGAAACATCAAGGACAGAAAATGTAATCAATAAGTGATTTGGCAGCAAAAAATTGCTATACACATGGTTACATATTACTTTCAATGAAAAAATACAATGTATGTTTCATGGAAATTAATGTAATGATGTGGTATGACCATTAAGAGGTCCCCATACAAAGACATAAGGCTCATACAACTATCACATAACCCAATCAGACATGATTATTAAGCAAAAAATACAAGAAGAGGAAGAAGGAACCCGAGTATGTATATAAAGTGACAAGCGCTTACCCATAAAGTAATGTCCCTGTGTACGCCTGCAGCCCCAATACTCGTTTCATGTGGGCTTTAGGAGAATGGCCACCGCATGCGGTGCATGTGCAGATTTAGATCAGATGTTTTCCTGAAGCTCACTGACGGGCAATCAATGTACAGAGTGGGGACTTCGCTCCTGCCTCACCATCAACATTTTCTTGAAGAACAGGGCCCGCAGCCTCGCACTGCCGGGACACTGCCTCATCCCATCCCAGGGCCTGCAATATTGCCCTACTCCTGCAACCGCTGACTTCCTGCAGCAGCAACACTGCTTCCTGTGACCCTCCTCCACTGCCACAGCCCCTACTCCCGGATAAGCCAAATGTGGACTATACAACAGACCCCTATTTTAACCCCTTTCTGCCATTAGACGTACTATTGCGTCCATGTGGGGTGGGCTTTACTTCCCAAGGACGCAATAGTACGTCATATGCGATCGGCAGCGCTCACGGGGGGAGCGCCGCCGATCGCGGCCGGGTGTCAGCGGCCTATCGCAGCTGACATCCGGCACCATGTGCCAGGAGCGGTCAAAGACCGCCCCCGGCACATTAACCCCCGGCACACCGCGATCAAAGATGATCGCGATGTGCCGGCGGTGCAGGGAAGCACCGCGCAGGGAGGGGGCTCCCTGCGGGCTTCCCTGAGCCCCCCGCAGCAACGCGATGTGATCGCGTTGCTGCGAGGGTCTTACCTCCCTCCCTCCCTGCTCCAGGCCCGGATCCAAGATGGCCGCGGATCCGGGTCCTGCAGGGAGGGAGGTGGCTTCACAGAGCCTGCTCAGAGCAGGCACTGTGAAGCAGCCTGCACTCCTATCAGATCGGTGATCTGACAGAGTGCTGTGCAAACTGTCAGATCACCGATCTGTGATGTCCCCCCTGGGACAAAGTAAAAAAGTTAAAAAAATTTTTTTCAAATGTGTAAAAAAAAAATAAAAAAAAATATTCCAAAATAATGAAAAAAAATAAATAATATTATTCCCATAAATACATTTCTTTATCTAAATAAAAAAAACAAAACAATAAAAGTACACATATTTAGTATCGCCGCGTCCGTAACGGCCCGACCTATAAAACTGGCCCACTAGTTAACCCCTTCAGTAAACACCGTAAGAAAAGAAAAAAAAAAACGAGGCAAAAAACAACGCTTTATTATCATACCGCCGAACAAAAAGTGGAATAACACGCGATCAAAAAGATGGATATAAATAGCCATGGTACCGCTGAAAGCGTCATCTTGTCCCGCAAAAAACGAGCCGCCATACAGCATCATCAGCAAAAACATAAAAAAGTTATAGTCCTGAGAATAAAGCGATGCAAAAATAATTATTTTTTCCGTAAAATAGTTTTTATCGTATAAAAGCGCCAAAACATAAAAAAAATGATATAAATGAGGTGTCGCTGTAATCGTACTGACCCGAAGAATAAAACTGCTTTATCAATTTTACCAAACGCGGAACGGTATAAACGCCTCCCCCAAAAGAAATTCATGAATAGCTGTTTTTTGGTCATTCTTCCTCACAAAAATCGGAATAAAAAGCGATCAAAAAATGTCACGTGCCTGAAAAGGTTACCAATAAAATCGTCAACTCGTCCCGCAAAAAACAAGACCTCACATGACTCTGTGGACCAAAATATGGAAAAATTATAGCTCTCAAAATGAGGTAACGCAAAAAATATTTTTTGCAATAAAAAGCGTCTTTCAGTGTGTGACGGCTGCCAATCATAAAAATCCGCTAAAAAACCCGCTATAAAAGTAAATCAAACCCCCCTTCATCACCCCCTTAGTTAGGGAAAAATTAAAAAAATGTATTTATATCCATTTTCCCGTTAGGGCTAGGGTTAGGGTTAGGGCTAGGGTTAGGCTTGGGGCTAGGGTTAGGGCTAGGGTTAGGGCTAGGGTTAGGGTTAGGGCTAGGGTTAGGGCTAGGGTTAGGGTTGGGGCTACAGTTAGGGTTGGGGCTACAGTTAGGGTTGGGGCTAAAGTTAGGGTTAGGGTTTAGATTACATTTACAGTTGGGAATAGGGTTGGGATTAGGGGTGTGTCAGGGTTAGGCGTCCGATCTCAATTCCAGCCAATTCTGCGTTGAAAAAGTAAAACAGTGCTCCTTCCCTTCCGAGCTCTCCCGTGTGCCCAAACAGGGGTTTGCCCCAACATATGGGGTATCAGCGTACTCAGGACAAATAGGACAACAACTTTTGGGGTCCAATTTCTCCTGTTACCCTTGGGAAAAAACAAACTAGGGGCTAAAAAATAATTTTTGTGGGGAAAAAAAAAAAGATTTTTTATTTTCACGGCTCTGCGTTATAAACTGTAGTGAAACACTTGGGGGTTCAAAGTTCTCCCAACACATCTAGATGAGTTCCCTGGGGGGTCTAGTTTCCAATATGGGGTCACTTGTGGGGGGTTTCTACTGTTTAGGTACATTATGGGCTCTGCAAACGCAATGTGACGCCTGCAGACTATTCCATCTAAGTCTGCATTCCAAATGGCACTCCTTCCCTTCCGAGCCCTCCCATGCGCCCAAACAGTGGTTCCCCCCCACTTATGGGGTATCAGCGCACTCACGACAAATTGGACAACAAATTTTGGGGTCCAATTTCTCCTGTTACCCTCGGGAAAATACAAAACTGGGGGCTAAAAAATAATTTTTGTGGGAAAAAATTTTTGTTTTATTTTTACGGCTCTGCATTATAAACTTCTGTGAAGCCCTTGGTGGGTCAAAGCGCTCACCACACATCTAGATAAGTTCCTTAGGGGGTCTACTTTCCAAAATGGTGTCACTTGTTTGGGGTTTCAATGTTTAGGCACATCAGTGGCTCTCCAAACGCAACATGGCGTCCCATCTCAATTCCTGTCAATTTTGCATTGAAAAGTCAAACGGCGCTCCTTCCCTTCCGAGCTCTCCCATGCGCCCAAACAGTGGTTTACCCCCACATATGGGGTATCAGCATACTCAGGACAAATTGTACAACAACTTTTGGGGTCCAATTTCTTCTCTTACCCTTGGTAAAATAAATCAAATTGGAGCTGAATTAAATTTTTTGTGAAAAAAAGTTAAATGTTCATTTTTATTTAAACATTCCAAAAATTCCTGTGAAGCACCAGAAGGGTTAATAAACTTCTTGAATATGGTTTTGAGCACCATGAGGGGTGCAGTTTTTAAAATGGTGTCACACTTGGGTATTTTCTATCATATAGACCCCTCAAAATGACTTCAAATGAGATGTGGTCCCTAAAAAAAAATGGTGTTGTAAAAATGAGAAATTGCTGGTCAACTTTTAACCCTTATAACTCCCTAACAAAAAAAAATTTTGGTTCCAAAATTGTGCTGATGTAAAGTAAACATGTGGGAAATGTTACTTATTAAGTATTTTGTGGGACATATATCTGTGATTTAATTGCATAAAAATTCAAAGTTGGAAAATTGCGAAATTTTCATAATTTTCGCCAAATTTCCATTTTTTTCACAAATTAACGCAAGTACTATCAAAGAATTTTTACCATTGTCATGAAGTACAATATGTCACGAGAAAACAATGTCAGAATCACTGGAATCCATTGAAGCGTTCCAGAGTTATAACCTCATAAAGGGACAGTGGTCAGAATTGTAAAAATTGGCCCGGTCATTAACGTGCAAACCACCCTTGGGGGTAAAGGGGTTAACATTAAAAATGTATTTTTCACATTTTTTTCCCAACATTTGGGTTGCATCTTATGGTCTATTGCATCTTACAGCCTGAAAAATATGGTAATTAGATTTTGCCTATTTTTGTTTTATGTGATAAAAATTGAAATTTTTTATACTCATATAGTCTCCATTATTTTGTCTTAGCTTTTTGGGGTTAATCACTGAGTGCCCTTTTTATGTAGTGTATATTCAATTAGGAGTTCCCTAGCAAATGAGGGACTATGGTCCCTTTTATTGTCTATAGTTTTGGTGTTTTGTAGTGAAGCTTTTTTTAATGGCCACCATAAATATGAAGTTTTACTATATCATTTTTCATTAGTGTTTTACTAACTTTACTCATGTTCATAGAAGCCTTGACTCGGGCGTTTCCATGCCAATAAACCAAATCAAGGAAACAGGTGTACTGACATTTGATTAGCTGACTCTTTATTTTCACCTTCCTCATCCTTAAATCTTGGACATGGTTAGAGTGTTATTTTTGTCATAGAGAACTCCAAATTGCCTAAAGCAAAACCAAAAGAAATGAATCTGAAGTATAAGTTGGTATACATGCAACGTGTAGGAGCATGCTCACACTGGCCATTAAGCAGACAAAACCTGACATGGAATAAAAATGAACATATACACTGCTGTAAGAAAGTAAAAAGCAATAGTGCATATAAATAATACAAAGTACTTAGTAAACACTGTTTTTGGTTTAAAAAAAGCGTTTAAGCCATTCTACTAGGGCCAAGGTGTATCCAGTCGGGATGGTCCTACCCTCTAGTATGAAAACCTTACCATGTGTCAAAAATGAACTCAATGTGAATAAGGATTGAGCAGGACAGCACTCCGACTACTGACACATAGCAATGGGAAGCTATATAAATATAATGCCCATCTCAAAAAAGGGAGGTCAAGACCTTGCGTACACTGTGTGCAAGAACCTAAACCAAAACCAAAGGAAATAAACAGCATAAGTTGGTATACATGCAATCCTTAGGAGAATGTTCACACGGGGCATTGTGCATAGTCAAGCCATAGTCCCGATTGGCCCTTATTCACACTGAGGTAATTTTTGACACATGGAAAGGTTTTAATACTAGAGGTTAGGACAATCCCAATTGTAGTACACTTTGGTACTGGCTTTTACGCTTTTTTTCTTTAAACAGCGTATACCAGGTGCCCTCTATTGCTTTTTACGTACAGCAGGGTATATGTTCATTATGTTTCTTAGGTTTTGTCAAATTAACTACCTAGATCAAGAGTTAAACAATGCATTCTTGATTAAACACATTTATCAATTGACATATAGTCTTCCTTTTATGGATATCAAATCTGCTCTAGTCTTACAATATTTAAGTAAGATTTTTATTATATAGCTACATTCAATTAATGCATTTCAATTGCTGAATCTAGAATATTCCTTTAAAAAGTCCACATTTAAGAGTTTAGAAGTATCTCAATATAAAAAACAGATTCACTTGTATTAAAAAAGAATTATTCGTCTTTTTCCCATAAATGAAAGACCATAACATAAATGTAGTCATGTAAATTGCACATCGATGGATCTGCCAAATTAAAATTATAATAAATTAAAAGGAAAAGCTTATTTTACAGAATTTAGGGAAAGATTCTGCAACCGGAATCAAATTAGAAATTCAGGTGAGTAAAAACTGGTACAAAACTTTTCTCGAAAATTTGGAACCAAATACAATAATATACCTAAAAATATGAACTGGCACTTTGTCTGCTCACGCTAGTTCTTTACTGAGATTTTATAGTTAGCAAAAACACCCAGTCAATAACAGAATAACATACAGAGAAAAAATTGTAGAAACATTTATTGATTTGTGTTTCATTAACAGTGAGAAATAGCCGTGGTAAAAAACATTACGAGGCGAATGTCACTTTAGAAAATTACTAAAATAAAAGTTTGTACTCTAGACGTCTCCAGTCTCTGACACAAGATGCAGACTTTCTCACAGCTACAATATGGAAAATATTATTTTCTCTCCATCACAGTAATCCTAAAAATACCAGAAGCCATAAAAATATTACCACTCAATGCACTCATGTGCAGCTCAGTGACTTAAATTCTGAAAAATATATATGAAAAGGGATTTTTTTAAAGTAATCTAGCTATTTTATTTCGAACATGTGACATATGTTAATTTCTTGTCAACCCAGAATGTCTTTTAACAGTAGCACAGTAAGACCAGACTATTCTCTACCTTCTATGATAAACGGGTAGTTGAAAAGTGAATTTAGATTTCCATTTCTGCAACTGACTAGCCAAGCCTGTCCTACTGCTTTCCTAACCACTTTCATTCTTGCTGGTTCATTGAGAAGATAACGGGGAAGGATGGGTACTTGGAAATAGCACAACGTCTGTGTTTTTTTTTTTTAATATGTGGTCCGCTCTCGGACCACAACCTTTTTTCCTTCTCTGTGAAGAAGTATCTCCTCACCCAGGACACCACCACTTACCACACTTATCGGAATACACGTACCATTAATACCCAGCAGCTTGTGGACAATCTCCACACATCTCTAGCCCCCATCTCCTCCCTCTCCTGTCCAGACTTAGCATTGTCACACTTCAATAATACACTGAAGAATGCCCTAGATGAAGCAGCACCTTCTACACGCAGAAAGACCCGACACAGACAACGGCAGCCCTGGCACACTATGCAAACACGCTTTCTTCAGCGTTGCTCAAGGTGTGCAGAGCGGCAGTGGAGAAAATCTCTCTTAGCAGAAGACTTCATCCACTATAAGTTCATGCTTCAAACCTATAACTCTGCCCTTCATCTATCCAAACAATCCTACTTCACCACCCTCATCACCTCACTATCCAACAACCCAAAACGACTTTTTGAAATCTTAAACTCCCTCCTGAAACCTAAAGTACAGGCTCCCATCACCAACCTCAGCGGTGAGGATCTGGCCACTTATTTCTTAGAAAAAATCAATCACATCCATCAGAATATCTCAGCGCAATCTCCTCAGTGCCTGGATCCCCTTCCCTGCTGCACCTCAAGCTCACTAGACATCTTTGAGCCTGTTTCAGAAGAAGAAGTTTCCAAGCTTCTCGCTTCTGCTCAGCCTACAACCTGCAACAGTAACCCCATTCCTTCACATATCCTGCAGTCTCTCTCACCAGTGGTCACCACTCATCTGACTAAAATATTTAACCTCTCTCTTTCTTCAGGTATCTTTCCCTCCACATTTAAACATGCCATCATAACCCCTTTACTTAAAAAGCCATCCCTGGACCAGAACTGCACTGCTAACTACAGACCCGTCTCTAACCTTTCCTTCATCTCTAAACTCCTGGAACGCTTGGTCCACTCCCGTTTAATCCGCTATCTCTCGGATAACTTTCTTCTTGACCCCTTACAATCTGGTTTCCGCTCTTTACACTCCAATGAAACGGCTCTCACTAAAGTCTCTAATGATCTAATAACAGCTAAATCCAAACGTCATTGCTCTCTGCTGATTCTCCTGGATCTCTCTGCCGCATTTGACAATGTGGATCACCAGCTCCTCCTCACTATGCTTTGCTCTATAGGCCTCAAGGACACAGCCCTCTCCTGGTTCTCCTCCTACCTCTCTGACCGCTCCTTCACTGTATCTTTTGCCGGCTCCTCTTCCTCTCCTCGTCCCCTTACTATCGGGGTTCCGCAAGGCTCACTCAGTCCTAGGCCCCCTCCTTTTCTCTTACACGGCCCCTATTGGACAAACAATCAGCAGATTTGGGTTCCAGTATCATCTCTAAGCTTATGACACCCAATTATACACTTCTTCTCCCATCACCCCTACCCTAATTCAAAATCCAAGGGTTGTCTGTCTGCTGTCTCTAACATCATGTCCTCCCTCTACCTGAAACTAAATCTCTCCAAAACGGAACTTCTTGTGTTTCTCCCTTCTACTAACCTCACTCTACCCAACATCGAAATTACCCTGGAGGGTTCAACCATAACTCTCAAGTAGCATGCCCGCTGTCTTGGGGTCATATTCAACACCGAACTTTCCTTTACTCCCTATATCCGATCACTCACTCACGTCACCTGCATCTTAAAAACATCTCCAGAATCCGACCTTTTCTCACCGTTGAAACTGCTAAGACTCTTACTGTCGCGCTTATTCATTCCCATCTGGACTACTGCAACTCTCTTCTGATCGGTCTCCCTGTTACCAAACTTTCTCCTCTCCAATCCATCTTGAATGCTGCAGCCAGAGTCATATTTCTGTCCAGCTGCGTCACTGATGCCTCCATCTTGTGCCAGTCATTATACTGGCTACCCATTAGCTACAGGGTCCAGTATAAACTTATCTCTCTCACCCACAAAGCTCTCCACAGTTCTGCACCGCCTACCACATCAACTACTCAGTAAACTAACTTTGCCCTGTTCCCTCCTTCCAAATATTACCCTGAATCTGCACCCTACTATTCATCTGTCTCCACACCCTCCATACACATGATAACTGCACTTGATACTTGACTATTGCACTTAAACACACGGGCTGATGACCGGACCATGCAGCTTTGTATGAAAATCCCTATTTATTATAATTGCCAGACCTGACATAATAACTTTTCACCTATTGTGTCCCCCCATTTCCTTGTAGATTGTAAGCTTGCGAGCAGGGACCTCACTCCTAATGTCACTGTTTAAATTGTCTTAACTCGTACCAAATTTATTGTTTGTACATGTCCCCGCTTAATTGTAAAGTGCTGCGGAAAATGTTGGCGCTATATAAATAAAAATTATTATTATAATATAAAGATGACATAGTATACAGTGTATAGTGTCAGTGTACAGGTAATACAGTGATCACCAGTGACATTATACACAGGAGCTCTGTATATAGTATATAGTGTATAGTGTCAGTGTACAGGTAATACAGTGATCACCAGTGACTTTGACAGTGTCGCCCTGCACTATAACCTTTCCGCACCACCCTGACTGAAAACAGTATCCTCAAAAATAAAATACATCACTTCAGTAATAATATCCCTTAATTAGCCCCTACAGTAATGTCCCACATCCTGTTCCCATATGTACTCTATTCTGGACCCCAAGTGTCTCATTCCTGGCCCCATATGTTCTTCCATTCCTGGCCCCACGTCTCTCTATTCTGCCTCCATGGTGCGGCTTTGCAAAAGAAAAAAAAAAGAAAAGTTTCTCCTTACCTGGCCATGGTCCAACAGCATCCTCTCCTCGATTAATCTGAGGAGCAGACTGGCGTACATGCTGACATATGGCAGTGACGTCATACGCTGGCGACGTGCACGCTGACTTCAGCTGCCAGCCTGTAATTGGCTGGCGGCTGTTAACTATTGCCATGCGTGAAGCACATGAGGGATTGTTTTTTGAAGGATGAGTTGAAGTTTAGGATGACACTATTCATATTGTCTAAAGTGTAATGAAATACAGGAACAAAATTCTAAACAATGAAAATGTGAAAAAAATGCAGTTTTGCCATTGTCTTTCGGTAGTTTTTACGGTGTTCATCATATGAGAAAAAAAACCTATTAGAACTCTTCAGTTTTGTATGATTACGGCAATACCAAATTGCCTAGATTTTTTTTAGCTGAATAGTGAAACAAATCCTGTAAAATAAATATAAATATTAAAGTTGGCGGGACCAGTTTTGGGTCATATGGACGGAGTTTTCAGGTGTTTGATTCACCCTTTCCTTACCCGCTGGCTGCATGCTGGCCAAAATATTGGATTGAAGTTCATTCTCTGTCCTCCGTAGTACACGCCTGCGCAAAGCAAGATTACCTTGCACAGGCGTGTACTACGGAGGACAGAGAATGAACTTCAATCCAATATTGCGGCCAGCATGCAGCCAGCGGGTAAGGAAAGGGTGAATCAAACACCTGAAAACTCCGCCCATATGACCCAAAACTGGTCCCGCCAAATTCAGGTGACAGGTTCCCTTTAAGAAAGCAGATTCTGTTTGAATAGATTGTGGCTTCAGTAGCCAAGCCCCTGAGCTGCCAAAACGGCAGAATCCCTCCGCAAGTGAACCCATGCTAGAAACTTCACTACCAAAGGAATTCATCTAGGGGTGTAGTGAATATTTGAAATCTGCAGGTACTTTATAACATGAACATGTGGAAATATAACATTTCAGTGGTAAACATATAATTTGTGCATTTACTACAAATTTGACAGTTACACAAGGGTTAATAGGCAAAACTGGACCACACAATTTATTGAGCAATTTGTCCAGAGTGCAGTGATGCCCCATATATCATCAGAAACTACTATTAGACCTCACGTCAGGGCTGAGAAGGAAGGACTGCTACTTGGTTTTTAGAGCACAGATTTTGCTATAACACTTTGCAGGCAACATTTGCACAGCAAGACAGCAGAATGACATCAAAAGTGATCCCACTGTAGAAATTGAACCTCAAGTAATTAATCTATGGCTGCAATAACTATTTTGTGACATCCACGTAATGCTTTATTCTGGAGAATTGCAAATATGCCAGTTTAGTGCCCATACAGTGTAAAGTCACCATATATTGTAACACCACCATACACTGTGCCCAGCTTTGGAGACATTTGGATTTAGAAGCGTAGATTTCACTGGATTTTATTTGAAGGGGGCAGGAGCCATGTCTCTTTACCAGAATCTACTAGTAATGTGGAAACCCTATATTTCCAGTGACAGATGACGAACCTGAGTGGGGGCTGACTTTGTGCGAGATAAACTTGGGCTTTCATTGGTAACATTTTGGGGTACATAACATTTTTTGATCGCTTCCATCATAAGGCTGTATAGATATTACATTTTTATAGGTTTTTACAGCATTTTTTCTTTTTATCGATCAGAGTTAATTTTACATTTTAATAGAGCATACGTTTATGGACAGTGATCCCAAATATGTGCATTTTTTAAATATATTTATTCTTAATGGAAAAGGGGTGTGATTTGAACTTTCAGGGTTTTTTTCATACCTATATTTTTTTTACGTTTTTACTGTGTTTGTTAGTCTCCTTAGAAACTCTTTAGAAACTTGAACTTGCAATCGTCCGATCACTTGTGGCATACAGAACATTACCATTGATGTATATAGCGAAAATCACGGTCTCCTTGAAGCCTAGCCATAGGCTGGGTTTCTGTGGATCACCGCGAGGACAAGCATGGAGCTCTTCAACAGACTTCTGGATGTCATAGCAACTCATCGGCACCCTGTAATCACGTTGTGCGCCACTGTTGGGCACATAGAATGATGTGCCCCCATGCCGACGTGCTGTTAATACCACTATCAGAGATTGACAGCAGCATTTAAAAGGTTAACAGTTTTTTTCCAAAAGCGTCTTTTAGACGCAGAACTTGGCTGTGTGAATGAGGCGGGTTCACCCCTCTCGCGACTTGTGCCGCACATGTACGATGTACGGTAGATGTCGGTAAGACGTTCAGATTTGATTCCCATGATGAGTTTTTGATGCTGTGTAACTTCTCTGCACAAAACATAGCATCTTAAGAGTTCCATCAAATAGGGCTAGATGTATAGAAATCTTGTGCTGTATTTATTTTTTTGCGTGAAAAACAGCACACAGATGGCATCCAAATGGCTGTTAGATTTTTTCATAGACAAATAGGCTTGCGTTACAGGTTTTGAATCGACAATCGGATCAATATTGGATATGTCTCGGCGATTTGACATAAGAACCGCCCCACAGATTATCATAGGTATGAGTAGTAGCCATGTAAAAGAACGGATAACACTCATAGGTAAAAAACTGATGTGTGTATGAGTCTTATGTGTTATTTTTGGAGAAAGAAAACACTGCATCAAAGCATAAAGCCCTTATACAACTGTGAAACACAGTAGTGGTAGTATCATGGTTCAGGCTTCTTTTGCTGTACCTGGGCCAGGACAGCTTACCATCATTGGTGGAACAATTAATTCAGAATTTTATAAGAATATTGTAAAAGAAAAGATCTGTCCATGAGCTGAAATCCTTTGTAATGGTGCATTGAAGGTGGTTAAATACAGAAAAATGTGTACCGTATTTTCCGGCCTATAAGACGACTTTTTAACCCCTAAAAATTGTCCCAAAAGTCGGGGGTCGTCTTATACGCCGGGTACGGGTGCACGGAGCAATCCTGGATGGTTCCCAGGGTCTGAAGGAGAGGAGACTCTCCTTTAGGCCCTGGGATCCATATTCATTTAAAGGGAACCTGTCACCCCGAAAATCGCGGGTGAGGTAAGCCCACCGGCATCAGGGGCTTATCTACAGCATTCTGTAATGCTGTAGATAAGCCCCCGATGTTACCTGAAAGAGGAGAAAAAGACGTTAGATTATACTCACCCAGGGGCGGTCCCGCTGCTGGTCAGGTCAAACGGGCGTCTCTGGTCTGCTGCGGCGCCTCCCATCTTCATTACAAGACGTCCTCTTCTGATCTTGAGCCACGGCTCCGGCGCAGGCGTACTTTGCTCTGCCCTCTTGAGGGCAGAGGATAGTACTGCAGTGCGCAGGCGCCGGAAAGGTCAGAGGCCCGGCGCCTGCGCACTGCAGTACTTTGTCTGCCCTCAACAGGGCAGAGCAAAGTATGCCTGCGCCGGAGCCGTGGCTGAAGATCAGAAGAGGATGTATTGTAATGAAGATGGGAGGCGCCGCAGCGGACCAGAGATGCCCATCCGACCTGAGCAGCAGCGGGACCGCCCCTGGGTGAGTATAATCTAACTTCTTTTTCTCCTCTTTCAGGTAACATCGGGGGCTTATCTACAGCATTACAGAATGCTGCAGATAAGCCCCTGATGCCGGTGGGCTTACCTCACCCGCGATTTTCGGGGTGACAGGTTCCCTTTAAAAATTAAAGAATAAAAATAAAAAATATGGATATACTCACCCCTCCGACGGACCCTGGCTCTCAGCGCTACAAGCGTCTGCCTCCGTTCCTAAGAATGCAGTGAGTGAAGGACCTTCGATGACGTCGCGGTCAGGTGACCGGTCACCGCTCACGTGACCGATCACCGCTCACGTGACCACGACGTCATCAAAGGTCCTTCACTCACTGCATTCTTAGGAACGGAGGCAGACGCTTGCAGTGCTGAGAGCCAGGGTCCGTCGGAGGGGTGAGTATATCCATATTTTATATTTTTATTCTTTATTTTTTACATGAATATGGATCCCAGGGCCTGAAGGAGAGTCTCCTCTCCTCCAAACCCAGGGAACCACGCGCCGTATAAGATGACTGGGCGTATAAGATGACCCCAGTCTAATACGGCGGGTATATCCCAAATTCCATATTTTATATGGAAAAGTTGGGGGTCGTCTTATACGCCCAGTCGTCTTATACACCAGAAAATACGGTATTTGCTTTCACCTCCATCCATGAAAAAGTTTACATACCTTGGCAGAATTTTTGCTTTCTTGGCCTTTTTTCAGAGAATATGAATGATAACACCAAAACTTTTTCTCCACTCATGGTTAGTGGTTGGGTGAAGCCACTTATTGTCAAACTACTGTTCTTTCTCTTTGTGCAATTTCTCCTGAGTTCACCGATACCCCATATGTGGTCAAAAACTAAGTTTGAGGCACAGTGCAAAGCTCAGAAGGGAAGTAGCGCCATATTACAGAGCAGATTTTGCTACACTTGTTTGAGTGTGCCATGTTACATTGGCAGAGCCCCTGAGGTGCGTGGGAAAATATTCTGAAAAGTTCCCAGGCTCGAGTTCATATGAGGACATCCAGCAGAGGGCGCATCACTGCGACTCGAGGTAACTACAGGTCATTCCCCTGCATTCGATTCATTCCCCAAGTTTTTACAACCACGAGCACAGCTGCATTAGCAGAGCTCATGGGTGTAAAATGATTTAACCCCTTCAGATGGATTTACAGCGTGGGACAAGACTGAACGACGCAAGGTATGGAATATTGTTGTTTGTTTTCCTTAACTTTGTTCCAGGTGACAAGGGTCTTCAGATGGATTAAGAGTATAATAATACTAAAACACCCTGTGTCTTTATTTCATTAAAATACTTCGTAATAATGTGTGTGTTTTATTAACCATTTTGTACTATTGGATTAATAATGGATAGGTGTCATAATTGACGCCTCTCCATTATTAATCTGGCTTAATGTCACCTTACAATAGCAAGGTGACATTAACCCTTCATTACCCCATATCCCACCGCTACACGGGAGTGGGAAGACAGAGGCTAAGTGCCAGCGCATCTTCCAGATGTGCCTTTTCTGGGGTGGCTGGGGGCAGATGTTTTTAGCCAGGGGGGCCAATAACCATGGACCCTCTCCAGGCTATTAATGTCACTGGCTTTCCCACTCTGGTGGAGAAAATTGCGCGGGAGCCCAATTTTTCCGAGATTTAACCCTTTAATTTAATAGCTAGAGCCCCCAAACTTCACACCAAGACACTTCTTACATTACTAAAGAGGAATATGTAATAAAAGAAGGGATATGAGATGGTTTGCTGTATGTAAACCATGTCTCATATCATGTCGGGTTTGAGAAGGAGATAGGAAAAGCCGGCAATTGAATATATATATATATATATATATATATATATATATATATATATATATATACATACATATATATATATATATATATATATATATATATATATATGTGTGTGTGTGTGTCTCACTGACATATACATATATATATATATATATATATATATACCCCTATACTATGTGTACATATTTATTTTAGCTATTCTATTCTAACCTGTCAGTGTGATTTTACTGTACACCGCACTGAATTGCCAGCTTTTCTATAGAACACCGCTGCGTATTTCTCGCAAGTCCCACTTTTGGTCCGTGTGTAATCCGTATTTTTCTCGCCCCCATAGACTTTCATTGGCGATTTTTTTTGCGCAATACGCTGACAAACGCACTATGCTGCGATTTTCTATGGCCGTATAAGACCGTATAATACGGATCAGTGAAATACGTCAGATAGGAGCTGGGCCATAGAGAATCATTGTACCATGTGCAATCCGTATTTTCTGCACCTCTCATATGTTCGTAAAACTCACTAGTGTGACGCCGGCCTTAAGCAGATAAAAGGCCTGGAGTTGATTTGAGGTGTGGTGCTTGCATTTGGAAGGTTTTGCTGTGGAGTAAACATGCGGTCAAAGGAGCTCTCCATTCAGGTGAAACAAGCCATCCTTAAGCTGCGAAAACAAAAAAAAAAACATCTGGGAAATTGCTACAATATTAGGAGTGGCAAAATCTACAGTTTAGTACATCAGGAGAAAGAAAGAAAGCACTGGTGAACTCATCAATGCAAAAAGACCTGGGCGCCCACGGAAGAAAACAGTGGTGGATGATCACAGAATAATCTCCATGGTGAAGAGAAACCCCTTCACAACAGCCAACCAAGTGAACAACTCTCTTCAGGAGGTCGGCGTATCAATATCCAAATCTACCATAAAGAGAAGACTGCATGAGAGTAAATACAGAGGGTTCACTGCACGCGCAAGCCACTTATAAGCATCAAGAATAAAAAGGCTAGACTGGACTTTGCTAAAAAACATCTAAAAAAGCCAGCACAGTTCTGGAAGAACATTTTTTTGGACAGATGAAACCAAGATCAACCTCTACCAGAATGATGGAAAGAGAAAAGTATGGTGAAGGCATGGTACAGCTCATGATCCAAAGCATACCACATCATCTGTAAAACACGGCGGAGGCAGTGTGATGGCTTGGGCATGCATGGCTGCCAGTGGCAATGGGTCACTAGTGTTTATTGATGATGTGACACAGGACAGAAGCAGCCAAATGAATTCTGAGGTATTCAGAGCCATACTGTGTGCTCAGATCCAGCCAAATGCAGCCAAACTGATTGGTCGTCGTTTCATACTGCAGATGGACAATGACCCAAAACATAAAGCCAAAGCAACCCAGGAGTTTGTTAAAGCAAAGAAGTGGAATATTCTTGAATGGCCAAGTCAGTCGTCACCTGATCTCAACCCAATTGAGCATGCATTTCACTTGTTAAAGACTAAACTTCAGACAGAAAGGCCCACAAACAAACAGCAACTGAAAACCACCACAGTGAAGGCCTGGCAGAGCATCAAAAAGGAGGAAACACAGAGTCTGGTGATGTCCATGAGTTCAAGACTTCAGGCAGTTATTGCCAACAAAGCGGTTTCAACCAAGTACTAAAAAAGAACATTTTATTTAAAATTATTTAATCTGTCCAATTACTTTTGGTCCCTTTAAAAACAGGGTTGCACATGTTAAGGAGCTGAAACTCCTAAACCCTTCATCCAATTTTAATGTGGATACCCTCAAATGAAAGCTGAAAGTTTGAACTTCAACTGCATCTGAATTGTTTTGTTTAAAATTCACTGTGGTATTGTCTATAACCAAAATTAGAAAAATGTTGTCTCTGTCCAAATATATATGGATGTAACTGTATTTTTTTTTTTTTTTTTTTACTTTTTTACATTGTCCCAGGATGAGACACTACTATATTACATCAGATCGCTGATCTGACACTCTGCTCTGCAGAGTATCAAATCAGGATCTGACAGGCAGGGAAGGATGCATGCCAGCCACCTTCCTTGCAGGACCCCACGGCCACCTTGGTGCCAGGGGTCTCCATAGAGACCATCAGGACAACGCGATCGTATCACGTTGTCCTGATGGAAGCACGCGGGAACCCCCTCCCTGCGCGATGCCACTCTTTGTGGCTGTCACTACTGACAGTGGCACCAGAGAGGTTAAATGCTCACGATCGGTGCTGGAACTGATTGTGGGCATTGCTGTGGGGTGTCAGCTGTCACATCTGGCACCAGCACCAGATCACCACGGCGCTCAGCGTGAGGCCGCACGATCAGTGAACCGTACTGGTACTGCTATTTGAAGGGAACGCATCTCAAGCAGAGCAGTACTAGTATGGCGCATGTTGGAAAAAGGTTAATGGAAAGTTGAGCGGAAGGAAAAAGTTTAGTAGAAAAAGGTGCACAAGCAACTGGGATAACCACAGCCTTGAAAGGACTGTTAAGAAAAGGCAATTCAAAAAATTGGGGGAGATTCACAAGGAGTGGACTGCTGCTGGAGTAATTGCTTCAAGAGACACCACACTCAGAGGTATCAAGGACATGGGCTACAAGTGTCACATTCCTTGTGTCAAACCACTCATGACCAATAGAGAATGCCAGAAGCTTCTTACCTGGGCCAAGGAGAGAAAAAGAACTGGGCTGTTGTTCAGTGGTCCAAGGTGTTTTCAGATTAAATAAAATTTTGCATTTCATTTCGAAATCAAGCTCCCAGAGTCTGGAGCAAGAGTGGAGTGGTACAGAATCCAAGCTGCTGGAGGTCTAGTGTGAAGTTTCCACAATTAGTGATGGTTTGGAGAGCTATGTCATCTGCTGGTCCACTGTGCTTTATCAAAATTAAAGTCAGGGCAGCCATCTACAAGGAAATTTTAAAGCTTCCCTCTGCTGACAAGCTTTTTGGAGATGGAAATTTCATTCTCCAGCAAGACTTGGCACCTGTCCACACTGTCAAAATTACCAGGACCGGGTTTAAAAACAACAGTATCACTGTGCTTGATTGACCGGCAAAGGTGCCAGATCTTAACATCATAGTGAATCTATGGGGTATTGCCAAGAGGAAAATAAGAGACACCAGACCCAACAATGCAGACGAGCTGAAAGCTGCTATCACAGCAACCTGGGCTTCCATAACACATCAGCAGTGCCACAGGCTGATCGCCTCCATGCCACGCCGCATTGATGCAGTAATTTAGGCAAAAGAAGCTATGATCAAGTATTGACTGCATTTACTAAACATACATTTCAGTAGGCCAACATTTTGGATTTTAAAATCATTTTTAAAGCTGGTGCTATCAAATATTTTAATTTACTGAGATAATGACTTTTGGGTTTTCATTGGCTGTAAGCCATAATCATCAACATTAACAGAAATAAACACTTAAAATAGATCACTCTGTTTGTAATGTTTTTATATAGGAGTTCCACTTTTTGTATTGAAGAAAGGAAATGAATTAACTTTTTGATGATATTCTAATTTAGTGAGAAGCACTTGCATGAGTTTGCGCAACAGATCTACTGACTTATCCCACTCTATGGGACTGCAGATTGCCAAATTGTGACAATGTGAAATGTGCTTAGTGTCACAATTCCCCTGTATTCCCCATGAGGCAGTCTACAGACACTCGAAGACCAGACAACCTCATTAAAACCCAAATAGACTGAGTGATTAAGGGGTTAATACATGATACTACTATCAGGCAATCAGATTCTATTTAAAAGCTAATTAACCTTAGTTAATGTTGCGATTATAGACATAACTCTTTTGATTAAATCTAAACGTTAAAGTTTATTTTAGTAAATTGCATAATAAATAAAACATTGTAGACTCCTTGTCTGCTTCAAATGAATACCATATTAAATATTGTCAACACCATTAATACAGAGCAGCAATGTGACGTCTTAAAAGTAGTATTATCAATTTGTAAGCTGTCAGAATTCCATATGCCACCTTAAAGGGAACCTGTCACTGGGATTTTCCCATAAAGTACTGCCAGCAGCTGTACTTCCTTATATACAGCACTAGCTATTGAACCCGTTCTACGCCCGGGTGGCGAGCATTTATATTAGTATATGGTCTCCATCCTGTCATGTGCTGCACCATCCTGCGTCCCCATCCTGACATGTGCTGCTCCCATCCTGCGTCTCCATCCTGTCATGTGCTGCTCCATCCTGCGCCCCCGTCCTGTCATGTGCTGTTCCCATCCTGCACCCCCATTCTGTCATGTGCTGCTCCCATCCTGCGCCCCCATTCTGTCATGGGCTGTTCCCATCCTGCGCCCCCATCCTGTCATGTGCTGCTCCCATCCTGCGCCCCCATTCTGTCATGGGCTGCTCCCATTCTGCACCCCCATCCTGTCATGTGCTGCTCCATCCTGCGTCCCCATCCTGTCATGTGCTCCCATCCTGCGTCCCCATCCTGTCATGTGCTCCCATCCTGCGTCCCCATCCTGTCATGTGCTCCCATCCTGCACTCCCATCCTGTCATGTGCTCCCATCCTACACCCTCATCCTGTCATGTGCTCCCATCCTGCACCCCAATCCTGTCATGTGCTCCCATCCTGCACCCCCATCCTGTCATGTGTGCGCCCCCATTCTGTCATATGCTGCTCCCATCGTGCACCCCCATTCTGTCATGTGCTGCTCCCATGGTGCGCAACCATTCTGTCATGTGCTGTTGCCATCCTGTGCCCCCATTCTGTTGTAATGTGCTGCACCCATTCTGCCTGTTCCTGTTTCCATTCTGCCATATGTTGCTCCCATCTTTCTCTCTCCGGCTCTACTGCCCGAGTGCGGGTGGCTGTGCTGGGGGCGGCTGTGCGTGGCTGTGCTGGGGGCGGCTGTGCGTGGCTGTGCTGGGGGCGGCTGTGCGTGGCTGTGCTGGGGGCGGCTGTGCTTGGCTGTGCTGGGTGTGGCTGTGCGTGGCTGTGCTGGGGGCGGCTGTGCGTGGCTGTGCTGGGGGCGGCTGTGCTGGGGGCGGCTGTGCGTGGCGGGGCGGCTGTGCTGGGGGCGGCTGTGCGTGGCGGGGGCGGCTGTGCGTGGCTGTGCTGGGGGCGGCTGTGCGTGGCTGTGCTGGGGGCGGCTGAGCGTGGCGGGGGCAGCTGTGCGTGGCTGTACTGGGGCGGCTGTGCGTGGCTGTGCTGGGGGCGGCTGTGCGTGGCTGTGCTGGGGGCGGCTGTGCGTGGCTGTGCTGGGGGCGGCTGTGCTTGGCTGTGGCTGTGCTGGGGGGTGGCTGTGCATGGCTGTGCTGGGGGCGGCTGTGCGTGGCTATGCTGGGGGCAGCTGTGCTGCGGGCGGCTGTGCGTGGCTGTGCTGGGGGCAGCTGTGCGTTGCTGTGCTGGGGGCGGCTGTGCTGGGGGCAGCTGTGCGTGGCTGTGCTGGGGAGGCTGTGCGTGGCTGTGCTGAGGGCGGCTGTGCGTGGCTCTGGCTGTGCTGGGGGCGGCTGTGCGTGGCTCTGGCTGTGCTGGCTGCGGCTGTGCGTGGCTGTGGCTGTGCTGGGGGCGGCTGTGCGTGGCTGTGCTGGGGGCAGCTGTGCGTGGCTGTGCTGGGGGCGGCTGTGTGTGGCTGTGCTGGGGGCGGCTGTGCGTGGCTGTGCTGGGGGCGGCTGTGCGTGGCTGTGCTGGGGGCGGCTGTGCGTGGCTGTGCTGGGGGCGGCTGTGCTGGGGGCGGCTGTGCGTGGCGGGGGCGGCTGTGCGTGGCTGTGCTGGGGGCGGCTGTGCGTGGCTGTGGCTGTGCTGGGAGCGGCTGTGTGTGGCTGTGGCTGTGCTGGAGGCGGCTGTGCTGGGGGCGGCTGTGTGTGGCTGTGCTGGGGGCGGCTGTGCGTGGCTGTGCTGGGGGCGGCTGTGCGTGGCTGTGCTGGGGGCGGCTGTGCTGGGGTGGTTGTGCGTGGCTGTGCTGGAGGCGGCTGTGCTGGGGGCGGCTGTGCGTGGCTGTGCTGGGGGCGGCTGTGCTTGGCTGTGCTGGGTGTGGCTGTGCGTGGCTGTGCTGGGGGCGGCTGTGCGTGGCTGTGTTGGGGGCGGCTGTGCGTGGCGGGGGCGGCTGTGCGTGGCTGTGCTGGGGGCGGCTGTGCGTGGCTGTGCTGGGGGCGGCTGAGCGTGGCGGGGCAGCTGTGCTGGGGGCGGCTGTGCTTGGCTGTGCATGGCTGTGCTGGGGGCGGCTGTGCGTGGCTATGCTGGGGGCAGCTGTGCGTGGCTGTGCTGGGGGCAGCTGTGCTGCGGGCGGCTGTGCGTGGCTGTGCTGGGGGCAGCTGTGCGTGGCTGTGCTGAGGGCGGCTGTGCTGGGGGCAGCTGTGCGTGGCTGTGCTGGGGAGGCTGTGCGTGGCTGTGCGTGGCTCTGGCTGTGCTGGGGGCGGCTGTGCGTGGCTCTGGCTGTGCTGGGGGTGGCTATGCGTGGCTGTGGCTGTGCTGGGGGCGGCTGTGCGTGGCTGTGCTGGGGGCGGCTGTGGTTGGCTGTGCTGGGGGCGGCTGTGCGTGGCTGTGCTGGGGGCGGCTGTGCGTGGCTGTGCTGGGGCGGCTGTGCGTGGCTGTGCTGGAGGCGGCTGTGCTGGGGGCGGCTGTGCGTGGCGGGGGCGGCTGTGCTGGGGGCGGCTGTGCGTGGCTGTGCTGGGGGCGGCTGTGCGTGGCTGTGGCTGTGCTGGGAGCGGCTGTGTGTGGCTGTGGCTGTGCTGGAGGCGGCTGTGTGTGGCTGTGCGTGGCTGTGCTGGGGGCGGCTGTGCGTGGCTGTGCTGGAGGCGGCTGTGCGTGGCTGTGCTGGAGGCGGCTGTGCTGGGGTGGCTGTGCGTGGCTGTGCTGGAGGCGGCTGTGCTGGGGGCGGCTGTGCGTGGCTGTGCTGGGGGCGGCTGTGCGTGGCTGTGCTGGGGGCGGCTGTGCGTGGCTATGCTGGGGGCAGCTGTGCGTGGCTATGCTGGGGGCGGCTGCGTGGCTGTGCTGGGGGCGGCTGTGCGTGGCTGTGGCTGTGCTGTGGGCGGCTGTGCGTGGCTGTGGCTGGGCGGCTGTGCGTGGCTGTGCTGGGGCGGCTGTGCGTGGCTGTGCTGAGGGCGGCTGTGCGTGGCTCTGGCTGTGCTGGGGGCGGCTGTGTGTGGCTGTGCTGGGGGCGGCTGTGCGTGGCTGTGGCTGTGCTGGGGGCGGCTGTGCGTGGCTGTGCTGTGGGCGGCTGTGCGTGGCTGTGCTTGGGCGGCTGTGCGTGGCTGTGCTGGGGGTGGCTGTGCGTGGCTGTGCTGGGGCGGCTGTGCGTGGCTGTGGCTGTGCTGGGGGCGGCTGTGGCTGTGCTGGGGCGGCTGTGCGTGGCTGTGCTGGAGGCGGCTGTGCTGGGGGCGGCTGTGCGTGGCTGTGGCTGTGCTGGGGGCGGCTGTGCGTGGCTGTGGCTGTGCTGGGGGCGGCTGTGCGTGGCTGTGGCTGTGCTGGGGGAGGCTGTGCGTGGCTGTGACGGGGGCGGCTGTGCGTGGCTGTGCTGGGGGCGGCTGTGCGTGGCTGTGCTGGGGGCGGCTGTGCGTGGCTGTGATGGGGGCGGCTGTGCGTGGCTGTGATGGGGGCGGCTGTGCGTGGCTGTGCTGGGGCGGCTGTGGCTGTGCTGGAGGCGGCTGTGCTGGGGGCGGCTGTGCGTGGCTGTGCTGGGGGCGGCTGTGGGTGGCTGTGCTGGGGGGTGGCTGTGCGTGGCTATGCTGGGGGCGGCTGTGCGTGGCTGTGCTGGGGGCGGCTGTGCTGGGGGCGGCTGTGCTGGGGGCGGCTGTGCTGGGGGCGGCTGCGTGGCTGTGCTGTGGGCGGCTGTGCGTGGCTGTGCTGGGGGCGGCTGTGCGTGGCTGTGCTGGGGCGGCTGTGCTGGGGGCGGCTGTGCGTGGCTGTGCTGGGGTGGCTGTGCGTGGCTGTGCTGGGGGCGGCTGTGCGTGGCTGTGCTGAGGGCGGCTGTGCGTGGCTGTGCTGGGGCGGCTGTGCGTGGCTGTGCTGGGGGCGGCTGTGCGTGGCTGTGCTGGAGGCGGCTGTGCTGGGGGCGGCTGTGCGCGGCTGTGCTGGGGCGGCTGTGCGCGGCTGTGCTGGGGGCGGCTGTGCGCGGCTGTGCGCGGCTGTGCTGGGGGCGGCTGTGCGTGGCTGTGGCTGTGCTGGAGGCGGCTGTGCTGGGGGCGGCTGTGCTGGGGCGGCTGTGCGTGGCTGTGGCTGTGCTGGGGTGGCTGTGCGTTGCTGTGCTGGGGGCGGCTGTGCGTGGCTGTGGCTGTGCTGGGGGCGGCTGTGCGTGGCTGTGGCTGTGCTGGGGGCGGCTGTGCGTGGCTGTGGCTGTGCTGGGGCGGCTGTGCTGGGGGCGGCTGTGAGTGGTTGTGCTGGGGTGGCTGTGCTGGGGGCAGCTGTGCGTGGCTGTGGCTGTGCTGGGGGCGGCTGTGCGTGGCTGTGCTGGGGCGGCTGTGCGTGGCTGTGCTGGGGGCGGCTGTGCGTGGCTGTGCTGGGGGCGGCTGTGCGTGGCTGTGCTGGGGGCGGCTGTGCTGGGGGCGGCTGTGGCTGTGCTGGGGGCGGCTGTGCGTGGCTGTGGCTGTGCTGGGGGCGGCTGTGCGTGGCTGTGCTGGGGGCGGCTGTGCGTCGCTGTGCTGGGGCGGCTGTGCGTGGCTGTGCTGGGGCGGCTGTGCGTGGCTGTGCTGGGGGCGGCTGTGTGTGGCTGTGGCTGTGCTGGGGTGGCTGTGCTCGGGCGGCTGTGCGTGGCTGTGGCTGTGCTGGGGCGGCTGTGCTGGAGGCAGCTGTGCTGGGGGCGGCTGTGGGCGGCTGTGCTGGGGGCGGCTGTGCGTGGCTGTGCTGGGGGCGGCTGTGCGTGGCTGTGCTGGAGGCGGCTGTGCGTGGCTGTGCTGGGGGCGGCTGTGCGTGGCTGTGCTGGGGGCGGCTGTGCGTGGCTGTGGCGGGGCGGCTGTGCGTGGCTGTGGCTGTGCTGGAGGCGGCTGTGCTGGGGGCGCCTGTGCGTGGCTGTGCTGGAGGTGGCTGTGCTGGGGGCGGCTGTGCGTGGCTGTGCTGGGGGCGGCTGTGCGTGGCTGTAGCTGTGGCTGTGCTGGGGCAGCTGTGCTGGGGGCGGCTGTGCGTGGCTGTGCTGGGGGCGGCTGTGCTGGGGGCGGCTGTGCTGGGGTGGGTGTGCGTGGCTATGCTGGGGCGGCTGTGCGTGGCTGTGGCTGTGCTGGGGCGGCTGTGCTGGAGGCGGCTGTGCGTGGCTGTGGCTGTGGCTGTGCTGGCTGTGCGTGGCTGTGCTGGGGCGGCTGTGCGTGGCTGTGCTGGGGCGGCTGTGCGTGCCTGTGCTGGGGGCGGCTGTGGCTGTGCTGGGGGCGGCTGTGTTGGGGCGGCTGTGCGTGGCTGTGCTGGGGGCAGCTGTGCGTGGCTGTGCTGGGGGCGGCTGTGCTGGGGGCAGGTGTGCGTGGCTGTGCTGGGGAGGCTGTGCGTGGCTGTGCTGAGGGCGGCTGTGCGTGGCTCTGGCTGTGCTGGGGCGGCTGTGCGTGGCTCTGGCTGTGCTGGGGGCGGCTGTGCGTGGCTGTGCTGGGGGCGGCTGTGCGTGGTTGTGGCTGTGCTGGGGGCGGCTGTCTGTGGCTGTGCTGGGGCGGCTGTGCGTGGCTGTGATGGGGGCGGCTGTGCGTGGCTGTGCTGGGGGCGGCTGTGCGTGGCTGTGGCTGTGCTGGGGCGGCTGTGCGTGGCTGTGCTGGGGGCGGCTGTGCGTGGCTGTGGCTGTGCCGGGAGCGGCTGTGTGTGGCTGTGGCTGTGCTGGAGGCGGCTGTGCTGGGGGCGGCTGTGTGTGGCTGTGCTGGGGGCGGCTGTGCTGGGGTGGCTGTGCGTGGCTGTGCTGGAGGCGGCTGTGCGTGGCTGTGCTGGGGGCGGCTGTGCGTGGCTATGCTGGGGGAAGCTGTGCGTGGCTATGCTGGGGGCAGCTGTGTGTGGCTATGCTGGGGGCGGCTGTGGCTGTGCTGTGGGCGGCTGTGCGTGGCTGTGGCTGTGCTTGGGCGGCTGTGCGTGGATGTGCTGGGGGCGGCTGTGCGTGGCTCTGGCTGTGCTGGGGGCGGCTGTGTGTGGCTGTGCTGGGGGCGGATGTGCGTGGCTGTGCTGGGGGCGGCTGTGCTGTGGGCGTCTGTGCGTGGCTGTGGCTGTGCTGGGGCGGCTGTGCGTGGCTGTGCTGGAGGCGGCTGTGCTGGGGCGGCTGTGCTGGGGGCAGCTGTGCGTGGCTGTGGCTGTGCTGGGGGCGGCTGTGCGTGGCTGTGGCTGTGCTGGGGGCGGCTGTGCGTGGCTCTGGCTGTGCTGGGGGCGGCTGTGCGTGGCTGTGGCTGTGCTGGGGGCAGCTGTGCGTGGCTGTGCTGGGGCAGCTGTGCGTGGCTGTGATGGAGGCGGCTGTGCGTGGCTGTGCTGGGGCGGCTGTGCGTGGCTGTGGCTGTGCTGGGGGGTGGCTGTGCGTGGCTGTGCTGGGGGCGGCTGTGCGTGGCTGTGCTGGGGGCGGCTGTGCTGGGGGCGGCTGTGCTGGGGGTGGCTGTGCTGGGGGCGGCTGCGTGGCTGTGCTGGGGGCGGCTGTGCTGGGGCGGCTGTGCTGGGGGCGGCTGTGGCTGTGCTGGGGCGGCTGTGCTGGGGGCGGCTGTGCTGGGGTGGCTGTGCGTGGCTGTGCTGGGGGCAGCTGTGCGTGGCTGTGCTGGGGGTGGCTGTGCGTGGCTGTGCTGAGGGCGGCTGTGCGTGGCTGTGCTGGGGCGGCTGTGCGTGGCTGTGCTGGGGGCGGCTGTGCGTGGCTGTGCTGGGGGCGGCTGTGCGTGGCTGTGCTGGGGGCGGCTGTGCGTGGCTGTGCTGGGGCGGCTGTGCGTGGCTGTGGCTGTGCGTGGCTGTGCTGGGGGCGGCTGTGCGTGGCTGTGCTGAGGGCGGCTGTGCGTGGCTGTGCTGGGGCGGCTGTGCGTGGCTGTGCTGGGGGCGGCTGTGCGTGGCTGTGCTGGAGGCGGCTGTGCTGGGGGCGGCTGTGCGCGGCTGTGCTGGGGGCGGCTGTGCGCGGCTGTGCTGGGGGCGGCTGTGCGTGGCTGTGGCTGTGCTGGAGGCGGCTGTGCTGGGGGCGGCTGTGCGTGGCTGTGGCTGTGCTGGGGCGGCTGTGCGTGGCTGTGGCTGTGCGTTGCTGTGCTGGGGGCGGCTGTGCGTGGCTGTGGCTGTGCTGGGGGCGGCTGTGCGTGGCTGTGGCTGTGCTGGGGCGGCTGTGCTGGGGGCGGCTGTGCGTGGCTGTGCTGGGGTGGCTGTGCGTGGCTGTGCTGGGGGCGGCTGTGCGTGGCTGTGGCTGTGCTGGGGGTGGCTGTGCGTGGCTGTGCTGGGGCGGCTGTGCGTGGCTGTGCTGGGGGCGGCTGTGCGTGGCTGTGCTGGGGGCGGCTGTGCGTAGCTGTGCTGGAGGCGGCTGTGCTGGAGGCGGCTGTGCTGGGGGCGGCTGTGCGTGGCTGTGGCTGTGCTGGGGGCGGCTGTGCGTGGCTGTGCTGGGGGCGGCTGTGCGTGGCTGTGCTGGGGCGGCTGTGCGTGGCTGTGCTGGGGCGGCTGTGCGTGGCTGTGCTGGGGGCGGCTGTGTGTGGCTGTGCTGGGGTGGCTGTGCGTGGCTGTGCTCGGGCGGCTGTGCGTGGCTGTTGCTGTGCTGGGGCGGCTGTGCTGGAGGCAGCTGTGCTGGGGGCGGCTGTGCTGGGGGCGGCTGTGCGTGGCTGTGGCTGTGCTGGGGGCGGCTGTGCGTGGCTGTGCTGGAGGCGGCTGTGCGTGGCTGTGCTGGGGGCGGCTGTGCGTGGCTGTGGCTGTGCTGGGGGCGGCTGTGCGTGGCTGTGGCGGGGCGGCTGTGCGTGGCTGTGCTGGAGGCGGCTGTGCTGGGGGCGCCTGTGCGTGGCTGTGCTGGAGGCGGCTGTGCTGGGGGCGGCTGTGCGTGGCTGTGCTGGGGGCGGCTGTGCGTGGCTGTGCTGGGGTGGCTGTGTGTCGCTGTGCTGGGACGGCTGTGCGTGGCTGTGCTGGGGTGGCTGTGCGTGGCTGTAGCTGTGGCTGTGCTGGGGCAGCTGTGCTGGGGGCGGCTGTGCGTGGCTGTGCTGGGGGCGGCTGTGGCTGTGCTGGGGTGGGTGTGCGTGGCTATGCTGGGGCGGCTGTGCATGGCTGTGGCTGTGCTGGGGCGGCTGTGCTGGAGGCGGCTGTGCGTGGCTGTGGCTGTGCTGGCTGTGCGTGGCTGTGCTGGGGCGGCTGTGCGTGGCTGTGCTGGGGCGGCTGTGCGTGGCTGTGCTGGGGCGGCTGTGCGTGGCTGTGCTGGGGGCGGCTGTGGCTGTGTTGGGGCGGCAGTGCGTGGCTGTGCTGGGGGCAGCTGTGCGTGGCTGTGCGTGGCTGTGCTGGGGGCGGCTGTGCTGGGGGCAGGTGTGCGTGGCTGTGCTGGGGAGGCTGTGCGTGGCTGTGCTGAGGGCGGCTGTGCGTGGCTCTGGCTGTGCTGGGGGCGGCTGTGCGTGGCTCTGGCTGTGCTGGGGGCGGCTGTGCGTGGCTGTGCTGGGGGCGGCTGTGCGTGGCTGTGGCTGTGCTGGGGGCGGCTGTCTGTGGCTGTGCTGGGGGCGGCTGTGCGTGGCTGTGCTGGGGGCGGCTGTGCGTGGCTGTGCTGGGGGCGGCTGTGCGTGGCTGTGGCTGTGCTGGGGCGGCTGTGCGTGGCTGTGCTGGGGGCGGCTGTGCGTGGCTGTGGCTGTGCCGGGAGCGGCTGTGTGTGGCTGTGCTGGAGGCGGCTGTGCTGGGGGCGGCTGTGTGTGGCTGTGCTGGGGGCGGCTGTGCTGGGGTGGCTGTGCGTGGCTGTGCTGGAGGCGGCTGTGCGTGGCTGTGCTGGGGGCGGCTGTGCGTGGCTATGCTGGGGGCGGCTGTGCGTGGCTATGCTGGGGGCGGCTGTGTGTGGCTATGCTGGGGGCGGCTGTGGCTGTGCTGTGGGCGGCTGTGCGTGGCTGTGGCTGTGCTTGGGCGGCTGTGCGTGGATGTGCTGGGGGCGGCTGTGCGTGGCTCTGGCTGTGCTGGGGGCGGCTGTGTGTGGCTGTGCTGGGGGCGGCTGTGCGTGGCTGTGCTGGGGGCGGCTGTGCTGTGGGCGTCTGTGCGTGGCTGTGGCTGTGCTGGGGCGGCTGTGCGTGGCTGTGCTGGAGGCGGCTGTGCTGGGGCGGCTGTGCTGGGGGCGGCTGTGCGTGGCTGTGGCTGTGCTGGGGGCGGCTGTGCGTGGCTGTGGCTGTGCTGGGGGCGGCTGTGCGTGGCTCTGGCTGTGCTGGGGGCGGCTGTGCGTGGCTGTGGCTGTGCTGGGGGCAGCTGTGCGTGGCTGTGATGGAGGCGGCTGTGCGTGGCTGTGGCTGTGCTGGAGGCGGCTGTGCTGGGGGCGGCTGTGCGTGGCTGTGCTGGGGGCGGCTGTGCATGGCTGTGCTGGGGGCAGCTGTGCGTGGCTGTGGCTGTGCTGGGGGGTGGCTGTGCGTGGCTGTGCTGGGGGCGGCTGTGCGTGGCTATGCTGGGGGCGGCTGTGCATGGCTGTGCTGGGGGCGGCTGTGCTGGGGGTGGCTGCGTGGCTGTGCTGGGGGCGGCTGTGCTGGGGGCGGCTGTGGCTGTGCTGGGGCGGCTGTGCTGGGGGCGGCTGTGCTGGGGTGGCTGTGCGTGGCTGTGCTGGGGGCAGCTGTGCGTGGCTGTGGCTGTGCTGGGGGTGGCTGTGGCTGTGCTGGGGGTGGCTGTGCGTGGCTGTGCGTGGCTGTGCTGAGGGCGGCTGTGCGTGGCTGTGCTGGGGCGGCTGTGCTGGGGGCGGCTGTGCGTGGCTGTGCTGGGGGCGGCTGTGCGTAGCTGTGCTGGAGGCGGCTGTGCTGGGGGCGGCTGTGCGTGGCTGTGGCTGTGCTGGGGGCGGCTGTGCTGGGGCGGCTGTGCGTGGCTGTGCTGGGGGCGGCTGTGCGTGGCTGTGCTGGGGGCGGCTGTGCGTAGCTGTGCTGGAGGCGGCTGTGCTGGAGGCGGCTGTGCTGGGGGCGGCTGTGGCTGTGCTGGGGGCGGCTGTGCGTGGCTGTGGCTGTGCTGGGGGCGGCTGTGCGTGGCTGTGCTGGGGGCGGCTGTGCGTCGCTGTGCTGGGGCGGCTGTGCGTGGCTGTGCTGGGGCGGCTGTGCGTGGCTGTGCTGGGGGCGGCTGTGTGTGGCTGTGGCTGTGCTGGGGTGGCTGTGCGTGGCTGTGCTCGGGCGGCTGTGCGTGGCTGTGGCTGTGCTGGGGCGGCTGTGCTGGAGGCAGCTGTGCTGGGGGCGGCTGTGGGCGGCTGTGCTGGGGGCGGCTGTGCGTGGCTGTGCGTAGCTGTGGCTGTGCTGGGGGCGGCTGTGCGTGGCTGTGCTGGGGGCGGCTGTGCGTGGCTGTGGCTGTGGCTGTGCTGGGGGCGGCTGTGCGTGGCTGTGGCGGGGCGGCTGTGCGTGGCTGTGGCTGTGCTGGAGGCGGCTGTGCTGGGGCGCCTGTGCGTGGCTGTGCTGGAGGCGGCTGTGCTGGGGGCGGCTGTGCGTGGCTGTGCTGGGGGCGGCTGTGCGTGGCTGTGCTGGGGGCGGCTGTGTGTCGCTGTGCTGGGACGGCTGTGCGTGGCTGTGCTGGGGTGGCTGTGCGTGGCTGTAGCTGTGGCTGTGCTGGGGCAGCTGTGCTGGGGGCGGCTGTGCGTGGCTGTGCTGGGGGCGGCTGTGCTGGGGGCGGCTGTGCGTGGCTGTGGCTGTGCTGGGTGTGCGTGGCTATGCTGGGGCGGCTGTGCGTGGCTGTGGCTGTGCTGGGGCGGCTGTGCAGGAGGCGGTTGTGCGTGGCTGTGGCTGTGCTGGCTGTGCTGGGGCGGCTGTGCGTGCCTGTGCTGGGGGCGGTTGTGGCTGTGCTGGGGTGGCTGTGTTGGGGCGGCTGTGCGTGGCTGTGCTGGGGGCAGCTGTGCGTGGCTGTGCGTGGCTGTGCTGGGGGCGGCTGTGCTGGGGCAGGTGTGCATGGCTGTGCTGGGGAGGCTGTGCGTGGCTGTGCTGAGGGCGGCTGTGCGTGGCTCTGGCTGTGCTGGGGGCGGCTGTGCGTGGCTCTGGCTGTGCTGGGGGCGGCTGTGCGTGGCTGTGCTGGGGGCGGCTGTGCGTGGCTGTGGCTGTGCTGGGGGCGGCTGTCTGTGGCTGTGCTGGGGGCGGCTGTGCGTGGCTGTGCTGGGGGCGGCTGTGCGTGGCTGTGCTGGGGGGCGGCTGTGCGTGGCTGTGGCTGTGCTGGGGCGGCTGTGCGTGGCTGTGCTGGGGGCGGCTGTGCGTGGCTGTGGCTGTGCCGGGAGCGGCTGTGTGTGGCTGTGGCTGTGCTGGAGGCGGCTGTGCTGGGGGCGGCTGTGTGTGGCTGTGCTGGGGGCGGCTGTGCTGGGGTGGCTGTGCGTGGCTGTGCTGGAGGCGCCTGTGCGTGGCTGTGCTGGGGGCGGCTGTGCGTGGCTATGCTGGGGGCGGCTGTGCGTGGCTATGCTGGGGGCAGCTGTGTGTGGCTATGCTGGGGGCAGCTGTGTGTGGCTATGCTGGGGGCGGCTGTGGCTGTGCTGTGGGCGGCTGTGCGTGGCTGTGGCTGTGCTTGGGCGGCTGTGCGTGGATATGCTGGGGGCGGCTGTGCGTGGCTCTGGCTGTGCTGGGGGCGGCTGTGTGTGGCTGTGCTTGGGGCGGCTGTGCGTGGCTGTGCTGGGGGCGGCTGTGCGTGGCTGTGGCTGTGCTGGGGCGGCTGTGCTGGAGGCGGCTGTGCTGGGGCGGCTGTGCTGGGGGCGGCTGTGCGTGGCTGTGCTGGGGGCGGCTGTGCGTGGCTGTGGCTGTGCTGGGGGCGGCTGTGCGTGGCTCTGGCTGTGCTGGGGGCGGCTGTGCGTGGCTGTGCTGGGGGCAGCTGTGCGTGGCTGTGGCTGTGCTGGGGGCAGCTGTGCGTGGCTGTGATGGAGGCGGCTGTGCGTGGCTGTGCTGGGGCGGATGTGCGTGGCTGTGGCTGTGCTGGAGGCGGCTGTGTCCTGGGGTTGGCTGTGCGTGGCTGTGCTGGGGGCGGCTGTGCATGGCTGTGCTGGGGGCAGCTGTGCGTGGCTGTGGCTGTGCGTGGCTGTGCGTGGCTGTGCTGGGGGCGGCTGTGCGTGGCTATGCTGGGGGCGGCTGTGCATGGCTGTGCTGGGGGCGGCTGTGCTGGGGGTGGCTGTGCTGGGGGCGGCTGCGTGGCTGTGCTGGGGGCGGCTGTGCTGGGGCGGCTGTGCTGGGGGCGGCTGTGGCTGTGCTGGGGCGGCTGTGCTGGGGGCGGCTGTGCGTGGCTGTGCTGGGGGCAGCTGTGCGTGGCTGTGGCTGTGCTGGGGGTGGCTGTGCGTGGCTGTGCTGGGGGCAGCTGTGCGTGGCTGTGCGTGGCTGTGCTGAGGGCGGCTGTACGTGGCTGTGCTGGGGCGGCTGTTCGTGGCTGTGCTGGGGGCGGCTGTGCGTGGCTGTGCTGGGGGCGGCTGTGCGTGGCTGTGCTGGGGGCGGCTGTGCGTAGCTGTGCTGGAGGCGGCTGTGCTGGGGGCGGCTGTGCGTGGCTGTGGCTGTGCTGGGGGCGGCTGTGCGTGGCTGTGGCTGTGCTGGGGGCGGCTGTGCGTGGCTGTGCTGGGGTGGCTGTGCGTGGCTGTGCTGGGGGCGGCTGTGCGTGGCTGTGGCTGTGCTGGGGGCGGCTGTGCGTGGCTGTGCTGGGGCGGCTGTGCGTGGCTGTGCTGGGGGCGGCTGTGCGTGGCTGTGCTGGGGGCGGCTGTGCGTAGCTGTGCTGGAGGCGGCTGTGCTGGAGGCGGCTGTGCTGGGGGCGGCTGTGCGTGGCTGTGGCTGTGCTGGGGGCGGCTGTGCGTGGCTGTGCTGGGGCGGCTGTGCGTGGCTGTGCTGGGGCGGCTGTGCGTGGCTGTGCTGGGGGCGGCTGTGTGTGGCTGTGGCTGTGCTGGGGTGGCTGTGCGTGGCTGTGCTCGGGCGGCTGTGCGTGGCTGTGGCTGTGCTGGGGCGGCTGTGCTGGAGGCAGCTGTGCTGGGGGCGGCTGTGGGCGGCTGTGCTGGGGGCGGCTGTGCGTGGCTGTGCGTGGCTGTGGCTGTGCTGGGGGCGGCTGTGCGTGGCTGTGCTGGAGGCGGCTGTGCGTGGCTGTGCTGGGGGCGGCTGTGCGTGGCTGTGGCTGTGCTGGGGGTGGCTGTGCTGGGGGCGGCTGTGCGTGGCTGTGGCGGGGCGGCTGTGCGTGGCTGTGCTGGAGGCGGCTGTGCTGGGGGCGCCTGTGCGTGGCTGTGCTGGAGGCGGCTGTGCTGGGGGCGGCTGTGCGTGGCTGTGCTGGGGGCGGCTGTGCGTGGCTGTGCTGGGGTGGCTGTGTGTCGCTGTGCTGGGACGGCTGTGCGTGGCTGTGCTGGGGTGGCTGTGCGTGGCTGTAGCTGTGGCTGTGCTGGGGCAGCTGTGCTGGGGGCGGCTGTGCGTGGCTGTGCTGGGGGCGGCTGTGGCTGTGCTGGGGTGGGTGTGCGTGGCTATGCTGGGGCGGCTGTGCATGGCTGTGGCTGTGCTGGGGCGGCTGTGCTGGAGGCGGCTGTGCGTGGCTGTGGCTGTGCTGGCTGTGCGTGGCTGTGCTGGGGCGGCTGTGCGTGGCTGTGCTGGGGCGGCTGTGCGTGGCTGTGCTGGGGCGGCTGTGCGTGCCTGTGCTGGGGGCGGCTGTGGCTGTGTTGGGGCGGCAGTGCGTGGCTGTGCTGGGGGCAGCTGTGCGTGGCTGTGCGTGGCTGTGCTGGGGGCGGCTGTGCTGGGGGCAGGTGTGCGTGGCTGTGCTGGGGAGGCTGTGCGTGGCTGTGCTGAGGGCGGCTGTGCGTGGCTCTGGCTGTGCTGGGGGCGGCTGTGCGTGGCTCTGGCTGTGCTGGGGGCGGCTGTGCGTGGCTGTGCTGGGGGCGGCTGTGCGTGGCTGTGGCTGTGCTGGGGGCGGCTGTCTGTGGCTGTGCTGGGGGCGGCTGTGCGTGGCTGTGCTGGGGGCGGCTGTGCGTGGCTGTGCTGGGGGCGGCTGTGCGTGGCTGTGGCTGTGCTGGGGCGGCTGTGCGTGGCTGTGGCTGTGCCGGGAGCGGCTGTGTGTGGCTGTGCTGGAGGCGGCTGTGCTGGGGGCGGCTGTGTGTGGCTGTGCTGGGGGCGGCTGTGCTGGGGTGGCTGTGCGTGGCTGTGCTGGAGGCGGCTGTGCGTGGCTGTGCTGGGGGCGGCTGTGCGTGGCTATGCTGGGGGCGGCTGTGCGTGGCTATGCTGGGGGCAGCTGTGTGTGGCTATGCTGGGGGCGGCTGTGGCTGTGCTGTGGGCGGCTGTGCGTGGCTGTGGCTGTGCTTGGGCGGCTGTGCGTGGATGTGCTGGGGGCGGCTGTGCGTGGCTCTGGCTGTGCTGGGGGCGGCTGTGTGTGGCTGTGCTGGGGGCGGCTGTGCGTGGCTGTGCTGGGGGCGGCTGTGCTGTGGGCGTCTGTGCGTGGCTGTGGCTGTGCTGGGGCGGCTGTGCGTGGCTGTGCTGGAGGCGGCTGTGCTGGGGCGGCTGTGCTGGGGGCGGCTGTGCGTGGCTGTGGCTGTGCTGGGGGCGGCTGTGCGTGGCTGTGGCTGTGCTGGGGGCGGCTGTGCGTGGCTCTGGCTGTGCTGGGGGCGGCTGTGCGTGGCTGTGGCTGTGCTGGGGGCAGCTGTGCGTGGCTGTGATGGAGGCGGCTGTGCGTGGCTGTGGCTGTGCTGGAGGCGGCTGTGCTGGGGGCGGCTGTGCGTGGCTGTGCTGGGGGCGGCTGTGCATGGCTGTGCTGGGGGCAGCTGTGCGTGGCTGTGCTGGGGGGTGGCTGTGCTGGGGGCGGCTGTGCGTGGCTATGCTGGGGGCGGCTGTGCATGGCTGTGCTGGGGGCGGCTGTGCTGGGGGTGGCTGTGCTGGGGGCGGCTGTGCTGGGGGCGGCTGTGGCTGTGCTGGGGCGGCTGTGCTGGGGGCGGCTGTGCTGGGGTGGCTGTGCGTGGCTGTGCTGGGGGCAGCTGTGCGTGGCTGTGGCTGTGCTGGGGGTGGCTGTGGCTGTGCTGGGGGTGGCTGTGCGTGGCTGTGCTGGGGGCAGCTGTGCGTGGCTGTGCTGGGGGCAGCTGTGCGTGGCTGTGCTGAGGGCGGCTGTGCGTGGCTGTGCTGGGGCGGCTGTGCGTGGCTGTGCTGGGGGCGGCTGTGCGTGGCTGTGCTGGGGGCGGCTGTGCGTGGCTGTGCTGGGGGCGGCTGTGCGTAGCTGTGCTGGAGGCGGCTGTGCTGGGGGCGGCTGTGCTGGGGGCGGCTGTGCGTGGCTGTGCTGGGGCGGCTGTGCGTGGCTGTGCTGGGGGCGGCTGTGCGTGGCTGTGCTGGGGGCGGCTGTGCGTAGCTGTGCTGGAGGCGGCTGTGCTGGAGGCGGCTGTGCTGGGGGCGGCTGTGGCTGTGCTGGGGCGGCTGTGCGTGGCTGTGGCTGTGCTGGGGGCGGCTGTGCGTGGCTGTGCTGGGGGCGGCTGTGCGTCGCTGTGCTGGGGCGGCTGTGCGTGGCTGTGCTGGGGCGGCTGTGCGTGGCTGTGCTGGGGGCGGCTGTGTGTGGCTGTGGCTGTGCTGGGGTGGCTGCGTGGCTGTGCTCGGGCGGCTGTGCGTGGCTGTGGCTGTGCTGGGGCGGCTGTGCTGGAGGCAGCTGTGCTGGGGGCGGCTGTGGGCGGCTGTGCTGGGGGCGGCTGTGCGTGGCTGTGCGTGGCTGTGGCTGTGCTGGGGGCGGCTGTGCGTGGCTGTGCTGGGGGCGGCTGTGCGTGGCTGTGGCTGTGTTGGGGGCGGCTGTGCGTGGCTGTGGCGGGGCGGCTGTGCGTGGCTGTGGCTGTGCTGGAGGCGGCTGTGCTGGGGCGCCTGTGCGTGGCTGTGCTGGAGGCGGCTGTGCTGGGGGCGGCTGTGCGTGGCTGTGCTGGGGGCGGCTGTGCGTGGCTGTGCTGGGGGCGGCTGTGTGTCGCTGTGCGTGGCTGTGCTGGGGTGGCTGTGCGTGGCTGTAGCTGTGGCTGTGCTGGGGCAGCTGTGCTGGGGGCGGCTGTGCGTGGCTGTGCTGGGGGCGGCTGTGCTGGGGGCGGCTGTGCGTGGCTGTGGCTGTGCTGGGTGTGCGTGGCTATGCTGGGGCGGCTGTGCGTGGCTGTGGCTGTGCTGGGGCGGCTGTGCAGGAGGCGGCTGTGCGTGGCTGTGGCTGTGCTGGCTGTGCTGGGGCGGCTGTGCGTGCCTGTGCTGGGGGCGGTTGTGGCTGTGCTGGGGTGGCTGTGTTGGGGCGGCTGTGCGTGGCTGTGCTGGGGGCAGGTGTGCGTGGCTGTGCTGGGGGCGGCTGTGCTGGGGGCAGGTGTGCGTGGCTGTGCTGGGGAGGCTGTGCGTGGCTGTGCTGAGGGCGGCTGTGCGTGGCTCTGGCTGTGCTGGGGGCGGCTGTGCGTGGCTCTGGCTGTGCTGGGGGCGGCTGTGCGTGGCTGTGCTGGGGACGGCTGTGCGTGGCTGTGGCTGTGCTGGGGGCGGCTGTCTGTGGCTGTGCTGGGGGCGGCTGTGCGTGGCTGTGCTGGGGGCGGCTGTGCGTGGCTGTGCTGGGGGCGGCTGTGCATGGCTGTGCTGGGGACAGCTGTGCGTGGCTGTGGCTGTGCGTGGCTGTGCGTGGCTGTGCTGGGGGCGGCTGTGCGTGGCTATGCTGGGGGCGGCTGTGCATGGCTGTGCTGGGGGCGGCTGTGCTGGGGGTGGCTGTGCTGGGGGCGGCTGCGTGGCTGTGCTGGGGGCGGCTGTGCTGGGGCGGCTGTGCTGGGGGCGGCTGTGGCTGTGCTGGGGCGGCTGTGCTGGGAGCGGCTGTGCGTGGCTGTGCTGGGGGCAGCTGTGCGTGGCTGTGGCTGTGCTGGGGGTGGCTGTGCGTGGCTGTGCTGGGGGCAGCTGTGCGTGGCTGTGCGTGGCTGTGCTGAGGGCGGCTGTGCGTGGCTGTGCTGGGGCGGCTGTTCGTGGCTGTGCTGGGGGCGGCTGTGCGTGGCTGTGCTGGGGGCGGCTGTGCGTGGCTGTGCTGGGGGCGGCTGTGCGTAGCTGTGCTGGAGGCGGCTGTGCTGGGGGCGGCTGTGCGTGGCTGTGGCTGTGCTGGGGGCGGCTGTGCGTGGCTGTGGCTGTGCTGGGGGCGGCTGTGCGTGGCTGTGCTGGGGTGGCTGTGCGTGGCTGTGCTGGGGGCGGCTGTGCGTGGCTGTGGCTGTGCTGGGGGCGGCTGTGCGTGGCTGTGCTGGGGCGGCTGTGCGTGGCTGTGCTGGGGGCGGCTGTGCGTGGCTGTGCTGGGGGCGGCTGTGCGTAGCTGTGCTGGAGGCGGCTGTGCTGGAGGCGGCTGTGCTGGGGGCGGCTGTGCGTGGCTGTGGCTGTGCTGGGGGCGGCTGTGCGTGGCTGTGCTGGGGGCGGCTGTGCGTGGCTGTGCTGGGGCGGCTGTGCGTGGCTGTGCTGGGGCGGCTGTGCGTGGCTGTGCTGGGGGCGGCTGTGTGTGGCTGTGGCTGTGCTGGGGTGGCTGTGCGTGGCTGTGCTCGGGCGGCTGTGCGTGGCTGTGGCTGTGCTGGGGCGGCTGTGCTGGAGGCAGCTGTGCTGGGGGCGGCTGTGGGCGGCTGTGCTGGGGCGGCTGTGCGTGGCTGTGCGTGGCTGTGGCTGTGCTGGGGGCGGCTGTGCGTGGCTGTGCTGGAGGCGGCTGTGCGTGGCTGTGCTGGGGGCGGCTGTGCGTGGCTGTGGCTGTGCTGGGGGCGGCTGTGCGTGGCTGTGGCGGGGCGGCTGTGCGTGGCTGTGCTGGAGGCGGCTGTGCTGGGGGCGCCTGTGCGTGGCTGTGCTGGAGGCGGCTGTGCTGGGGGCGGCTGTGCGTGGCTGTGCTGGGGGCGGCTGTGCGTGGCTGTGCTGGGGTGGCTGTGTGTCGCTGTGCTGGGACGGCTGTGCGTGGCTGTGCTGGGGTGGCTGTGCGTGGCTGTAGCTGTGGCTGTGCTGGGGCAGCTGTGCTGGGGGCGGCTGTGCGTGGCTGTGCTGGGGGCGGCTGTGGCTGTGCTGGGGTGGGTGTGCGTGGCTATGCTGGGGCGGCTGTGCATGGCTGTGGCTGTGCTGGGGCGGCTGTGCTGGAGGCGGCTGTGCGTGGCTGTGGCTGTGCTGGCTGTGCGTGGCTGTGCTGGGGCGGCTGTGCGTGGCTGTGCTGGGGCGGCTGTGCGTGGCTGTGCTGGGGCGGCTGTGCGTGCCTGTGCTGGGGGCGGCTGTGGCTGTGTTGGGGCGGCAGTGCGTGGCTGTGCTGGGGGCAGCTGTGCGTGGCTGTGCGTGGCTGTGCTGGGGGCGGCTGTGCTGGGGGCAGGTGTGCGTGGCTGTGCTGGGGAGGCTGTGCGTGGCTGTGCTGAGGGCGGCTGTGCGTGGCTCTGGCTGTGCTGGGGGCGGCTGTGCGTGGCTCTGGCTGTGCGTGGCTGTGCTGGGGGCGGCTGTGCGTGGCTGTGGCTGTGCTGGGGGCGGCTGTCTGTGGCTGTGCTGGGGGCGGCTGTGCGTGGCTGTGCTGGGGGCGGCTGTGCGTGGCTGTGCTGGGGGCGGCTGTGCGTGGCTGTGGCTGTGCTGGGGCGGCTGTGCGTGGCTGTGGCTGTGCCGGGAGCGGCTGTGTGTGGCTGTGCTGGAGGCGGCTGTGCTGGGGGCGGCTGTGTGTGGCTGTGCTGGGGGCGGCTGTGCTGGGGTGGCTGTGCGTGGCTGTGCTGGAGGCGGCTGTGCGTGGCTGTGCTGGGGGCGGCTGTGCGTGGCTATGCTGGGGGCGGCTGTGGCTGTGCTGTGGGCGGCTGTGCGTGGCTGTGGCTGTGCTTGGGCGGCTGTGCGTGGATGTGCTGGGGGCGGCTGTGCGTGGCTCTGGCTGTGCTGGGGGCGGCTGTGTGTGGCTGTGCTGGGGGCGGCTGTGCGTGGCTGTGCTGGGGGCGGCTGTGCTGTGGGCGTCTGTGCGTGGCTGTGGCTGTGCTGGGGCGGCTGTGCGTGGCTGTGCTGGAGGCGGCTGTGCTGGGGCGGCTGTGCTGGGGGCGGCTGTGCGTGGCTGTGGCTGTGCGTGGCTGTGGCTGTGCTGGGGGCGGCTGTGCGTGGCTCTGGCTGTGCTGGGGGCGGCTGTGCGTGGCTGTGGCTGTGCTGGGGGCAGCTGTGCGTGGCTGTGATGGAGGCGGCTGTGCGTGGCTGTGGCTGTGCTGGAGGCGGCTGTGCTGGGGGCGGCTGTGCGTGGCTGTGCTGGGGGCGGCTGTGCATGGCTGTGCTGGGGGCAGCTGTGCGTGGCTGTGGCTGTGCTGGGGGGTGGCTGTGCTGGGGGCGGCTGTGCGTGGCTATGCTGGGGGCGGCTGTGCATGGCTGTGCTGGGGGCGGCTGTGCTGGGGGTGGCTGTGCTGGGGGCGGCTGCGTGGCTGTGCTGGGGGCGGCTGTGCTGGGGGCGGCTGTGGCTGTGCTGGGGCGGCTGTGCTGGGGGCGGCTGTGCTGGGGTGGCTGTGCGTGGCTGTGCTGGGGGCAGCTGTGCGTGGCTGTGGCTGTGCTGGGGGTGGCTGTGGCTGTGCTGGGGGTGGCTGTGCGTGGCTGTGCTGGGGGCAGCTGTGCGTGGCTGTGCGTGGCTGTGCTGAGGGCGGCTGTGCGTGGCTGTGCTGGGGCGGCTGTGCGTGGCTGTGCTGGGGGCGGCTGTGCGTGGCTGTGCTGGGGGCGGCTGTGCGTGGCTGTGCTGGGGGCGGCTGTGCGTAGCTGTGCTGGAGGCGGCTGTGCTGGGGGCGGCTGTGCGTGGCTGTGGCTGTGCTGGGGGCGGCTGTGCGTGGCTGTGCTGGGGCGGCTGTGCGTGGCTGTGCTGGGGGCGGCTGTGCGTGGCTGTGCTGGGGGCGGCTGTGCGTAGCTGTGCTGGAGGCGGCTGTGCTGGGGGCGGCTGTGGCTGTGCTGGGGCGGCTGTGCGTGGCTGTGGCTGTGCTGGGGGCGGCTGTGCGTGGCTGTGCTGGGGGCGGCTGTGCGTCGCTGTGCTGGGGCGGCTGTGCGTGGCTGTGCTGGGGCGGCTGTGCGTGGCTGTGCTGGGGGCGGCTGTGTGTGGCTGTGGCTGTGCTGGGGTGGCTGTGCGTGGCTGTGCTCGGGCGGCTGTGCGTGGCTGTGGCTGTGCTGGGGCGGCTGTGCTGGAGGCAGCTGTGCTGGGGGCGGCTGTGGGCGGCTGTGCTGGGGGCGGCTGTGCGTGGCTGTGCGTGGCTGTGGCTGTGCTGGGGGCGGCTGTGCGTGGCTGTGCTGGGGGCGGCTGTGCGTGGCTGTGTTGGGGGCGGCTGTGCGTGGCTGTGGCGGGGCGGCTGTGCGTGGCTGTGGCTGTGCTGGAGGCGGCTGTGCTGGGGCGCCTGTGCGTGGCTGTGCTGGAGGCGGCTGTGCTGGGGGCGGCTGTGCGTGGCTGTGCTGGGGGCGGCTGTGCGTGGCTGTGCTGGGGGCGGCTGTGTGTCGCTGTGCTGGGACGGCTGTGCGTGGCTGTGCTGGGGTGGCTGTGCGTGGCTGTAGCTGTGGCTGTGCTGGGGCAGCTGTGCTGGGGGCGGCTGTGCGTGGCTGTGCTGGGGGCGGCTGTGCTGGGGGCGGCTGTGCGTGGCTGTGGCTGTGCTGGGTGTGCGTGGCTATGCTGGGGCGGCTGTGCGTGGCTGTGGCTGTGCTGGGGCGGCTGTGCAGGAGGCGGCTGTGCGTGGCTGTGGCTGTGCTGGCTGTGCTGGGGCGGCTGTGCGTGCCTGTGCTGGGGGCGGTTGTGGCTGTGCTGGGGTGGCTGTGTTGGGGCGGCTGTGCGTGGCTGTGCTGGGGGCAGCTGTGCGTGGCTGTGCTGGGGGCGGCTGTGCTGGGGGCAGGTGTGCGTGGCTGTGCTGGGGAGGCTGTGCGTGGCTGTGCTGAGGGCGGCTGTGCGTGGCTCTGGCTGTGCTGGGGGCGGCTGTGCGTGGCTCTGGCTGTGCTGGGGGCGGCTGTGCGTGGCTGTGCTGGGGGCGGCTGTGCGTGGCTGTGGCTGTGCTGGGGGCGGCTGTCTGTGGCTGTGCTGGGGGCGGCTGTGCGTGGCTGTGCTGGGGGCGGCTGTGCGTGGCTGTGGCTGTGCTGGGGCGGCTGTGCGTGGCTGTGCTGGGGGCGGCTGTGCGTGGCTGTGGCTGTGCCGGGAGCGGCTGTGTGTGGCTGTGGCTGTGCTGGAGGCGGCTGTGCTGGGGGCGGCTGTGTGTGGCTGTGCTGGGGGCGGCTGTGCTGGGGTGGCTGTGCGTGGCTGTGCTGGAGGCGCCTGTGCGTGGCTGTGCTGGGGGCGGCTGTGCGTGGCTATGCTGGGGGCGGCTGTGCGTGGCTATGCTGGGGGCAGCTGTGTGTGGCTATGCTGGGGGCGGCTGTGGCTGTGCTGTGGGCGGCTGTGCGTGGCTGTGGCTGTGCTTGGGCGGCTGTGCGTGGATGTGCTGGGGGCGGCTGTGCGTGGCTCTGGCTGTGCTGGGGGCGGCTGTGTGTGGCTGTGCTTGGGGCGGCTGTGCGTGGCTGTGCTGGGGGCGGCTGTGCGTGGCTGTGGCTGTGCTGGGGCGGCTGTGCTGGAGGCGGCTGTGCTGGGGCGGCTGTGCTGGGGGCGGCTGTGCGTGGCTGTGCTGGGGGCGGCTGTGCGTGGCTGTGGCTGTGCTGGGGGCGGCTGTGCGTGGCTCTGGCTGTGCTGGGGGCGGCTGTGCGTGGCTGTGGCTGTGCTGGGGGCAGCTGTGCGTGGCTGTGCTGGGGGCAGCTGTGCGTGGCTGTGATGGAGGCGGCTGTGCGTGGCTGTGCTGGGGCGGATGTGCGTGGCTGTGGCTGTGCTGGAGGCGGCTGTGCTGGGGGCGGCTGTGCGTGGCTGTGCTGGGGGCGGCTGTGCATGGCTGTGCTGGGGGCAGCTGTGCGTGGCTGTGGCTGTGCGTGGCTGTGCGTGGCTGTGCTGGGGGCGGCTGTGCGTGGCTATGCTGGGGGCGGCTGTGCATGGCTGTGCTGGGGGCGGCTGTGCTGGGGGTGGCTGTGCTGGGGGCGGCTGCGTGGCTGTGCTGGGGGCGGCTGTGCTGGGGCGGCTGTGCTGGGGGCGGCTGTGGCTGTGCTGGGGCGGCTGTGCTGGGGGCGGCTGTGCGTGGCTGTGCTGGGGGCAGCTGTGCGTGGCTGTGGCTGTGCTGGGGGTGGCTGTGCGTGGCTGTGCTGGGGGCAGCTGTGCGTGGCTGTGCGTGGCTGTGCTGAGGGCGGCTGTGCGTGGCTGTGCTGGGGCGGCTGTGCGTGGCTGTGCTGGGGGCGGCTGTGCGTGGCTGTGCTGGGGGCGGCTGTGCGTGGCTGTGCTGGGGGCGGCTGTGCGTAGCTGTGCTGGAGGCGGCTGTGCTGGGGGCGGCTGTGCGTGGCTGTGGCTGTGCTGGGGGCGGCTGTGCGTGGCTGTGGCTGTGCTGGGGGCGGCTGTGCGTGGCTGTGGCTGTGCTGGGGGCGGCTGTGCGTGGCTGTGCTGGGGGCAGCTGTGCGTGGCTGTGCTGGGGGCAGCTGTGCGTGGCTGTGATGGGGGCGGCTGTGCGTGGCTGTGCTGGGGCGGCTGTGCGTGGCTGTGGCTGTGCTGGAGGCGGCTGTGCTGGGGGCGGCTGTGCGTGGCTGTGCTGGGGGCGGCTGTGCATGGCTGTGCTGGGGGCGGCTGTGCGTGGCTGTGGCTGTACTGGGGGGTGGCTGTGCGTGGCTGTGCTGGGGGCGGCTGTGCGTGGCTATGCTGGGGGCGGCTGTGCATGGCTGTGCTGGGGGCGGCTGTGCTGGGGGCGGCTGCGTGGCTGTGCTGGGGGCGGCTGTGCGTGGCTGTGGCTGTGCTGGGGGCGGCTGTGCGTGGCTGTGGCTGTGCTGGGGGCGGCTGTGCGTGGCTGTGGCTGTGCTGGGGCGGCTGTGCTGGGGGCGGCTGTGCGTGGCTGTGCTGGGGCAGCTGTGCGTGGCTGTGATGGGGGCGGCTGTGCGTGGCTGTGCTGGGGCGGCTGTGCGTGGCTGTGGCTGTGCTGGGGCGGCTGTGCTGTGGGCGGCTGTGCGTGGCTGTGCTGGGGGCGGCTGTGCGTGGCTGTGCTGGGGGCGGCTGTGCGTGGCTGTGCTGGGGGCGGCTGTGCGTGGCTGTGCTGGGGGCGGCTGTGCGTGGCTGTGCTGGGGCGGCTGTGCGTGGCTATGCTGGGGGCGGCTGTGCATGGCTGTGCTGGGGGCGGCTGTGCTGGGGGTGGCTGTGCTGGGGGCGGCTGCGTGGCTGTGCTGGGGGCGGCTGTGCGTGGCTGTGCTGGGGGCGGCTGTGCGTGGCTGTGGCTGTGCTGGGGCGGCTGTGCTGGGGGCGGCTGTGCGTGGCTGTGCTGAGGGCGGCTGTGCTGGGGCGGCTGTTCGTGGCTGTGCTGGGGGCGGCTGTGCGTGGCTGTGCTGGGGGCGGCTGTGTGGCTGTGCTGGGGGCGGCTGTGCGTGGCTGTGGCTGTGCTGGGGGCGGCTGTGCGTGGCTGTGGCTGTGCTGGGGGCGGCTGTGCGTGGCTGTGGCTGTGCTGGGGCGGCTGTGCTGGGGGCGGCTGTGCGTGGCTGTGCTGGGGGCGGCTGTGCGTGGCTGTGCTGGGGGCGGCTGTGCGTGGCTGTGATGGGGGCGGCTGTGCGTGGCTGTGCTGGGGCGGCTGTGCGTGGCTGTGGCTGTGCTGGAGGCGGCTGTGCTGGGGGCGGCTGTGCGTGGCTGTGCTGGGGGCGGCTGTGCTGGGGGCGGCTGTGCGTGGCTGTGGCTGTACTGGGGGGGTGGCTGTGCGTGGCTGTGCTGGGGGCGGCTGTGCGTGGCTATGCTGGGGGCGGCTGTGCATGGCTGTGCTGGGGGCGGCTGTGCTGGGGGTGGCTGTGCTGGGGGCGGCTGCGTGGCTGTGCTGGGGGCGGCTGTGCGTGGCTGTGGCTGTGCTGGGGGCGGCTGTGCGTGGCTGTGGCTGTGCTGGGGTCGCTGTGCTGGGGGCGGCTGTGCGTGGCTGTGCTGGGGGCAGCTGTGCGTAGCTGTGCTGAGGGCGGCTGTGCTGGGGCGGCTGTTCGTGGCTGTGCTGGGGGCGGCTGTGCGTGGCTGTGCTGGGGGCGGCTGTGCGTAGCTGTGCTGGAGGCGGCTGTGCTGGGGGCGGCTGTGCGTGGCTGTGCTGGGGGCGGCTGTGCGTGGCTGTGCTGGAGGCGGTTGTGCTGGAGGCGGCTGTGCTGGAGGCGGCTGTGCTGGGGGCGGCTGTGCGTGGCTGTGCTGGGGTGGCTGTGCTGGGGCGGCTGTGCTGGGGCGGCTGTGCTGGGGGCGGCTGTGCTGGGGGCGGCTGTGCGTGGCTGTGGCTGTGCTGGGGGCGGCTGTGCGTGGATGTGCTGGGGGCGGCTGTGCGTGGCTCTGGCTGTGCTGGGGGCGGCTGTGTGTGGCTGTGCTGGGGGCGGCTGTGCGTGGCTGTGCTGGGGGCGGCTGTGCTGTGGGCGTCTGTGCGTGGCTGTGGCTGTGCTGGGGCGGCTGTGCTGGAGGCGGCTGTGCTGGGGGCGGCTGTGCGTGGCTGTGGCTGTGCTGGGGGCGGCTGTGCGTGGCTCTGGCTGTGCTGGGGGCGGCTGTGCGTGGCTCTGGCTGTGCTGGGGGCGGCTGTGCGTGGCTCTGGCTGTGCTGGGGGCAGCTGTGCGTGGCTGTGATGGAGGCGGCTGTGCGTGGCTGTGCTGGGGCGGCTGTGCGTGGCTGTGGCTGTGCTGGAGGCGGCTGTGCTGGGGGCGGCTGTGCGTGGCTGTGCTGGGGGCGGCTGTGCGTGGCTATGCTGGGGGCGGCTGTGCATGGCTGTGCTGGGGGCGGCTGTGCTGGGGGCGGCTGCGTGGCTGTGCTGGGGGCGGCTGTGCTGGGGCGGCTGTGCTGTGGGCGGCTGTGGCTGTGCTGGGGCGGCTGTGCTGGGGGCAGCTGTGCGTGGCTGTGCTGGGGGCGGCTGTGCGTGGCTGTGGCTGTGCTGGGGGCGGCTGTGCGTGGCTGTGCTGGAGGCGGCTGTGCTGGGGGCGGCTGTGCGTGGCTGTGCTGGGGGCGGCTGTGCGTGGCTGTGGCTGTGCTGGGGCGGCTGTGCGTGGCTGTGGCGGGGCGGCTGTGCGTGGCTGTGGCTGTGCTGGACGCGGCTGTGCTGGGGGGCGGCTGTGCTGGGGTGGCTGTGCGTGGCTGTGCTGGGGGCGGCTGTGCGTGGCTGTGGCTGTGCTGGAGGCGGCTGTGCTGGGGTGGCTGTGCTGGGGGCGGCTGTGCGTGGCTGTGCTGGGGGCGGCTGTGCTGGGGGCGGCTGTGCGTGGCTGTGGCTGTGCTGGGGGCGGCTGTGCGTGGCTGTGGCTGTGCTGGAGGCGGCTGTGCTGGGGCGGCTGTGCGTGGCTGTGCTGGGGCGGCTGTGCGTGGCTGTGGCTGTGCTGGAGGCGGCTGTGCTGGAGGCGGCTGTGCTGGGGGCGGCTGTGCGTGGCTGTGTTGGGGTGGCTGTGCTGGGGCGGCTGTGCTGGGGGCGGCTGTGCGTGGCTGTGGCTGTGCTGGGGGCGGCTGTGCGTCGCTGTGCTGGGGCGGCTGTGCGTGGCTGTGCTGGGGCGGCTGTGCGTGGCTGTAGCTGTGGCTGTGCTGGGGCGGCTGTGCTGGGGGCGGCTGTGCTGGGGGCGGCTGTGTGTGGCTGTGGCTGTGCTGGGGTGGCTGTGCATGGCTGTGCTCGGTCGGCTGTGCGTGGCTGTGGCTGTGCTGGGGCGGCTGTGCTGGAGGCAGCTGTGCTGAGGGCGGCTGTGCTGGGGGCAGCTGTGCGTGGCTGTGGCTGTGCTGGGGGCGGCTGTGCGTGGCTGTGGCTGTGCTGGGGGCGGCTGTGCGTGGCTGTGCTGGAGGCGGCTGTGCTGGGGGCAGCTGTGCGTGGTTGTGCTGGGGGCGGCTGTGCGTGGCTGTGGCTGTGCTGGGGCGGCTGTGCGTGGCTGTGCTGGAGGTGGCTGTGCTGGGGGGCGGCTGTGCGTGGCTGTGCTGGGGTGGCTGTGCGTGGCTGTGCTGGGGCGGTTGTGCGTGGCTGTGGCTGTGCTGGAGGCGGCTGTGCGTGGCTGTGGCTGTGCTGGGTGCGGCTGTGCGTGGCTGTGCTGGGGTGGCTGTGTGTCGCTGTGCTGGGACGGCTGTGCGTGGCTGTGCTGGGGCGGCTGTGCGTGGCTGTAGCTGTGGCTGTGCTGGGGCGGCTGTGCTGGGGGCGGCTGTGCGTGGCTGTGCTGGGGGCGGCTGTGCTGGGGGCGGCTGTGCGTGGCTGTGGCTGTGCTGGGGTGGGTGTGCGTGGCTGTGCTGGGGCGGCTGTGCCTGTGCTGGGGCGGCTGTGTTGGAGGCGGCTGTGCGTGGCTGTGGCTGTGCTGGCTGTGCGTGGCTGTGCTGGGGCGGCTGTGCGTGGCTGTGCTGGGGCGGCTGTGCGTGCCTGTGCTGGGGGCGGCTGTGCTGGGGGTGGCTGTGGCTGTGCTGGGGTGGCTGTGTTGGGGCGGCTGTGCGTGGCTGTGCTGGGGCGGCTGTGCATGGCTGTGCTGGGGGCGGCTGTGCTGGACGTGTAAAACACGTACCGCACACGGACATTGTCCGTGTGCAGTGCAGGAGACAGCGCTACATTAAGCGCTGTCCCCCCCACTGGTGCTGAAGCCGCAATTCATATGTTCCCTGCAGCAGCGTTTGCTGCAGGGAACATATGAATATTAGTGTTTAAAATGCAGATCCAGGTCCCCCCCCTCCCACCCCCCGGTGTGCCCGTCCCCCCCCTGTGCACCCCCAATGTGATTAAAATACTCACCTAGCTTCCGGATCCCTCGCCGCAGCGTCCTCTTCTGGCCGCAGCTTCTCCTGTATGCGGTCACGTGGGGTCGCCGATTAAAATCATGAATATGCGGCTCCACCTCCCAAAGGGGCAGAGCCGCATATTCAGTACTGTAATCGGCGGCCCCACATGACCGCATACAGGAGAGGCTGCGGCCAGAAGAGGACGCTGCGGCGAGGGATCCGGAAGCTAGGTGAGTATTTTAATCACAGCGGGGGGGTGGAGCCCCCACGGCCGGTATATTATGGGGGGGATAATTAAGTTCGGCTGCGTCACTCTGGTCCAGACTGCGCAGGTGCGGTGCGTCGCGCTTGCGCAGTCTATAAAGGCTTCGGACAGAGTGACGCTCCCACCATTATATTATAGATTCTAGAATGCTGTATATTAGTCCCCAATGGGTGATTAAGAACACAAAAAAGACCTTTTATTATACTCATGTACACCGTGGTCCGGTCTGATGGGCTTTGCTGGTCTTGCTCCTGCGCCTACTCTCTTCTTACATTGGCTGCCCCCTACTTCCTTAATGCGAATGATATGTACCGCGTCATCCACACAGTGTCTGCCTGTGCCGGCGTACTTCTCTTTGCCCTGCCAAGGGCAGTATTTTGCTTTGCCCTCTGCAGGGCAAAGAGAAGCACGCCTGCATAGGAATGTAATGACAGACACTGTGTGGATGATATAGAATGCATCAACCATTTGAAGTAAGAAGGGGGACAGCGTTCGCAAGAAGAGAGTAGGTGCAGGAGCAGGACCAGAGATGCCCATAGGACCGAACTGAGGCACAGGTGGGTATAAGAAATGCTATTCTAGAACACTGTCACAAACAGTAGGGCGTGCAAGTGCTGGCAGTACTTTATGTTGGAAAAACCTGGTGACAGTTTCACTTTAAACAAACAAACAAACAAACAAAAACAAAACAAAACAAAAAAAAATATATATATATATATATATATATATATATATATATATATATATATATATATATATATATATATATATATATATATACACACTTCTATGTAGACAGAGCAGATGAGAGGATCTTTTGAAATTCAAATTTGCTGAATTTTCCAATGAAAATGAACCTGTGAATCGAATCTCAAAATGATTGAATTCCTGTGAAATCAAGGATTTCAAGAAACTTGAATTGATCTCGATCCTCCAGGGATTGCTGTGCTCATCTCTAAGGCCGGAGTCACACTTGCGAGTTCAATGCGAGAAACTCGCACGAGTCTCTCGCGTCAATACCCGGCACTGCCACCGGCACTTGGGACCGGAATGTGCGACTGCATGTATTTCTATGCAGCTGAATGCTCTGGTCCCGAGTGCCGGCGGCAGTGCCGGGTATTGACGCGAGAGACTCGTGCGAGTTTCTCACATCGCACTCACAAGTGTGACCACGGCCTAATAGACAGAGTTACTGTTCACTGAAAAGAACCTGTCAGCTACAGAAACACTATTGCCCCGATTCATGATTTGTTTTTTTTATTTAAGTCATTTTCCATTTTTTGTCTTGTGGTATTCGTTGTCACCTTATGTAGTAAATGTTTCAAAATAACGCGTATGGTTCAAGCATTTGGCACAAAACCAAAAATGTTATTTTTTGTGTATTGAATTGTTTTTACGACCTTTTAGTGCAAAAAGTCACACATTTCGCAAAATAGTGCAAACACTGCAGCAAATCATTGGCATACTTTAAAATAGACCACTGGGAGGCGAGAATGAACTGTGCCAAATGTTGCGATTGCGTTGCTGAATCAAGCAAAAACCATCTGGTAATCTATAAAATCCATCAACAAAGTGTAAAAAAAGAAACAAAAAACAAAACAGGCGAGCAGATACAAAATAGACTTCATTAAAGTTCCATTTAGAATAATGAATTGGGTGGTGCACTGCTCTCACTTCCGACTCGGCTCCTCTCTGGGCCACTGATGATACATTCCCACCACTCTTCGCAGTATAAAGTGCATCCGTGAAATCTAGTTACAATAAAATTATGTGGCTGTGAATAAAAGAGCGTCAATAGACTGGGTTCACATATTTCAGATGTGGCAAAACTGCATCAAATTGTTGTCAATATCATTGACACCCCAAATAAATACACCAGATAAACTATCTCCTGAAATATAACTATATATAATATATCTAATTTATGATTACATATCTGTTCTATGAGATGATGTATGTATATATTTTTAATCCACACAATACAAAATAAATTGTTTGACAGGGTAAAAAAGGATACACATTTGAAAGCAATGCTAGGACACGGATTAAAGGGGTTTTGGTGTCCCTTTTGAAATGTTGTTGAAATTTGATGGTATGAGCTGCTGAGCTCAAGCTGACATAATGTCAGCGGCACTTCAGCACGTCAGTGAGCTCTGCGGCTCGTGCTGTTGACACAGACATAGCCGCTGAGCTCCGTGATTGGCGATAGCTCAATGTTACGGGAGAGAGCTGGTGCTGGGCCCGGGGAGGGTTTGGTTTTTTATAACTATTGCAGATTATGTCCCATAGTTTTCAGAAAGTGGACAATCCCTTTAAGGCTACATTCACATGCAGTTCTCATGCTGTAGCTGGAAACCACAACAGCAGTGTGCAGCTGCAGTCTTTCCACAATTCTCTTGAATACTCACTTAAAGGGAACCTGTCACCCCCAAAATCGAAGGTGAGCTAAGCCCACCAGCATCAGGGGCTTATCCACAGCATTCTGGAATTCTGTAGATAATCCCCTGGATGTATCCTAAAAGATGAGAAAAAGGTTAGATTATACTCACCTTCTTACAATGATGTTCTCTTCTTGTCTTCACGCTGCGGCTCCTGCGCAGGTGTACTTTGTCTGCCCTGTTGAGGGCAGGGCAAAGTACTGCAGTGCGCAGGCCCCGGGAAAGGTCAGAGAGGCCCAGCGCCTGCGCACTGCAATACTTTGCTCTGCCCTCAACAGGGTAAAGTACACCTGTGCCGGAGCCGCAGCGTGAACCCAAGAAGAGGACATCATCTGATGAAGATGGGAGGCGCCGGACCGGACCGCGACGCCCATCGGACCGAACCGGGACCGCCCCTGGGTGAGTATAATCTAACCTCTTTTTCTCATCTTTCAGGTTACATCGGGCGCTTATCTACAGCATTACAGAATGCTGTAGATAAGCCCCTGATGCTGTTGGGCTTAGCTCACCTTCGATTTTAGGGGTGACAGGTTCCCTTTAATCTTTCAGTGAGACAGAAGGCGGATTGTAATGTACACCTGATCTTGCAGGTGAAAGTGTCGTTTCCCTGCAAGACTAAATGACTGTGCAACAAATCAATGGAATGACCGTTGTGGCACAGGGCTGTTGTGGTTTTCAGTCATAGCGTGACCACTGCACATGAATGCAGCATAAAGCAGAAGATAACGTCATATTAAGCTGTAATTAATTTGAATTAGACTCACGTGTCACCTTCCTGTCAGTGCTTAACCCCTTAGAACAAAGTACTGTGCAAAGGTTTTCGGCAGGCGTGGAAAAAATGCTGTAAAGGTAAGAATTCTCTCAAAAATAGAAGTTTTAATAGTTTATGTTTATCAACTAACAACATGCAAAGCAACTGAACAAGAAAAATCTAAAACAAATCAATATTTGGTGTGACAACCTTCGCTTTCAAAAACAGCATCAATTCTTCAAGGTATACCTGCACAAAGTCTGAGATTTTGTAGGATTAGGGCAACTGTAGGAGAAACCAATTATACATAACAAGTGAAAATGATCATCAATTTCATATGTAAGTTGAAACAATCATTAACTGAAACAGAATCAACTGTAGGAGGCTTAAAACTGGGTGAGAAACAGGCGAATACTGATAAAAAAAGGTGAGGATGTTGAAGAAATTTTATGTTGCAGGTCATGCACCACACCATCTCAGCATAAACATAGCAACATACAAGGTAAACATACTGCATCTGTAAGGTCTCTCCCAGTCAAAGGATTTCAAAACAGACTGGGATTTCAAGGTGTGCTGTTCAAAGCTCTTATGAAGATGCACTAAGAAATGGGCAATGCTGAGGACCAAAGACGCAGTTATCCGCCCAGTTAGTGAAGCAGATGAAAGACACATCATGCTAATTTTCCTTCAAAATCAGAATATGTCCAGCAGTGATATCAGGTCAGAACTAGCAGCAATCGGTGGGACCTAGATACACTTATATCCTGTTCAGAAAAGTCAGACCAGAAGTATTGCGGCCAAAAAGTTACACCTTTGTTATGGTAACAAGGACAAACAACTTAATGAAACATAGGAACTTTGGTGCAGAAATAAGGCATAAGGTACACTGATGAGTCAAAATATGATTTACTTGTCTGTAACAAAAGGGCTGGAGAGCAGTACAACAAAGAGTGCTTGCAGGCAACAGCGAAGCATGGTGGAGGTTCCTTGCAAGTTTGAGGCTGCATTTCTGCAAATAGAGTTGGGGATTTGTTTCCAATTATTGATTACCTCAATGCTGAGAAATACAGGCAGATATTTATCGATCATGCAATACTATCAAGGAGGCATCTGATTGCTTCCAAATTTGTTCAGCAGCAGAACAGCAATGACCCCAAACATTCCAATACCATTAATAACTATTACCAGCATCAAGAAGAAAATGTCCTGGAAGTCAAGATATGGCGCTGAGTTCAACATAGAGTGTCTGGTATTCAATGAAGAGACAGGAGGATTTGTGCAGGCCTACATCAGAAGATCTGTGGTTAGATGTCCAAGATGAAAAGAACAACCTTCCTGACGAGTTCCTTCGAAAACCAGTGTGCAAGTGTACCTTGAAGAATTTATGCGGTTTCGAAGGCAAAGTTCGCTCAGACCAAATATTGATTCGATTTAGATTTTTTCTTTAACAAAATGCAAAGTGAATGAATTTTAGCAATTGATAAAAATAAACTACTAAAGACATCTATTTTTTAAAGCATTCTGACTTTGCAGCATTTTTTCCACACCTGCCTAAAGCTTTTGTACTGTGTTTGTCAACTCAGAAGCTGAGCTCCCTCCAAACGCTGTAGATGTTGGCTATGCTACATAGCCAGCCATAGCAGAGCTCCGATTGCAGAGTTAACCATTTAGATGCCACTGTTCACCAGTGACAGTGGAATTTAAATGGAGCTGTTGCCAGAGCTTGCAAGCATGACCTTCCATCTGTCCCCCTGGAACGTGATCGCTGCGTAAGGATAAGTTATTATGGCAGTTGATGGATTACTGAAGGCCCCCATGACTGCCATTGGCTGAGCTTCATAGTAGACTTCCTTCCACCACAAATTTGGAAAAAAAAACCCATATAAAAAACATATTCGGTATTGCCGTGTCAAAGACCAGTCTATCAAAATTAAACTGTAAACACTGTAAAGAGAGGAAAAAAAACACCCAGTTGGTATGAGCTCTAACAGTACAAACACATTTTGCATTTCAAGCAAATAGCAAGGGAGAAGAGATGCATTGAGTACACAAGAAGCCTGAGGAGTCTCCAGACCTTTAAGTCATGCATTGCCTTAATCAAAGTGACATCTGGTTTGAATTCTTTTGATTCAGTGAATATCAATTTAGATCTTTGATACAGCAGCTTGATTCTCATTTGCAATGTATTTGTCTTTATTTCATTTCCTCTGCAAAAATCTTTAACGACTAAGCTTAAAGATGTCAGAAATGTCATTTACAAAATAAAAGATCTGAAATGGCAAAAAAATATTAAAATAAAACATTTCATAAATAGTGCAATGATAGAGAAGTTATGAAGACTGCTTAATTTATTAAATAATACTTTTACTCAAATATAATTTCAGATTGCTGTGTGCATGGGCGTTGTATTAACCCCTAAACCACAACATTTTAAGAAGTTTCTATTTTTCCATTACTGCATCAGAACTTTTTTTTTTTTTTTTGCATGGGCATAGCTGTAAGGTAGAACACCAAAAGAGAAAAAAGAGCAGCACAGCTCGCAGACCAGAGAAACTCAACTGTGGCACATCAGAAATGTATGGCAGTTCGAGAAATAAATGGAGGTGCTACTTGTGTGAAAAAAGTCTGAGAGAAATCCAAAAAAATAGAAAAACGCAAATGCACTCACAAAATATGCAGTTTCAAGTGCGGCAGACGAGACGACGGCCATTTCGCGCTACACAAGAGCGCTTCTACGGGTCCCGTAGAAGCTCTCTTGTGTAGCGCAAAACGGCCGTCGTCTGCCACACTCCCACCCGTTGCTTTCTACTCCCCCGTGCCGTGAAGATGTACCGTTTGGTGTTACAATAAAGGACACTTGAAACTGCATATTTGGTGAGTGCATTTGCGTTTTTCTGTTTTTTGGATAGCTGTAAGGTAGATAGTAGTGGGTACAATAGAGAGTGGTCTGACCATGACCATCCTGGTCTGGAAAATTGTCTGTGCATTAAATAATTTTGTTTTCCACAGCAGTGTAGCAGTGTCTCTAGCTGGTTTGGGGTTTGCTGGCCTTAAAAAAAAAAAAATTGGGACTGATATGTCATAGCAGCTGAAGGTAGACAAGTACATAGATTACAGTAGCTATTGAGATGAACAATAGATTGGTGGAAGTTACAACCAAAACTAATTGGTTCTGTGAACTTTAAAGGGAGTCTGTCACCCCTTTTTTTCGATTTGAGATACAAATATGGTTCAATTGTGCATGAGCTCTGCTTTACAGCAGTACCTTTCATATCCCCCGATTTGCAGAGAAAATACCTTTGTAATCTCTCCGTTTTCGTATATAAATTACCTCGGTCCGGTCCGATGGGTGGGGCCTTCACTAAGAAACCTCTTTTCACCTTCCTTACCAAGCCAAATTTTACAGTTCTGACCAGTGTCACTAATGTAACTTATGTGGTAATAACTCTGGAACGCATCAACGGGTCCCAGTGATTCTGAAATTATTTTCTTGTGACATTGTACTTTATGATAGTTGTAAAATTTGTTTGATATGATTAGCATTTATTTGTGAAAATATCGGAAATGTGGCAAAAATTGTGCAATTTTTGAGTTATGCCACTCAAAATAGTTAATAATTAACATTTCTCATATGTATACTTTACATCAGCACAATTTTTCAAACATAATTGTTTTGTTGTTGTGAAGTTAGAAGGGTTGAAAGTTGACCAGCGATTTCTAATCTTTCCCCAAAAAATTTACAAAACCATTTTTTTCGGGACCACATTACATTTGAAGTGACTTTGAGGGGACTTTATGGCAGAAAATACCCAAAAGTCATATCATTCTAAAAACTGCACCTCTCAAAGTGTTCAAAACCACATTCAAGAAGTTTATAAACCCTTCAGGTGCTTCACAAGAATTAATGGAATGTGAAAGGAAAAAAAAAAATGAACAATTGACTTTGTTTCACAAAAAATTAACTTTTTTTTTAAAATTTTCACAAGGGTAACAGGTAAAATAGACACAAAAATTTGTTGTGCAATTTCTCTTGAGTACGCTGATCCCCCATATGTGGGGGAAAACTACTGTTATAGCGCATTCAAGGGCTCAGAAGGGAAAGAGAGCCATTTGACTTTTTGAATGTAAAATGTGCTGGAATCATTAGTGGATGCCATATCTATCTATTTTCACAAGAGTAACAGGAGAAAAAGGACCCCAAAATTTGTTATGCAACTTCTCCTGAGTACGCAGACACCACATATGTGGAGGAAAACTACTGTTTGGGTGCATGTCAGGGCTTGGAAAGGATGGAGTGATGCTTTGTAATGTGTTGTGAATTCTGTGGCTGAATTCACTCCTGTGGTCACAAGTGGTACTGCAGCTTCTGGGCTTCCTCCCTCAGGTGTTCTGGTGAGCTCGTTGGCTGCCTTGTTATTTAACTCCACCTGATTCTGTCTTCCTTGCTCCTTGTCAATGTTCCAGTGTTGGATCTGAGCTTCTGGATCTTTCCTGTGGCCTGCTGCTCTGCTTAGATAAGTGCTTCTTTGCTTTTGTTGCTGTTTTTTCTGTCCAGCTTGTCTATTCGTTTTTGCTGGAAGCTCTGAGACGCAAAGGGTGTACCGCCGTGCCGTTAGTTCGGCACGGTGGGTCTTTTTGCCCCCTTTGCATGTTTTTTTGCTTTAGGGTTTTTTGTAGACTGCAAAGTTCTCTTTGCTATCCTCGCTCTATCTAGAATATTGGGCCTCACTTTGCTGAATCTATTTCATCCCTACGTTTTGTCTTTTCATCTTGCTAATAGTCATTATATGTGGGGGGCTGCCTTTTCCTTTGGGTTATTTCTCTGAGGCAAGTCAGGCTTGTATTTCTATCTTCAGGCTAGTCAGTTCCTCAGGCTGTGCCGAGTTGCATAGGTAGTGTCAGGCGCAATCCACAGCTGCCTTTAGTTGTGTTTAGGATAGGTTCAGGTATTGCGGTCTACAGAGATTCCACGTCTCAGAGCTCGTTCTATTGTTTTTGGGTTTTGTCAGATCACTGTATGTGCTCTGATTACTGCACACTGTGTTACTGGATTGCCTTCATAACAGTAATGCAGATTTTGATGGAATGTTCTGCGGGTCTCATGTGGCATTTAGAAAGCCCATGATGTGCCTAAAGAGTGGAAACTAGGGTTATGGAGTCGGTAAGCCAAACCACTGACTCAGACACCTCAATTTCCCTGACTTCTGACTTAGACTCTGTGACTCCGACTTTACAGCACTGCCTCACTACTAAGCATGTACATAAAGTGCAGCACAGATTATTCTCAACTAAAAGCCTACATTCTTGGATCAAGAATAGAACAGACTTTTATAGGACATTTTATAAGTTTCCCAAATTATTATGAAAACATTTACAGCACATCCTGCACTGAACCCAATTTATTATATATTTTAGGAGTCAGAGTCAGTCCATTTTGTACCGACTCCACCAAAATGGACACTGACTCAGACTGCAAGAGTCCTGGTGGAAACCCCCATAAGTGACTCCATTTTTGTCTCAAGGAATTTATATAGATGTGTGGTGAGCACCTTGAACCAGAGGTTTATAACGTTGAGCCATGAAAATGAAAAAAAAAAATCTAATTTTTTTCCCACAAAAATGTTCTATAAACTACTTTTGAGCCTCAGTGCAAAGCTCAGAAGGGAAGAAGCACCATTTTGGAGTTCAGATTTTGCTGGAGAATTTTGAGAGTGCCATGTCACCCCTGAGGTGATAGAACAGCAAGACCCAATACAAGTGAGTGACCCCATTTTACAAACTACACCCCTCAATGAATTAATCTACAGGCGCAGTGATCATATTGACATGTGTGTCACAGAAGAAAAAATAATTACATTTTTACCACCAAAAGTTAGTTTTAGCCTAAGATTTTACATTTTCACGCTGGGAAATGGGTAAAAATGGCATCAAAATGTGCCCCACAATTTCTGCTGAATGTGGAAATACCCCATGTGTGGCTGTACAGTACTGCTTAGCCATACGGCATGACTCAGGAGGGATGGAGCGCTATTTTCCTCCTGGAGCGCAGATTTTGCAAGAACAGTTTGTGGACTCCATATACAATACAGAGCCTCTAAGTAGTGGAAGAGCAGAACCCCCCCCCCCCCCCCCAAAACTGACCCCATTTTGGAAATTATACCCCTTTGGGAATTTATCTTCAGGTGTCGTGAAGATTTTGACTCCATGGGCGTTTTCCAGAAACAGGCAGCGGTGGATGTTGCTGAGTAAAAATTGCAAACTGCCATTATAGTGCCGAGTACGTTGCAGTTGCCAGTCCGTTATAGTCAGTCACCAGTAAGTTGTGATGCCCAGCTCATGTTTCTGGATACAAGCACCTGTAAATTATGTGTGCTGTCATCACTACAGAAATGCCAAACATGTGGACGCTAAATGTGGTTTAGGTATACTGGGGCTCAAAAGAGAGAGCACATTTGGATTTGGGAGTGCAGAATTTGCTGAATTTTTTTTTTTTTTTTTGGGGGGGGGGGGGGCTGAGTAGGGAGGAAAAGCTATAGCACTTTTCCAGAGCCTTTGTACTACCAATAATGTTGAAGACCCCTATATTCTTGCTTACAGATGAAGGAGCTGAGGGGGGACTTGCATTTTTTTGTGAAATTAGTTGAATCTTTTGTTGGGAAGAGTTTACATAACATTTGGGATCACATTTATCTGTTGCACTACGCTGAGCACTTACATCAGGGTTTACATCTAAATATCTGAGTGATGTGATTTAGATGAAACCCCCGAGGGATCCATTTACTATAGTGCGTCAGCAATGTTTGGCCTCTGTTCAGCATTGTCCTTTTCAGAAGTGCACAAAACTGTTGCTGACCGCGCTTTTATGGATGCCTAAATAGAATGACACCGCCAAATCATAGGCGGCCAGACAGCGTCCACAGTGCCTCTATCTGCCTTATAGGAGGGAATCTGTCGTCAGGGGTTCCATCTGAATCACGTATTTAGAGGATTTACACAGAAACCCTGGTGTAAACGCTCAGCATTGGATAAATAGAGCCAAACCTTACTGCGATCTTTGAGAGGCAGAAAGAACAAATTAAGTGTAGGTGAAAAATTGGTTCCATTTACTTTTTACACTGTTCCTCATATACCGTTAAGTGATTACTTTATTCTTCTGGTCTGTTCGATTACAGAAATACCAGATTTATATTTTTTTATGTTTGGATAGTGTCACACACTAAGGCCGGCGTCACACACAGCGTAAAACAATACGATCCATATATTACGGCCGTAATACGCTGAAAAGTCCCGAAAATAGTGGTCCGTAGCTCCTCCGTAGGCAGGGTGTGTCAGCGTTTTTTGCGCATGGCATCCTCCGTATGTAATCCGTATGGCATCCGTACTGCGTGGTTTTCTCACAGGCTTGCAAAACCAACATACCGCTATAGAAGTGATCCATGTGTCCCAAAAAAAAAAAAAAAAAAAAAAAAAAAAAATTATATATTATATATATATATATATATATATATATATATATATATATATATATATATATATATATATATATATATATATATATATATATATATATATATATATATATATATATATATATATATATATTTTCAATTACCGGCTTTTTCTTTCTCCTTCCTAAACCCGACATGGTTTGAGACATGGTTTACATACAGTAAACCATGTCTTCTCTCCATTTTTTTTTTTTGCAGATTCCACACTACTAATGTTAGTAGTGTGTATCTGCAAAATTTGGCAGTTCTATCTACTAAATTAAAGGGTTAAATGGCGGAACAAATTGGCGTGGGCTCCCGCGCAATTTTCTCCGCCAGAGTAGTAAAGCCAGTGACTGAGGGCAGATATTAATAGCCTGAAGAGGGTCCACGGTTATTGCCCCCCCCCCCCCCCCCCTGGCTAAAAACACCTGCCCCCAGCCACCCCAGAAAAGGCACATCTGGAAGATGCGCCTACTCTGGCACTTGGCCACTCTCTTCCCATTCCCGTGTAGCGGTGGGATATGGGGTAATGAAGGGTTAATACCACCTTGCTATTGTAAGGTGACATTAAGCCTAATTAATAATGGAGAGGCGTCAATTATGACACCTATCCATTATTAATCCAATTGTAGTAAAGGGTTAAATAAAACACAAACACATTATTTAAAATTATTTTAATGAAATAAAAACAATGGTTGTTGGAGTATTTTATTCAACACCCAATCCAATCACTGAAGACCCTCGTTCTGTAACAAAAAAAACATAATAAACCAACAATATCCTTACCCTCCGCAGATCTGTAACGTCCAACGATGTAAATCAATCTGAAGGGGTTAAATTAATTTGCATCCACGAGCTTTGCTAATGCAATGATGCTCATGGCTGCAAAAACCCCGGAAAATGAAGGTAAAGTAGGTCAATGACCTATATTTACCTTCATTTGCGGTGAGGCGCCCACTGCTGGCTGTTCCTAGATCGTGGGAACTTTCCTAGAAAGCTCCCAGGCTCGAGTTCATATGAGGACAACCAGCAGAGGGCGCCTCACCGCAAATGAAGGTAAATATAGGTCATTGACCTACTTTACCTTCATTTTCCGGGGTTTTTGCAGCCATGAGCATCATTGCATTAGCAAAGCTCGTGGATGCAAATTAATTTAACCCCTTCAGATGGATTTACATCGTTGGACGTTACAGATCTGTGGAGGGTAAGGATATTGTTGGTTTATTATGTTTTTTTTGTTACAGAACGAGGGTCTTCAGTGACTGGATTGGGTGTTGAATAAAATACTCCAACAACCAATGTTTTTATTTCATTAAAATAATTTTAAATAATGTGTTTGTGTTTTATTTAACCCTTTACTAGTATTGGATTAATAATGGATAGGTGTCATAATTGACGCCTCTCCATTATTAATTAGGCTTAATGTCACCTTACAATAGCAAGGTGGTATTAACCCTTCATTACCCCATATCCCACCGCTACACGGGAATGGGAAGAGAGTGGCCAAGTGCCAGAATAGGCGCATCTTCCAGATGTGCCTTTTCTGGGGTGGCTGGGGGCAGGTGTTTTTAGCCAGGGGGGGGCCAATAACCGTGGACCCTCTCCAGGCTATTAATATCTGCCCTCAGTCACTGGCTTTACTACTCTGGCAGAGAAAATTGTGCGGGAGCCCACGCCAATTTTTTCCGCCATTTAACCCTTTAATTTAGTAGATAGAACGGCCAAATTTTGCAGATACACACTACTGACATTAGTAGTGTGGAATCTGCAAAAAAAATGGAGAAGACATGGTTTACTGTATGTAAACCATGTCTCATATCATGTCGGGTTTAGGAAGGAGAAAGAAAAAGCCGGTAATTGAATTACCGGCTTTCAAGCTGTCTAGCGCTGGAATAAATATTAATATATATACATATATGTGTCTCAATGACATATTTATATATATATACCTATTCTATGTGTAGACATTTATTCTACCTATTCTACTGGAAGCTGTCAGTGTGATTTTACTGTACACCGCACTGAATTACCGGCTTTTCTCTCTAACAGCGCTGCGTATTTCTCGCAAGTCACACTGCTGGTCCGTGTGTAATCCGTATTTTTCACGCTTCCATAGACTTTCATTGACGTTTTATTTGCGCAATACGGTGACAAACGCAGCATGCTGCGATTTTGTACGGCCGTAGAAAGCCGTATAATACTGATCAGTTTAATACGGCAGATAGGAGCAGGGGCATAGAGAATAATTGTGCCGAATGTTTTGCGAGTTTTACGGACGTAGTTTCTGCGCTCTTACGTCCGTAAAACTCGCAAGTGTGACGCCGGCCTAAAAGATGCTTTTAATTGCAAAAACTTGCAAGTTTTTGCATTGCCATATTTTGATAGCTATAATTTTTCCATATTTGAGGTTTTTATTGTTATCATTTTCGAGCACATGACATTTTTTGATCGCTTTCTATTCTGATTTTTTGAAGGCAGAATGAACAAAAAAACAACAATTCAGGAATTATTTTTTTATGTCATTCTGCACATGATAAAATTGATAAGCAAGCTTTATTCTATTACAGCAAAACCACATTTATATACCGTATATACTCGAGTATAAGTTGACCCGAGTATAAGCCGACCCCCCTAATTTTGCCACAAAAAACTGGGAAAACTTATTGACTCGAGTATAAGCCTAGGGTGGAAATGCAGCATTTACCGGTGAATTTCAAAAATAAAAATAGATCATTATTTCCCCATAGCTGTGCCATATAGTGCTCTGCACCGTTCATATTTCCCCATAGCTGTGCCCCATATAGTGCTCTGCACCGTTCATTTTGTCCCATAGCTGTGCCATATAGTGCTCTGCACCGTTCATTTTGTCCCATAGCTGTGCCCCATACTGTGCTCGGCACCGTTCATTATTGCCCCATATCTGTGCCCCATATACAATGCTCTGCACCGTTCATTATTGTCCCATAGCTGTGCCCCATACTGTGCTCGGCACCGTTCATTTTGTCCCATATCTGTGCCCCATACTGTGCTCGGCACCGTTCATTATTGCCCCATATCTGTGCCCCATATACAATGCTCTGCACCGTTCATTTTGTCCCATAGCTGTGCCCCATACTGTGCTCGGCACCGTTCATTATTGCCCCATATCTGTGCCCCATATACAATGCTCTGCACCGTTCATTTTGTCCCATAGCTGTGCCCCATACAGTGCTCTGCACCGTTCATTGTGCCCCATATCTGTGCCCCATATAGTGCTCTGCACCGTTCATTGTGCCCCATATACAGTGCTCTGCACCGTTCATTGTGCCCCATATACAGTGCTCTGCACCGTTCATTGTGCCCCACAGCTGTGCCCCATATACAGTGTTCTGCACCGTTCATTGTGCCCCATAGCTGTGCCCCATATACAGTGCTCTGCACCGTTCATTGTGCCCCATAGCTGTGCCCCATATATAGTGCTCTGCACCGTTCTTTGTGCCCCATAGCTGTGCCCCATATACAGTGCTCTGCACCGTTCATTGTGCCCCATAGCTGTGCCCCATATACAGTGCTCTGCACCGTTCATTGTGCCCCATAGCTGTGCCCCATATAGTGCTCTGCACCGTTCATTGTGCCCCATAGCTGTGCCCCATATACAGTGCTCTGCACCGTTCATTGTGCCCCATAGCTGTGCCCCATATAGTGCTCTGCACCGTTCATTGTGCCCCATAGCTGTGCCCCATATAGTGCTCTGCACCGTTCATATAACCCATAGATGCTCCACATAAATCTGTGCCGCCGCCGCTGCTGCTGCTGCAATAAAAAAAAAAAAAAAACACATACTCACCTCTCTTGCTTGCAGCTCCCAGCGTCCGGTCCCGGCGCCTCCATCTTCCCAGCGTCTCTGCTCTGACTGATCAGGCAGAGGGCGCCGCGCACACTATATGCATCATCGCGCCCTCTGACCTGAACAGTCAGAGCGCAGACGCCGGGAAGATGGAGGCGCCGGGAAGATGGTCACTTGCACCGCTGATTAGAGAAATGAATACGCGGCTCCACCCCTATGGGAGGTGGAGCCGCCTATTCATTTTTTTAATGAGCGGTCCCACGTGACCGCTGAAGAGGGGAAGACGCTGCAGCACAGAAGACCGTGGGACGGCAGGGGGAGCGCTAGGATCGCTGGGACTAGGTAAGTATGCCTCAGCGCCCTCACCCGCCGACCCTGCCACCCACCTTGACTCGAGTATAAGCCGAGAGGGGCACTTTCAGCCCAAAAATTTGGGCTGAAAATCTCGGCTTATACTCAAGTATATACGGTAATTTTTTATGTTTTGGGGCTTTTGCACAATGAAAACTATATTATAGAAAAAATAATTATTTTCGCATCATTTTATTCTGAGAGCTATAACTTTTTTTTTTATTTTTCCGCTAAAGGAGCTGTATGGTGGCTTATTTTTTGAGGGACAAGATGACGTTTTCAGAAATATCATTTTTATTAACATTCGCCTTTTTGATCGCCTTTTATTCCACTATTGTTCGGCGGTATGTACAAAGCATATTTTTTTTACTCTTTTTTTAAATTTTTTTACTGGTGTTCACTGAAGGGGCTAACTTGTGGGTTGGTTTTATAGGTCGGGTCGTCCTTGATGCGGCGATACCAAATATGTGTACTTTTTTTTTGCATAAAAAATGTGTTTATTGGATTCATATTTTTTCTTTATTTTATGATTTTTTTAAAAACTCTTTTTACAATTTTTATGAACTTTTTCTTTTAATTTTTTTTTACATTGTTCTAGGATGACAGATGATCAGTGATCGCATTAGATAAGCATCTGACATGCAGGTAGGAGGCGTATCAGCTCCTGCTTTGAGCATAAGCTGACAGATTACCGTCCCTGGGTAACCCAGCAGCCATATTTCAGCCCGGGGTCACCATGGGAACCATCGGCATAACACGATTGCATTGCGTTGTGCCGAAGGGAACACAGAGGGAGCTCCCTCTGTGATACCCCACGATGTTGCTGTCACTGTTGACACAGGCATCACAGGGGTTAAATGCCTGCGATTAGTGCAGGCACAGATTGTGGACATTGCTGCAGGGTGTCAGCTCTCCTATAGAGCTGACACCCGCATTTGATCGCAGCGACGCTCATTGTGAGCCCGCATGATCATGGCGCCGTATACCGTATTTTTCGCTTTGTAAGACGCTCCGGATTAGAAGACGCACCCTAAATTTTGAGGAGAAAAATAGGAAAAAAACTTTTAAATAAATTGGTGGTGCTTCTTATAATCCATGCATCTTATTGCTTACCGGGGGTTGTGGCTGCAGTGGATCAGGGTCGCTGCTGGAGACAGGAGTGAAGTGTTGCTGCAGACTCAGATGAGGGGGTGTGCAGGTGTCCTGTGCTGCAGGGGAGCTCCGTTGCTGCAGGGGTGTCTCTGGTGCTGCAAGGGTGCCTCCGGTGCTGTGGGGGTGTTGCCGCTGCTGTGGGGGTGCCTCCGGTGCTGTGGGGGGCTCTGCCGACATTTTGTGAAAGGCCAGAGCCCCCCAGCAGTTCGTCCATGCTTTCTTGTGCGGTGGACTTTGGGAAAATGGCCGCCGGGAGGCGGCGCATGCGCAGATGGAGATCTTGGAACCAAGAGCTCGAGAGATGAGATCTCAGCACTGAAATCTCATCTCCCGAGTTTCCGGCGGCCATTTTCCCAAAGTCCGTCGCACAGAAAAGCCTAGACCAACTGCCGGGGGGCTCTGGCCTTTCACAAAATGTCACCAGAGTCCCCCCAGAGCACCAGAGACTCCAGCATCATCCTGTGCGGCAGCATCGGCAGGCAGCCGCAGCAGCGGTGGCAGATACCCCCTCATTCCAGCCTGTAACCGTATGCGGTATATCCGCTTTGTAAGACGCACCCCTATTTCCCCCCCAAATTTGGGGGAAATAAAGTGCGTCCTACAAAGCTAAAAATACGGTATATACGGCGGTTCATAGGAATGCAGCTCCCGCAGCATCGTATATATACGGCACATGTTGGGAAGGGGTTAATATAATAGGATCAAGTCTGAGCAATGGGTTTCTTCATGGTACTTTGCTTTCCTATTACACTTCAAGAGACATACTGAAAAGAAATGTTACACTATGAGCCAAAATGGGGACAATGAGGTATGACAATGTATGTAAAGTTAAATTGAATACTTCATCACCTGTCTTTGCACATTTAATGGATTCACTTGTAAAATAAATTTACTGCATCTAACCCTTTGAGTGCCAAATTCATTTTCTATCATTTACAGAGTGGATTCCTATTTGTGCACCCAGTCTATGTGGTGTGTGCCGCTTAGTCTCCTTTTTGCAATGTATGTAAAGGGCTGTGGAATAGGTTGTCACTATATACTGTATAAGCAAGCATAATAAAAAAAAAAAAAACTATGAATGGCCTACATTATGGAATCACAATATAACGTATAATAAGCAGCATGTGTTGACATCTTGTGCCAATTGTAAAATGCAGGTTCTAGTTCTGTGAGTAGAGATGCGCTATTAAAAGCATCAACATACATGAGTGGAAAAGACATTAAAGGGTAATTTCTCCCCAAAAAAAACAACAACATGTGTCTAATGCCTATTCAAAAGATACGGGATAACCTGCTTAATGCAGGTGGTCCGTCTGCTGGAACTCTCAGCGTTTCTAAGACCTCAGTTGTTTATTTATTGTCTATGGTACTGACTAAGAAAGCCAAGAGCGGTACTCAGCCTCAGCTCCGATCAGTGTCAATGGGACTGATGGTAACAGCCAACTTTACACAGCTCCATTCCATTTAAAGAGAACCTGTCACCCCCAAAATGGAGGGTGAGCTAAGCCCACAGGCATCAGGGTCTTATCAACAGCATTCTGTAATGCTGTAGATAAGCCCTCGATGTAACCTAAAAGATAAGAAAAAGGTTATATTACACTCACCTGGGCGGGTGCTCCGATCCGGTGGGCGTTGCGGCCCGGGGCCTCCCATCTTCATAGGATGACGTCCTCTTCTTGTCTTCACGCTGCGGCTCCGGCGCAGGTGTACTTTGTCTGCCCTGTTGAGGGCAGAGCAAAGTACTGCAGTGTGCAGGCGCCGGGAAAGGTCAACAGGGCAGACAAAGTACGCCGGAGCCGCAGCGTGAAGACCAGAAGAGGACATCATCTGATGAAGATGGGAGGCCCCGGACCGCGACGCCCATCGGATCGGACCGGGACCGCCCCTGGGTGAGTATAATCTAACCTCTTTTTCTTATCTTTTAGGATACATCGGGGGCTTATCTACAGCATTCCAGAATGCTGTAGATAAGCCCCTGATGCTGGTGGACTTAGCGCACCCTCAATTTTGGGGGTGACAGGTTCCCTTTAAGACAGGACTGCAGAGCACTGTTTTCAAGGTTCTAGAGCACAATCACGGGATAGTTGTAGGTTACAGAAATCGGACCCTAGTGATCAGTAAATAAGGGAATTTTATTACCAGTATTTTTTTTTTTAGGGGGTAGTAGAGAATTTTTTTTTACAGAAAAACAAAAAAACAAAATACACAGTTTAAATACCATGTCATTCTCACATCTGCATATATTGTTAATGCAAAAGATATCTTGGCAAATGGCAGTACCAATTAGTATAAGATGCCCTGCTGCAGCACTTATTTTGCAGATGTGCTATTCTGCCCTCCAAAATTAACACATTTATTTATGATGATATTACAGCGGCATGCCAAGAATATTCTGATTGTTTCTCCGAGATTCAATATCTAGTTTCCTGGACAGATGGATCATCATTTTATTCTATCTCGTATAAATAAGTAATAGAGAAATACAATCATTTATGCAGACAGAATGCGGCCATAGGGGATTGATTTGGGGAATTAATAACTATTGGTCCCCCAGGTCTTACATAGTAACATGTGTTTTGCCCTCAAGTATCCCTTTTCAGTATTTATCCAGATGATACAGCACCAATTTATGTGGAACATAGCTTTTTGTTTTCTAGATTACCAAACTGCTTTCTAATGAATACTAGTTCGTTTTCGGTCTACCCTACAGTAAAAACAGATTGAGATATTCTAAAATCTACAATCCATACCAAAACGTACATCTATTATCATATTACACCATGACCTGAACCCAAATGTATCACAAGCAATAGGGATTTTGTAAAATCAACTTTATTGTAATTTCCTACTGCCATTTTTCAGAATTACATTTATATTATGTAGTTCTCTGTATCATAATTTACATCACGCTTCTACCAAAACAAATAAAATTGTGAGAGGACAGATGAAATTCCAAAGACAGGATACTGAATGCAAGTTATGTCGTTTAAAAAAGAAGGCTCTTACCCAATAATAAATACCATAAATACATTCCGAAGCATTTACACTACAGGTCTTTGTTGCATACGTACAGTGGGGAAAATAAGCATTTAATACACTGTCGATTTTGCAAGTTTTCCCATCTACAAAGAATGGAGAGATCTGTAATTTTTATCTTAGTACACTTCAACTGTGAGACAGAATCTAAAAATATAATATCAGAAAATCACATTGTAAGATTTTTACATAATTAATTGCATTTTATTGCATGAAATAATTATTTGATCACCTACCAACCAGCAAGAATTCTGGCTCTCACAGACCTATTAGTTTTTCTTTAAGAAGCACTCCTACTCTGCACTCATTACCTGTATTAATTGCACCTGTTTGAACTCGTTACCTGTATAAAAGACACCTGTCCACACAGTCAATCATACTCCAACCTCTCCACAATGGCTAAGACCAAAGAGCTGTCTAGGGACAGAATTTTAGACCTGCACAAGGCTGGGATGGGCTACAGGACAATAGGCAAGCAGCTTGTTGAGAAGGCAACAACTGTTGGTATAATTATAAGAAAGTGGAAGAAACACAAGAGGACTGTCAATCTTCCTCGGTCTGGGGTTCAATGCAAGATCTTGCCTCTTGGGGTAAGGAGGATTCTGAGAAAGGTCAGGAATCAGCTCAGAACTACACAGGGGGACCTGGTCAATGACTTGAAGAGAGCTGGGACCACAGTCTCAAACTGTTAGTAACACACTATGCAGTCATGGATTAAAATTCTGCAGGGCATGCAAGGTCCCCCTGCTCACACTAGCACATATCCAGGCCCATTTGAAGTTCACCAATGACCATTCTGATCATCCAGGGGAGATGATCATGTGGTTAGATAAGACCAAAATAAAACTTTTTGGTATCAACTCCACTGGCCATGTTCGAAGGAAGAAAAAGGATGAGTACAACCCTAAGAACACCATCCCTACCGTTTACTATGGTGGGGGAAACATCATACTTTGGGGGTACCAACAACCTCCTTAACCTCAGTAACAGCTTTGAAGAGGAGTCACGGCTGGGTCTTTCAGCATGACAAGGACCACAAACACACACAGCCAGGGCAATTAAGGAGTGGCTCCGTAAGGCCGGGATCACACATGTGAAATCCAAGCTCTGGTGCCGGCACTGTGGAGCGGAGCGTGTGGCCGCATAGCAACACATGGAGCCGCACGCTCCGCTCTGGAGTGCCGGCGCTAGAGCTTGGATTTCACATGCGAGACACGGACGTGTTTCTCGCATGTGTGATCCCGGCCTAAGAAGCATTTCAAGGTCCAGGAGTGGCCTAGCCAGTCTCCAGACCTGAACCCAATAGAAAATCTTTGGAGGAAGCTGAAACTCAATGTTGCCCAGAGACAGCCCAGAGACAGCCCGGAAACCTGAAAGATCTGGAGAAGATCTGTATAGAGGAGTGGGCCAAAATCCCTGCTGCAGTGTGTGCAAACTTGGTCAAGAACAACAGGAAACGTCTGAACTCTGTAATTGCAAACAAAGGTTTCTGTACCAAACATTAAGTTCTGTTCTTCTATTGTATCAAATACTTATTTCATGCAATAAAATGCAAATAAATTATGTAAATATCATACAATGTGATTTTCTGGATTTTTTTTTTAAGATTCTGTCTCTCACAGTTAAAGTGCACCTACAATAAAAATTAGACTTCTCAATTCTTTGTAAGTGTGGAAAACCTGCAAAATTAGAATTGTATCAAATACTTATTTTCCAGACTGTATATTTCACTTTGAGCACAACACAGCGCAACTCTAAGGCTAAGTTCACACTGCGTTAGTGCAGTCCATTCAACACATCCGTTAAATGGACTGCACTAGCGCAAGTGCCGACGTTTGCACAGCACTAGCGCAGATGGAGCATCTGCTAGCTCCATCTGCGCTAGCAGTGCACTAGCAGTGACGGACCCGGAAACGTTGCAGCCCGCGTCTTGGGTCCGTCACTCAATGACGGCACATCACAAGCGCACGCCCATTGTGGGCGTGCGCTAGCGATGCGTCCGCCATTGAAAGTAATGGCGGCGTTAACGGACTACGTTACACCGCACTATGCCACGGTGTAACGTAGTCCGTTAAACGGGTCACACTAATGCAGTGTGAACCCAGCCTGTGATGACAATCCAGCATCAGCTATTCAGACACTTGTAGAAAATCTGTATTGTGTTTCAACCTAGTCAAGGTTTCACAAGGTGGGAAAAAAAAAAACATTTCAAAAGTAACCCTCATGTTATTCATCTAATATATAATTGTCTAAGGGTCACTTCCGTCTTTCTGTCTGTCATGAAAATCCGAAGTCGCTTATTGGTAGCGGCCAAATGGCCACGTCCAATCAGCGACGGGCACAGTCCAGCCGCGAAGTGGCATCTCCTTACTCCCCTGCCGTCACTGCCCACTCCATACTCCCCTCCAGTCAGCGCTCACACAGGGTTAATGGCAGTATTAACGAACCGCGTTATGCCACGGTGTAACGCACTCCGTTAACGCTGCTATGAACCCTGTGTGACTAACTTTTTACTATTGATGCTGCCTATGCAGTGTTAGGGTTGGCGGAATGCACCGAATATATTTATTAGATGGGATTGGTGCGTTCGCAACCCGGGATCCACCGTGCAGGAAAGATCCTGATGCTAAGTAAATGGCGGTACTATATGGCGGTAAAAACCAGCTCTGTTAGGTTCACAGAGCAGCCAAGAAAGCAAAGCTCTGTTCCCTGTTAGACTTTCACAGAGGCACAGGCTAACTACCCAAACGAGAGCAGTCAATGGTCATGCATGCACACAAAACTCCTCGCCGGAGATGCCAGCATTCTAGGGGCTTATTTCAGCCAGGTCCCGGAATACACACAAACACAATCTCCTCGCCGGAGGTGCCAGCATTCTAGGGGTTTATTTCAGCCGGGTCCCTGAACACATACAAACACATGACCACACTGGCGCAAAGCACATAACATAGGAAGATATTAGCGCATGGCCGTGCTCAGTGTGTGCAAAGCAGGACTTAGTCCTAGCACCTACAGGACCTTCCAAGGACCAATGGAAGTTGCTGCAGTACCTGAGCATGTGACCCTTGATCTCCACTGAGAGATCTTACCCTGGGCATGCTCAGTGTGTGCAAAGCAGGACTTAGTCCCAGAAAAGCCTGCTCGCCGCAGATCAGTGCAGGGTAAAATAGCAGAGCCTGGAGAGGCAGCAGTAACCCTTTGCACAGTATCAGTCCCAGCGAGACGCTGGGACCGTCGTCTCCGCTGAGCAGGCTCCACTGCGGCCGCTGCAGAATGGGAGATCGCAGCAGACACGGATCGAGATTCCCCTTGTGCAGCAGAGGAAATTCGACTCCTAACATGCAGCATCAATAGTAAAAACATCTAATGGTAAAAATAAAAAAAAATAAAAAATCATTATATATTACCCTTCCGGCGCCTTTCCCGCTCCTCGCGACGCTCGGGTCCATGCATTGCGGTCTCGCGAGATGATGACGTAGCAGTCTCGCGAGACCGCTACATCATCTCGCGAGACCGCAATGCACTCTTGGGACCGGAGCGTCGCGAGGAGCATCGGTAAATGCCTCGCCTGGATCCGGGGGCCGACGGAAGGTGAGTATATAACTATTTTTTATTTGAATTCTTTTTTTAACAGGGATATGGTGTCCACATTGCTATATACTACGTGAGCTGTGTTAGATACTGCATGGGCTGTGTTATGTACTACATCTCTGTGCTATATACTATGTGGTCTGTGCTATATACGTGGCTGTGGTATATATTACGTGGCTGGGCCATATACTACATCGCTGTGCTCTATACTGCGTGGGCTGTGTTATATACTACATAGCTGTGTTATATACTACGTCTCTGTGCTACATACTACGTGGCTGTGCAATATACTACGTGGCTGTGCAATATATTACGTGGCTGGGCAATATACTACGTGGCTGGGCAATATACTTCGCGGCTGGGCTATGTACTACGTGGCTGTGCTATATACTTCGTGACTGGGCAATCTACTACGTGGCTGGGCAATCTACTATGTGGCTGTGCAATCTACTACGTGGCTGTGCAATCTACTACGTGGCTGTTCTATGTACTATGTGGCAGTGCTATTTACTACGTGGCTGTGCTATATACTACGTGGCTGTGCTATATACTACGTGGCTGTGCTATATACTATGTGGCTGGGCAATATACTTCGTGGCTGGGCAATATACTACGTGGTTGGGCAAGAGAATATGTGGCTGGGCAATATACTATGTGGCTGTGTTATATACTACATCTCTGTGCTATATACTACGTGGCTGGGCAATATACTACATCTGTGTGCTATACAATACACTACGTGTGTGTGCTATACACTACGTGGCTGGGCAATATATGTGTCTGTGTTCTTTACTACGTGGCTGTGCTATATACTACGTGGCTGTGCTACATACTACGTGGCTGTGCTACATACTACGTGGCTGTGCTACATACTACGTGGCTGGGCAATATACTTCGTGGCTGGGCAATATACTTCGTGGCTGGGCAATAAACTATGTGGCTGTGTTATATACTGCATGGGCAGTGTTATATACTACGTCTCTGTGCTATATACTACATGGCTGTGCAATATACTATGTGGCTGTGCAATATACTACGTGGCTGGGTAATATACTACGTGTGTGTGCTATATACCACGTGGCTGGGCAATATACTACGTGGCTGGGCAATATACTACGTGTCTGTGCTATTTACTACGTGGGCTGTGTTATACGCTACTTGGCTGTGCTATATTTCTCTGCTGTATCTGTGCATCATGAATTGTGGTATGTGTTAAAGAGGGGGGTCCACTGAGACTCTTTCGCCCGGGCCCTCAAAAACCTGGAGCCGGCCCTGGCTTCACTGATTGGTCACGCCCGGCCGCGAACAATCAGCGACAGTCGCAGTCCGCCCGAGAATTGGCGAAGAATTTGAACTACGCTTCGCTAATTGGTCACGGCCGGCCGAATCCCTTGTATAAATTGCATTATTCTGAAAACTTTATAAATAGACTACATAGATATTCTAGAATACCCGATGCGTTAGAATCGGGCCACCATCTAGTTTTATTTCATAAATGAATAATGCACATGAAAACAAGAACTTTTTCCAATATAATTTTATCAGGAAAATCTGCTTCAATCATTTTCAAAATTCTCAGTTCACGGGTTAAATCTATCTTCACTGATTTTTCCATTATTGAAGTAGGAGACTGCAGTTGATGCTAATAGAGTTCTATGAAGAACTATCGCTTCAAGAGAATTTACAGCAAAATGATTGTGTTTGCTTCTAGCTCCTTCATCCTCCGCCACTCTCCATAAGAATTTAACAACACCAGTTGCCATTTATCTCAGATATTAGAAAATCTGCCTTCACCGAATATTGTACGCATGAACTGAAAGATCAATAAAAGGAGGTGAAAGAAAATTTCTCTGATAAGATTTATTACAAAGTTGCTTATTTTCAAGTGTACTATTGATGTACGAAAGATAAATTAAAACCACAATTACTTTTCCAGTTTTGTTAGCTGAGCCAAGTCTTTGCCACAATAGACAAAAATAAGGCTTTAACCCATTTGCCACCTTAGACATATAGTTACGTCTAAGGTGGCCTCCCCCTATTTGTGTTGGGCTCCGGAGATGAGCCTGCAACTTTTACAGCACATGTCAGTTGATTTCATCAGTTGACATGTGCCCCTAACAGCCGCAGGTGGAATAATGATCCACCTGCAGCTGTTTACATGTTATATGCCGCTGTTAATCTCTGACAGCGGCATTTAACAGGATCATGCCAGAAGTGCATCACTAATCAGGCCCATAGGCGCCCGTGTCACATGTGGATGTGGATGCAGGCCAGTGGAAAGCAAGTGAGCGTGTAGCACAAGTTCAAATCACCCCTTTCAAAATAAAAACAATACACATATTTGGTATTGGCGCGTTCAGAATCGTCTGATCTGTCAATATATAAAAAGGAATCTGATCAGTAAACGGCGTTATGAGAAAAAAAATCATGGATGGAGAATCATAATGGCAGATCAGTTTTAGCATTTAGTGAACATGGTAAAAAGGCAAAACAAAAAAACAATTGTGGGACTGCACTTTTTTTTTTGCAATTTCACCACTGGTCGCGCAAAAAAAAAAAAAAAAAAACCGCTCACATGGCCATATTGACAGAAACATAACAAAGTTATGGTTCTGGGAAGAAGGGGCACAAAAAAAAAAAAACACGGAAACTCAGACATGGAAAAACCCAAAGTGGTGGGGGGGATAAAAGGAGCCCTCCAGCATTTTTTTACATTGCTCCCTCCATTATTCATTAATTATGTGTTATAGTGTATGCATATTAAATACTTACCAATCATTGTCTTCTGCCTGCACTGCTCTGGTCCTCTCCTACATCATGTGACCTCAGTCTTGACTTGCCAAATCACACAGAAAGCGATTGGTCCACATAGAAGACGAAGTGCGAACCGACTGGCCACAACTGCTGTCATATGATGCAGGAGTGGACTCTACTAGAGCTGGAAACGGCAGAAGACAGCAATGAGTAAGCATTATTAACCCTTCCACGACATCTGCCGTGTATATATGGTGGATGTTGAAAGCAGGTGTATGGAATGGGTGCACACAGCCATATTTATTTATTTTTTATATAGCCACAATGAGGTTTGCCGAAAATAGTCTACTTTTTTTAAATTCAGGTTATTAAAATATTTTCTTAAACAGCAACTAAACCTTTAATTCCTTTTTTTATATTTGTGCCCTTTTATTTGCAAGCAGATTGGTGGGGATCCAGGTTGCTGAGACCCCAATTGACCGCTGATACCCTCTCCCACCCAACCTTACACAGGAGCACAGAAACAGGAGCACACAAAGCTGGGTACAGATAAAATAAGAAGCATAGACTTTATATTGTAGTCTTACGTCGCCCTGAGTGCCCGCTCACACAGAATTTAGCTTGAAAAAAGCAGGGAAATTGCTTTTAATTTTGCAGAACTAATCAATCAGCATAAATAATGTGTTTCATTCATTCTGTGCATCACTATAATGATATCAAATAAAAAAATAGCCTTTACTGGTTATTAAAATTGGGAACCCTAAAGAAAAAAAAAGTTAATTAATAACCAGCAAAAGCTAGGCAGATGGCTGTGGGCTGATATTAACACCTACTGTAGGAAGGGGCCATGGATATTGGCCCCCTCCCAGACTAAAAACATAAGCTCTCAGCCACCCAGAAATGGCGCACTGAGACACTAATGTAAAATTCTGACCAAATACTTAACATGTGAACAGACCTTAAACTCATGTTAAATAGTAGTCAGTACACAGCTCCCATCATGTAGAGTGATTCGAATTAACCCGATATAAAAGTTTAGCTGTTCTAATAGTTTTTTCCTGACATTTTTTAGTTGCATTTTACAGCAAAGCCATGGTTGGAAAACAGCCTTCCACACAGCAAAGGGATCTCATTGGTGAAATTTATCAGTCAGGAGAAGGTTACTATAAATGTTAAAGGCATTAGGTATGCCATGGAACGCTGTGAAGACAGTTATCAAGAAGTGGCTTAAAATTTGGCAAAAGTAACATTACCTACAACTGGACGTCCCTCAAAAATTGACAAAAACAAGAAAATTGGTCCAAGAGGTCTGCAACAACATTAAAAGGAACTACAGTACCGGTATATGGATTTCTGACAAGTGCTGATTGTGTACTGCCTGTGACAAAAATTGCCCCTATTTTTCATATGTCTAGCCTGTGGAGTAGTGTGGCAAGATGGAAGCTTTTTCTTGCAAAAAAACATTCAAGGCTGGCTATGTTTTGCCAAAACCTACATCAATTCTGCCAAAAGCATGTGGGAAAGCATGTTATAGTCTAACTAGATGGTGGCCCGATTCTAACGCATCGGGTATTCTAGAATATGCATGTCCACGTAGTATATTGGAAAAACATGATTAAGGGTGCTTAGTCACCGGAAACGCGTTGACCTTGTTTTTATAATTTTTTCTGTATGCTGATGTTTTGTCCTTTCACTGTATTTTGAGTGAAATAAATTATGGATTTTTCACTATTTCGTTGAGCTGGATCTCCTTCTCTTTCCTGCACGTAGTATATTGCACAGCCCACGTAGTGTATTGCCCAGCCACGTAGTATATTGCCCAACCACGTAGTATATTGCCCAGGCACGTAGTATATTGCCCAGTCACGTAGTATATTGCCCAGTCACGTAGTATATTGCCCAGTCATGTAGTATATTGCCCAGCCACGTAGTATATTGCCCAGCCACGTAGTATATTGCCCAGTCACGTAGTATATTGCCCAGTCACGTAGTATATTGCCCAGTCAAGTAGTATATTGCCCAGCCACGTAGTATATTGCCCAGTGATGTAGTATATTGCCCAGCCACGTACTATATTGCCCAGTTACGTAGTATATTGCCCAGTGACGTAGTATACAGCACAGAGTGACGTAGTATATTGCCCAGCCACGTATGTCACAGGTCAAAAAATAAAAAATAAACATATACTCACCTTCCGAGGGAGCCCTTGTAGTCATGTCGCCTATGTGCGGTGCACTCGTCAGCTTCCGGTCCCAGGGTTGGTAGCGCAGGACCCGTGATGACGTTGCGGTCACATGACCGTGACGTCATGGCAGGTCCTTCTCGCGCAGGCCCTGTGATGAGGTCGCGGTCACATGACCGTGACGTCATGGCAGGTCCTTGTCGCATACCATCCTTGCCACCGGAACCTGCCACTTGCATGGAGCGGTTACCTGAGCGTCGCGAGGAGCGGGAAAGGCGGTGGAAGGTGAGTATATAATGATTTTTTATTTTTTTAAATTATTTTTAACATTAGATCCTTTTACTACTGACGCTGCATAGGCAGCATCAATAGTAAAAAGTTGGGGACACACAGGGTTAATAGCGGCGGTAACGGAGTGAGTTACCCACGGCATAACGCGGTCCGTTACCGCTGGCATTAACCCTGTGTGAGTGGTGACTGCGGGGAGTATGGATCCAGCGCCAGGCACTGACTGCAGGGGAGTAGGGAGGGACTAATCGGACTGTGGCCGTCGCTGATTGGTCGCGGCAGCCATGACAGGCAGCTGGCGAGACCAATCAGCAACTTGGATTCCATGACAGACAGAGGCCGCGACCCATGAATATCCGTGACAGACAGAAAGACAGGACAGAAAGACGGAAGTGACCCTTAGACTATTATATAGTAGATGAAACCATGGCTAAACTTACACCATACCCACAGTTTTTAGATCATCAGTCTGTGCAACATATAATGTAACCTCATAGGTATAAACTAAACAAAATCCCAAACAATAGTCTTGAGGGGATAAAGAGACATAAACATAAATATCATAAAATATAATATTTTATTAGGAATTGATTAAATAATCATTTAAAATTCGAATCTAAAGGTTTTCAATGAGGGAGCTGAGTGAAAACTATCAGTAGCAAGGGGCTTATAGCAGCAAAATGGCAAATATGAATGATTTACAAATATGTATTAAGAGGATCTATGTAACACCCTGAAATAATCCTGAAATAAAGTGCAAAGTGCTAGATATATACCTGAAGTCAATGATTCCAGAACCTAGGAATAACAGAGACAATACACCAAAAGAGAGCTGCAAAGCAATCACAAGATCTTAGGTTACTTACACTAGTGTAAAACAAGTTTCTGAAGCCCCACAGCTACGCCCCCATAGCAGGGTTGTAGCTGTGGTGCTTCAGTAACTTGGTTTGATTTTTACATGACAAATAATTACATTTTAATGGGGGGGAGGGGGGGTGGTAAAGATTTTTTCTTTTATATCCACAGTTAGTTTGTTTTGCTTTGTTTAAATCATGCTCCCTGCTTTGTGACAATTATTGAAAAATATGGACAACTCCCTGAAGATAAAAAAGTAACTTATATCTTTAGTGTTTACAACTTGCAGTTTAGATCCGTGCATGATTTATGCAAAGTAATGTTAACAGCATAAATACAGTGATGCACATGTATATTTGTAATCATGGGAAAAGCTAGAATAGGATGCTTAGCATTAAAGAGAAGATTTAATTCACAGGTGTGAGTGGAAGGAAATGAGGCAGCACAATAAAAGAAGAGAGCTTCGTTTGGATAATTTATTAATAGGTACATCATTATCATATTGAGATAATAAGGTCCAAACCAGCGCAGTTAGGTAACATTCACACGTTCAGTATTTGGTAAGTATATTACATCAGTATGTGTAAGCAAAAAATCAGAAGTGAAACAATCAGAGGAAAAGTATAATAGAAACACGTCACCGCTTCTGTATTTATCACTAGACATGAGTGAATATGTTCATCTCCCTCCTTATTCGGCAAGCTATAGCGCTTACAGAAGAAGCTGCAGCGGGAAGCCGGATACCTGGAGCTCTCCCGATAATCAGCTGTTCGGAGTCGCAGCAGAATGTGTCGCGGCTGTGTGACAGTCACAACACAGGCATGGACAGCCTGTGTGCTGAGGTTGCTTCTCGTGGGTGTCTTTCCTCTGTGCACAGTGTGAAGACACAAGTGGGTGACACCCCGACATCAATATACCCAAATAAGGCACATAAACTGCAGTGGTCCTAAAGCAACGATATATTGAATTGTTGAATAGTGAAATGTTTGCGGTCAGGGGATGGAACAGACTTTATTTAGAGACTTAGGGTACCGTCACACAGTGGCATTTTGATCGCTACGACGGCACGATTCGTGACGTTCCAGCGATATAGTTACGATCTCGCAGTGTCTGACACGCTCCTGCAATCAGGGACCCCGCTGAGAATCGTACGTCGTAGCAGATCGTTTGAAACTTTCTTTCGTCGTCTAGTGTCCCGCTGTGGCGGCATGATCGCATGGTGTAACAAAGGTGTGCACGATATTGTATACGATGTGCGCATAGTAACCAACAGCTTCTACATCGCAAACACGTCATGAAATTATCGCTCCAGCGTCGTACATTGCAAAGTGTGACCGCAGTCTACGACGCTGGAGCGATATTGTTACGATGCTGGAGCGTCACGGATCGTGCCGTCGTAGCGATCAAAATGCCACTGTGTGACGGTACCCTCACGGTACCTTAATTGCACATCGTGTCTTTTACATGTGGCAAACCTGCTGAAATTTCCAAGAGGAAGAAGCTCCGTGACACACAGTTGTTTCTACTTTCCCTTTGCCATTTGTGACCACAGACTAGGTTTTTTTAGTGTTTTTTCCCATTGAATTTTGGACGGTGTTTTCTGGTTGTTATTTTCTTCATTCAAAAAGGAAGAAACTGCTAATGGTTTCTGAAGACAAAATGCTCAAAAAGACACCCGAGCATCTTCCGGACGTCTTTTGAACTTTCCCAGTGACATGTATTGTAAAATATGGAGTGTCTTTGTTTCATAATTTTTGTTAAACTTTTTTATGATAAATATGGGTAGGGGATAAATGGAAGGATTGGTTGGGATTGGAAATGGGAATGGGAATTGCACATTATTTATTGGGGGAGGGAAAGGAACAAAGGGAGAACTCAATTGTATAGCAAGGTTAACATTAACGTAGTCTAGTACAATGTGGTCAATGTTATCGAGCATGAAAACCGGCACATTATCAGTATAAGGAACCATAAATCTCACACACAGAAATTATATACATAAACTTAACACTCAGAATTTAATATTACGGCATCTATGGAAAAACAGAGGCCCAATGTTCCCATTTTTTAATGTATCTTTTTAAACCTTTATTGTTGATGGCAAATCTGTATTCAAGTGATTTATGAAGGGTGAGTTTTTTTCTAAAATATCGGAAAGTTTGGGTACATAGAGTTTAAAAAAAAAAGCTATTGAGTTTTTCACCACGAGAAAAATATGGATTAAAATATATCTAACCGCTGGAACAATGTCTTCCACTCTGATGGACAGGAGTGCCATCTGAGGAGTAATAGAGAGTGTTTTATTAAGTAATTTGTTCATAACAAGAGAGATTTTCTTCCCAAAATGTTTAATTTTGGGGCATCCCCAGAAAATATGGAGGAGGTTTCCAGGGAGACCATAATTCCAACAGCATAGTTGAGAGTTTTCAGGGTTAATGTGGGATAATCTAGTAGTTGTGTAATACCATCTTGCGAGTATCCTATAAAATCACTCGAGTATCCTATAAAATCACTCGTGAAGCGTCAGAGATATTAGATGCACAGGAGTAACTAAGGGCATTTTCCCATTAATCTAAATACAAGGAGATTTTTTAATTCAATTCCCATCTAGTCATTAAGGTATTTTTAACTATAGTGGTGTCATTGTTAAACCATTTGTATAGATTTTTTGTACTCCAAAAGATTTGGTGATTGAGATTGCAGAGAAAGGTGATTATTGCTTCGGAAAATGGGGACTTGTTATGAAGGAATTATCGTATGTGTTCTTTCAGGATCATGAAGTATAAAAAGTCTGTGGTCGACAAACTGAATTTAGATTTGAGATCTTTAACCCCTTTCTGACATCGGATGTACTATCCCGTCCATGTGGGGTGGGCCCCTATGACCATGGACGGGATAGTACGTCCAGCGCGATCGGCGGCGCTCACGGGGGGAGCGCCGCCGATCGCGGCCGGGTGTCAGCTGCCTATCGCAGCTGACATCCGGCACTATGTGCCAGGAGCGGTCACGGACCGCCCCCGGCACATTAACCCCCGGCACACCGCGATCAAAGATGATCGCGATGTGCCGGCGGTGCAGGGAAGCACCACGCAGGGAGGGGGCTCCCTGCGGGCTTCCCTGAGCCCCCCGCAGCAACGCGATGTGATCGCGTTGCTGCGAGGGTCTCACCTCCCTCCCTGCTCCCTCAAGCCCCGGATCCAAGATGGCCGCGGATCCGGGTCCTGCAGGGAGGGAGGTGGCTTCACAGAGCCTGCTTAGAGCAGGCACTGTGAAGGCTGCAGCGCTGCATGTCAGATCAGTGATCTGACAGAGTGCTGTGCAAACTGTCAGATCACTGATCTGTGATGTCCCCCCCTGGGACAAAGTAAAAAAGTTAAAAAAAAAATTTTCAAATGTGTAAAAAAAATTTAAAAAAATATTCCAAAATAATGAAAAAAAAAAAAATATTATTCCCATAAATACATTTCTTTATCTAAATAAAAAAAACAAAACAATAAAAGTACACATATTTAGTATCGCCACGTCCGTAACGGCCCGACCTATAAAACTGGCCCACTAGTTAACCCCTTCAGTAAACACCGTAAGAAAAAAAAAAAAAAAACGAGGCAAAAAACAACGCTTTATTATCATACCGCCGAACAAAAAGTGGAATAACACGCGATCAAAAAGACAGATATAAATAACCATGGTACCGCTGAAAACGTCATCTTGTCCCGCAAAAAACGAGCCGCAATACAGCATCATCAGCAAAAAAATAAAAAAGTTATAGTCCTGAGAATAAAGCGATGCCAAAATAATTATTTTTTCTATAAAATAGTTTTTATCGTATAAAAGCGCCAAAACATAAAAAAATGATATAAATGAGGTGTCGCTGTAATCGTACTGACCCGAAGAATAAAACTGCTTTATCAATTTTACCAAACGCGGAACGGTATAAACGCCTCCCCCAAAAGAAATTCATGAATAGCTGGTTTTTGGTCATTCTGCCTCACAAAAATCGGAATAAAAAGCGATCAAAAAATGTCACGTGCCCGAAAATGTTACCAATAAAAACGACAACTCGTCCCGCAAAAAACAAGACCTCACATGACTCTGTGGACCAAAATATAGAAAAATTATAGCTCTCAAAATGTGGTAATGCAAAAAATATTTTTTGCAATAAAAAGCGTCTTTCAGTGTGTGACGGCTGCCAATCATAAAAATCCGCTAAAAAACCCGCTATAAAAGTAAATCAAACCCCCCTTCATCACCCCCTTAGTTAGGGAAAAAAAATGTATTTATTTCCATTTTCCCATTAGGGCTAGGGCTAGGGTTAGAGTTAGGGCTAGGGTTAGGGCTAGGGTTAGGGCTAGGGCTAGGGTTAGGGCTAGGGTTAGGGCTAGGGCTAGGGCTAGGGCTAGGGTTAGGGCTAGGGTTAGGGCTAGGGCTACAGTTTGGGCTGGGGCTAAAGTTACAGTTAGGGTTTAGATTACATTTACGGTTGGGAATAGGGTTGGGATTAGGGTTAGGGGTGTGTCTGGGTTAGAGGTGTGGTTAGGGTTACTGTTGGGATTAGGGATGTGTTTGGATTAGGGTTTCAGTTATAATTGGGGGGTTTCCACTGTTTAGGCACATCAGGGGCTCTCCAAACGCGACATGGCGTCCGATCTCAATTCCAGCCAATTCTGCGTTGAAAAAGTAAAACAGTGCTTCTTCCCTTCCGAGCTCTCCCGTGTGCCCAAACAGGGGTTTAACCCCAACATATGGGGTATCAGCGTACTCAGGACAAATAGGACAACAACTTTTGGGGTCCAATTTCTCCTGTTACCCTTGGGAAAATACAAAACTCGGGGCTAAAACATATTTTTTGTGGGAAAAAAAAGATTTTTTATTTTCACGGCTCTGCGTTATAAACTGTAGTGAAACACTTGGGGGTTCAAAGTTCTCACAACACATCTAGATTAGTTCCCAGGGGGGTCTAGTTTCCAATATGGGGTCACTTGTGGGGGGTTTCTACTGTTTAGGTACATTAGGGGTTCTGCAAACGCAATGTGACGTCTGCAGACCAATCCATCTAAGTCTGCATTCCAAATGGCGCTCCTTCCCTTCCGAGCTCTGCCATGCGCTCAAACGGTGGTTTCCCCCAACATACGGGGTATCAGTGCACTCAGGACAAATTGGACAACAAATTGTGGGGTCGAATTTCTCCTCTTACCCTCGGGAAAATACAAAACTGGGGGCTAAAAAATAATTTTTGTGGGAAAAAATTTGTTTTATTTTTACGGCTCTCCATTATAAACTTCTGTGAAGCCCTTGGAGGGTCAAAGCGCTCAGCACACATTTGGATAAGTTCCTAAAGGGGTCTACTTTCCAAAATGGTGTCACTTGTGGGGGGTTTCTACTGTTTAGGTACATTAGGGGCTCTGCAAATGCAATGTGACACCTGCAGACCATTCCATCTAAGTCTGCATTCAAATGGCACTCCTTCCCTTCTGAGCCCTCCCATGTGCCCAAACAGTGGTTCCCCCCACATATGGTGTATCATCGCACTCAGGACAAATTGGGCAACAAATTTTGGGGTCCAATTTCTCCTGTTACCCTCAGGAAAATACAAAACTGGGGGCTAAAAAAATAATTTTTGTGGGAAAAAAAATTTGTTTTATTTTTACGGCTCTGCATTATAAACTTCTGTGAAGCACTTGGTGGGTCAAAGTGCTCACCACACCTCTAGATAAGTTCCTTAGGGGGTCTACTTTCCAAAATGGTGTCACTTGTGGGGGGTTTCAATGTTTAGGCACATCAGTGGCTCTTCAAACGCAACATGGTGTCCCATCTCAATTCCTGTCAATTTTGCATTGAAAAGTCAAACGGCGCTCCTTCCCTTCCGAGCTCTCCCATCCGCCCAAACAGTGGTTTACCCCCACATATGGGCTATCAGCGTACTCAGGACAAATTGTACAACAATGTTTGGGGTCCATTTTCTCCTGTTACCCTTGGTAAAATAAAACAAATTGGAGCTGAATTAAATTTTTTGTGAAAAAAAGTTAAATGTTCATTTTTATTTAAACATTCAAAAAATTCCTGTGAAGCACCAGAAGGGTTAATAAACTTATTGAATATGGTTTTGAGCACCTTGAGGGGTGTAGTTTTTAGAATGGTGTCACACTTGGGTATTTTCTATCATATAGACCCCTCAAAATGACTTCAAATGAGATGTGGTCCCTAAAATAAAATGGTGTTGTAGAAATGAGAAATTGCTGGTCAAATTTAAACCCTTATAACTCCCTAACAAAAAAAAATTTTGGTTCCAAAATTGTGCTGATGTAAAGTAGACATGTGGGAAATGTTACTTATTAAGTATTTTGTGTGACATATGTCTGTGATTTAATTGCATAAAAATTCAAAGTTGGAAAATTGCGAAATTTTCATAATTTTCGCCAAATTTCCGTTTTTTTCACAAATAAACGCAGGTACTATCAAAGAATTTTTACCATTGTCATGAAGTACAATATGTCACGAGAAAACAATGTCAGAATCACCAGGATCCATTGAAGCGTTCCAGAGTTATAACCTCATAAAGGGACAGTGGTCAGAATTGTAAAAATTGGCCGGTCATTAACGTGCAAACCACCCTTGGGGGTAAAGGGGTTAATTTCAATAAAGTTTTTATTTCAACATTTTAAACTGAACACAGCTTTACAATAATAAATTTGTTTTTCCCTCGCAGGGGAGTCTTAAATTTTTATATCCTTAACAATAAACACATACAACATAGGGGTACACATGACAATGACAAAGGGAGGGTAAAACAAGAGGGGAGAGGTAATAACTCCACAGTGTGTATGTTGACATTCAGTATAGATGATCCTTAGGTTAATCTCGAAGTATGCTCTAGTCTATTCATAAACGTACTGGGAATCTAGAGTAGACAAGGAATGGATGTAGATTGCGAATCTAGGCCCACCATCCCAATCCCCCATCTCTAGGAGCTAAGGGGAGATGCGTAAGATTTGATTTAGTTGTAGATGTGACTCCAGTTCCATCCAGCGGTTCCAGAGTTTAAAAAAGGGTTCCCACATGTCATTCCTGGTAGCCTCAATGCGATCATATATTATATAATATTATTCATTCTTTCCTTTACTAGCGATATTGAAAGCAGGGGAGATTTCCATTTTGAAGCAATATGGATTTTGGTAGCCATAAAAAGGAAGTTTACCAATTTGTGTAGACCTTTAGGGAGTAAGGGATGTTTTGCTCCTAGGAGAAAGACAGCTGGATCTAGGCAGATTTTTTTTTGCCTAACAGATGGTCTACTAGGAGTTTTACTTTTTGCCAGAGATCAGAGACCACAGGACAAGTTCACCATATGTGCTTTATATCCCCCCATTTTTGGGGGCTGAAAGTCCCCCTCTCGGCTTATACTTGAGTCATACTCAGGGGTCGGCAGGGGAGGGGGAGCAGGGGCTGTCTAACTATACTCACCTACTCCTGGCGCGGTCCCTGCAGGTCCCTGGCTCCCCGGCGCTGGCAGCTTCTTCCTGGTACCGCTCATTACAGTAATGAATATGCAGCTCCATCTCCCATAGAGGTGGAGCCGCATATTCATTACTGTAATGAGCGGTAACGGTGACCGGTCAGTACAGGATGAAGCTGCGGCGTCGGGGAAACAGGGACTGCACAGCGCCAGGAGCAGGTGAGTATAACGGGGAGGGGAGCGCAGCGCTGCGCAATATTCACCTGCTCCCCATTCCAGGCGCTGCTCAGTCTTCACCAGTGATGCTCAGGTCAGAGGGCGCGGTGACGTGGTTAGTGCGCGCCCTCTGCCTGAACGTCAGTGCAGAAGACACTGAAGATGGAGTGGCGCCGGAACGAGGAGCAGGTGAATATTGAAAGTGCCGGGGGCCTGTGCGACGGAGAGGTGAGTATGTGATTTTTTTTTATCGCAGCAACCGCAAATGGGGCAAGTGTCTGTATGGAGCATCTATGGGGCCATAACGTTTGTGCAGCATTATATGGGCCATAACGTTTGTGCAGCACTATATGGGGCCATAACGTTTGTGCAGCACTATATGGGGCCATAACGTTTGTGCAGCACTAAATGGGGCCATAACGTTTGTGCAGCACTATATGGGGCAAGTGTTTGTATGGAGCATCTAAGGGGCCATAACGTTTGTGCAGCACTATATGGGGCAAGTGTCTGTATGGGGCCATAATTAACGTTTGTGGAGCATTACAGTATATGGGGCAAGTGTCTGTATGGAGCATCTTATGGGGCCATAATCAAGGTTTGTGCAGCACTATATGGGGCAAATATCTTTTTGGAGCATCTTATGGGGCCATCATCAGCATTTGTGCAGCATTATATTGGGCATATTTTAATATGGAGCATCTTATGGGGCCATCATAAACTTTATGGAGCATTATATGGGGCTCCTGATTCAATATGGATATTCAAAAACACAACCTACTGATGTCTCAATTAATTTTACTTTTATTGATATCTATTTTTACTTTTGACATTTACCGGTAGCTGCTGCATTTCCCACCCTAGGCTTATACTCGAGTCATTAAGTTTTCCCAGTTTTTTGTGGCAAAATTAGGGGGGGTCGGCTTATACTCGGGTAGGCTTATACTTGAGTATATATGGTAGTTCAATTTTCCCTTATCGTAAGGGGGGCTGATAATTGAGTATATCAAACATATTGTGCCTTTTCCCCTTGGGATCACTTATACATTTTTGCTCAAAACCAGAGACACTTAAAGGCTTTTTGTTTGGTAAAAAATTGCTTAGCAAAATGAAATATTTGGTTCATGAGCATGAACTCCCTGATCAGAGGTTCATATTTTTGGACAAACTCTTGCTTATCCAATAGTATATTAAAGGGAGAACACAGATGTTTTAACATAGTAATCCCCTTCAGGAACCACCATGAGAAATAATGTGGGGCTAGACCAGGAGCGAACATCGGGTTGTAGAAGAGGGAGATCATGGGGAGAGGGGGTCGACTGCAACTTAAATTTGAATCTAGCCTTTCTCCAGAGAATTAAAGAGTGGGCAGTGAAGGGTGCTGTAATATTTATACCATTTGGATATTTTTCAAAGATCCATATCAAACCGGGTAATGAAAATGGTTTGAGAAGGAAAGATTCTAGATGAACCCATCTCGGTTTGTTGTTGGGCGAACATGTGCACATTAGTTGGGCTATTTGTGCAGCCTTAAAATACAATGCAAAGTTCGGCAATGATACACCTCCTCGTTTTCTATGAAAGAACATAACTTTTTGTGATATTCTAGATTTCTTTCCTTGCCAAATGAATCTTGATATTATATTGTGTATCTTAGAGAATGTTTTTGCTGGATTTGCTATTGGCAAGGATCGAAAAAGGTATAGGAAACGGGGTAAAGAAACTATTTTTATTGAATGTAGTCTACCTAGCCAGGAGAGATTTGTTAGAGACCATCTAGTAAAATCAGCTTGAAGATTCTGAATAAGAGGCATATAGTTCCACTTTATAAGGTTCGACTTGTTTGATAAGTTAATACCCAAGTATGTCGAGTAGTTTTCTTTTTTTATAAATTTAAAGTGTGATATAATTTTGTCTTGTGTGTCCTTGGGAGTGTTTATAAAGAGTGCTTCAGATTTATCAACATTTATTTTAAGTCCAGAAATAGTTTCAAAGTCATGAAGCAGAGAAAATAAGTTAGGAAGAGAAGTGTGAGAAGTGCGCGGCCCTGTGCTTAGTAACCCGATGTTTACTCTGGTTACCAGCGAAGACATAGCTGAATCGGTGTCACACATGCCGATTCAGCGATGTCTGCAGGGAGTCCAGCGACCAAATAAAGTCCTGGCCTTTCTGCCCCGACCAACGACATCACAGCAGGATCCTGATCGCTGCTGCGTGTCACACTGAACGATATCGCTAGCCAGGACGCTGCAACGTCACAGATCGCTAGCGATATCGTTTAGTGTGAAGGTACTTTAAGACTAGACAGGCTGGCACTGTCTCTTGTTTAAGCCAATATACACTTTACTTGGTTAAGTTAGCTAGATGACTTTTCTTTGTAGAGTATATTTGTGGGGGTTCTTGCTTTCTTCTAGTTCCAAATGAAGGAGTTGATAAAATTCTGAAGTCTAATTAAGATAACAAATAGGGAAGATAAGTGGGAGAGATCTAAATATATAAAGAATCTTTGGTAGGATAAACATCTTTATTACCAAAATTTTTCCACCCATGAAAGATCTGTATTATTAAAATCAGATAGATCTTTAGAGATGGTGGTTATGCTAGATTCATATGCAAATTGCCTCTTCAGAGAAAACGAGGACTTGAAATCTATATAGCGCCACCTGTTGGAAGTAGCTATCCTACAAGTCACAATCAACACTTTAACGAGTCTTGCAATATGATTTAGGATAAAAGCTAAATCAGAATCTCAGTTTGCAGACATGGTGTTTCAGGCTATTGGCCCTCATCAGTGCAAAGTATGAGATCTGATTTGGCTAGGTGATAGATTCTGAACTGGTGGAAATCATTGACTTAATATTTTTTGTAATGGTTATGCCTAAATAGGGGATTTCTTTTTCCTCCCAGCTCAATGATGTTATTTCTTGTATTTTATCTATTAGGGAGTCTTCTAAGCTGAAATGTAGTATTTTGGATTTGTTGCTATTGATCTTTGAGAAAGGAGATCTTTGAGAAAGAATCCAGTATTTTTTAAAGTTCTCTAATAGAATTGAGGGGATATAGATCATCAGCAAATAGACTTATCTTGAAGAGTTGTGAAGAGTTGTGAAAGACTCTGGAATCCTTTGATGAACGTGTTGTGGCTAATTTTTTGGTTGAGAGGTTCCATGGTGACAACAAAAGATAGGGGGGGATAAGGGATATCTCTGTCTGGTACTGTTTGAAATTTTAATGTGTTTCGACAAATGATTGTTGACGTATATTTTGGCACTGGGATTGGCGTATAGTGCTAGTATGTCAAATAAAGAGTGGACGTTGAAACCAAATATAAACAGTATAAATTTTAGATAGTTCAAATTCAGCCTATCAGATCCCTTTGGAGTGTGGTTTAAAACTTGAAGCAGTTAAAAGACATTCAAAAACCTGAATAGTGCTTTTTCAGGCAAGTTTCAGGGTGGCTGGACCTGAAAAAGAAATTGTGGATATATTTAATAAGGGTATGTGAGCAAAGAGTCTTATTTGGGCAGGTCAATTCTGAAACCCGCTTAGAAAAGCGCCTAGAAAATGCTCAAAAGAATAAACATCTGCATATCTATAGATATAAAATTATTTTTAATTTCTACACAAAAACGATTTGCTGTTCATATCTTCAGGCTTTTGAGCATCATTTAACTCCTTCACAACGTCGGTTCTATATGTTCACGCTGTGGGAGCTCCATTCTCACAAACCGCCATACATGTACAACGTGACGATTGTACGGGCTTACTCTAAGTGTCAGCTCTATATGAAAGCTGACACCCTGCGGCCATGCCCACTATCGGTGCTTGCACCGATCATGGCTGTTTAACCCCTCTGATGCCGCTGTTAATAGCAACATTGATCCGATTGCAGAGGGAGAGAGCTCTCGCTGTGCTCCGATCGGCACATGTTTGCGATCGCGCTGTGCTGATGGTATCCATGGCTATAAGATGGCAGCGGGGGTAACTCCATTACAGTGGCCTGAAAGTTCCTGCTCTGAGCAGGAGCTGACATGGCCTCTCCCTATGTACAATGCACTGATCTAATGCCCTGCAAAGAAAAAGCGTTGTAGAGTATTAGAACAGTGAACAAGGCAGGGAAAGTTGATGTTCCATAGTAGGACAAGGTAAAAAAAAAGAGTAAAAAATTGTTTAAAAAAAAAATTGTAATTTTTTTTTTTTAAAAGCACAAAATAAAGAACAAGAAATATATACCGTGTATACTCGAGTATAAGCAGAGAATTTCAGCCCATTTTTTTAGGCTGAAATTGTCCCTCTCGGCTTATACTCGAGTCATACCCAGGGGTCGGCAGGGGAGGGGGAGCAGCAGCTGTCTAATCATACTCACCTGCTCCTGGCACGTTCCCTGCAGGTCCCTGGTTCTCCGGGCGCTGACGGCTTCTTCCTGTATTGAGCAGTCACATGGTACCGCTCATTACAGTAATGAATATGGACCTGACTTCACTCCCATAGGGGTGGAGCCGCATATTCATTACTGTAATGAGCGGTAACGGTGACTGCTCAATACAGGAATAAGCTGTCAGCGCCTGGAGAACCAGGGACGTCCAGGGACCGTGTCGGGAGCAGGTGAGTATGGTGGGGGCAGTGCGCTATATTCACCTGTTCCACCGTCGGCACCGCTGTGTCTTCTGCGTCCTCTGCAGTGACGCTCAGGTCAGAGGGCGCGATGACGCGATTAGTGTGCGCGTCGCCCTCTGCCTGAGCTTCAGTGCGGAGGACAGGGAAGACACAGCGACGCTCGGAGGTGGAACGGAGGACAGGTGACTATAGGAAGTGCCGGGGGCCTGAGCGACGAGAGATGAGTATGTGTTTGTTTTTTTTTAAATCGCAGCAACAGCATATGGGGCAAATATCTCTATGGAGCATCTTATGGGGCCATGTGCAGCGTTATATGGGGCATATATTTCTATGGAGCATCTTATGGGGCCATGTGCAGCATTATATGGGGCATATATTTCTATGGAGCTTCTTATGGGACCATGTGCAGCGTTATATGGGGCATATATTTCTATGGAGCATCATATGGGGCCATGTGCAGCGTTATATGGGGCAAATATCTCTATGGAGCATCTTATGGGGCCATAATCAGCATTTGTGCAGCATTATATGGGGCAAATATGTCTATGGAGCATCTTATGGGGCCATAATCAGCATTTGTGCAGCATTATATGGGGCAAATGTGTCTATGGAGCATCTTATGGGGGCCATACTCAGCATTTGTGCAGCATTGTATGGGGCAAATGTCGATATGGAGCATCTTATGGGGTCATAATCAACATTTGTGCAACATTATGTGGGGCATTTTTAATATGGAGCATCTTATGGAGCCCTTCATAAACTGTATGGAGCATTATATGGAGCTCCTGATTCAATATGGATATTCAAAAACACTTAACCTACTGATGTCTCAATTAATTTTACTTTTATTGGTACCTATTTTTATTTTTGACATTTACCAGTAGCTGCTGCATTTTCCACCCTAGGCTTATATTCGAGTCATTAAGTTTTCCCAGTATTTTGTGGCAAAATTAGGGGTCTCGGCTTATACTCGGGTCGGCTTATACTCGAGTATATACGGTACATATATTTATGTAAAGAAAAAAAAAAGTACACATATTTGGTATAGTCACGTCCAGAACTACCTGACCTAAGTGAATTCTGTGTAAAAAAAAATTTTTTTAAAAAATGGCAAAAACCTATGCTTTTTCATCATACCGCCAAACAAAAAGTAGCATAAAATGTATTCAAAAAGTGGAAATAAAAATGGTACAGCTGAAAACACCATCTTGTCTGGCAAAAAAACAAGCCATCATACAGCTCCATCAGCAGAAAAATAAAAAAAACTATAGCTCTAAGAATAAAGTGATGCAAAAACATTTTTTCTCTATAAAATATTTTTTAATTGTGTAAAAGTGGCAAAACATACCGTAAACACAAACAATTATATATCGTATTGGTGTAATCGTACTGACCCGAAGAATAAAGCAGCCACATCATTTTTACCACATGGTGAACGGCATAAAAACAAACCCAAAAAACAATTCCTGAGTTGTTGCTTTTAGTTCATTCCGACCTCCAAAAATTGGAATAGAAAGAGATGAAAAATGTCATGCCCGAAAATGGTACCAATAAAAATGTCAACTTGTCCCGCAAAAATGCCTATCTACATGGACCATGTATTTTGTTTTCCTTATGCTGAGAGGCTGTTTTTATATTTGTTTATGGAAGGTTTATGGAGTTTTAATAAACCATCCTGCATGATTTAATAATTTGCTACTGGTAAATACCTCAAACCCTGCTGAGTGAGTGGAATCCATAAACTGAGATCTACACTGAGCGCTTATATTGGGGTTTCTGTGTAAATCTTTGAAATACATGATTCAGATGCAACCAAAGAAAGATTCCCTATAATAGAGCAGAACAGAGGCAAGACGGAGTACAGAGTAACTTTGCTGCCTCATTACAGTGCCAGTACATCAAGATAAGTGAAACAATCATTTTATTTGAATCAAGTGACAACAAGATGATCACAAAACAATGACATAGATATAAAATTCAAACAGTATAAAAACAAGGGGCGCACACCCAGGGTATAAAATTGACCAATGTCCAGAGGGAAAAAGATTTATTATAGTCAAAAGTGAGAAGGTCTATGTTCATGGAGCTAAAGGAAATTGCATAATACACATCTCATATAGGTATCATATGTAAAAAATATTGACATAAGGGACAGTAGGATATATATATATATATATATATAGGGTGCTAGCGCAAACAATTGATGTCAAATAGTTAGTAATGAATAAATCAATAGTGTATAAAGTGCTAGTGCATAGTAATGTCAATACAGATAGGGTATAGTACAAGACAATTAGTCTAAGGCCGGCGTCACACTAGAGAGAAATACGGACGAGGGAGAGGCGCAAAAACAACGTATTGCACAAGGACAAATGTTTCTTCCATCAGCCGTATATATTTGTCGGACGTATTTTACGGGCTGAGAAAATTGCAGCATGCCGCGATTATCAGGGTATTCCGCAAAAAATCCACCAATGAAAGTCTATGGGGGCAAGTAAAATACGGATTACATACACACAGACCACATGTGTGACTTGCGAGAAATACGCACCGGTGTCCTATAGAAAAGTCGGAAATTCAGTGCGGTGTACAGTAAAATCACACTGAAAGTTTAGAATAGAATAGGTAAAATAAATGTCTACACATAGAATAGGTATATATACTGTAAATATATATATATATACTTCTGGTGGACCATCATTTATTTTTCAACAGGACAATGACCCCAAACACACCTCCAGGCTGTGTAAGGGCTATTTGACCAAGAAGGAGAGTGATAGGGTGCTACGCCAGATGACCTGGCCTCCACAGTCACCAGACCTGAACCCAATCGAGATGGTTTGTAGTGAGCTGGACCGCAGAGTGAAGGCAAAATGGCCAACAAGTGCTAAGCATCTCTGGGAACTCCTTCAAGATTGCTGGAAGACCATTCCCGGTGACTACCTCTTGAAGCTCATCAAGAGAATGCCAAGAGTGTGCAAAGCAGTCATCAAAGCAAAAGGTGGCTACTTTGAAGAACCTAGAATATAAGACATATTTTCAGTTGTTTTAAGTATATAATTCCACATGTGTCAGCTCATAGTTTTGATGCTTACAGTGTGAATGTACAATTTTCAGTCATGAAAATACAGAAAAATCTTTAAATGAGAAGGTGTGTACATACCTTTGGTCCGTACTATATATACTGGCTTTTCCAGAGTGGAAAAGCCAGTGACTGAAGGCAGATATTAATAGCATAGAGAGACTATGGTTATTGCCCCCCCCCCCCCCCCCCGACTAAAAACATCTGCCCCCAGCCACCCCAGAAAAGGCGCATCTGTAAGATGCGCCTATTCCGGCACTTAGCCTCTCTCTTCCCACTCCCGAGTAGCGGTGGAATATGGGGTAATAAGGGGTTAATGTCACCTTGCTAATGTAAGGTGACATTAAGCCTGGTTAATAATGGAGAGATGTCAATAAGACCCCTATTCATTATTAATCCAATAGTTTTAAAGGGTTAATAATACACACACACGTTATGAATAAAGTATTTTAACTAAATAAATAAACACATGGGGTTTTAATATCTTTATTGTACGATCAATCCACCTGAAGACCCTCGTCCTTCTGAAAAAAAGGAAAATATAAAAGCAACAATATCCCATACCTGTCCACTGTACAGTCATGTCCCACGCTGTAAATCCATCTGAAGGGGTTAAATACGTTTATAACCAGGCGCCTGATAATGCGGCCGTTCATGGCTGTAAAAGACTGGGGAATGAATGGAATGCAGGCAACGTAGCTTCATTGACTTGAGGTGCCGTCACCGAAGTTGAGCCCCCTGGTAGCATAAAATCATATAAACTGTAGCGTGGGAATTTTACTGAATATTTTCTCACACTACAGTTCATATGAGTTTATGCCACCATGTTAGTTCTGACCCCGGCCTAATAGAAATATACTGATGATATTATCCTAATAGAAATATACTGATGATATTATCAATTATATATAGTGCTATGAGGGTATAAGGTCGGTTTTGCTTCTCTCTTTTCTCTTGCAATTTTTGCAGAAAAAATTAATCCTACATCAGGAACCAATCCCTTGCCCCTCTGTTTCCTAATCTGCATTATTATAGTGAATGGATCAATCGGAGGTGTCATCTGAATCACATCATTTTGAAATTTAGATGGAACCCCGATATAAGTCCTCAGCGTAGAGCACAGGATAAATGTGATTCAAAACATTATGTAAAATGTTCCCAATAAAAGCTTCAACTCAATCCACAAAAAAAAAACAAGTCCCCACTCAGGTCAGTCATCTGCCAATGAAAATATAGGGGGGTTCAACGTTACTGATAGCACAAAGACTGTGGAAAAGCGCCATGGTTCCTCGTCCCCAAAAGAAATCCAGGAAATTCTACAGTCTCAAATACAAATGCCCCATCTTTTCTGAGCTCCACAGTATGCCTAAACTACATTTAGCGTCCACATGTTTGGCATTCCTGTAGCGATGAGAACCCAATTAATTTAGGGGGTCAATATCTCCAGAAGCACAATTTGGGCACAACGTATAGGCACTACAGTTCAGTTGAGAATTTGGAATTTTCACTAAACAACTGCTGTTTGTTTCTGGAGTCAAAATTAGTCACTACACCTGTAGATAAATTCCCAAAAGGGTGTAATTTTTCAAAATGGGGTCACTTTGCGGGTGGGGGGGGGGGGGGGGTTCCGCTCTTTTTCCACTTAGGGGCTCTGAATATGGAGTCCGCAAACTATTCTATTATGATTTGATTCCCAAGAGTCAAATAGTGCTCTTTACATTACGATTCTCGCCATGTGGCTAAGTAGTACTGTACAGCCACATATGGGGTATTGCCACATTCAGCAGAAATTGTGTGCCAACTTTTGGTGCTATTATAATCCCTTTCCATTGTGAAAATGTAAGCTCTGGAGATAATTTTTTGTGGCAGAATGTAATTATTAGTGATGAGCGAATATACTAGTTACTCAAGATTTCCCGAGCACGCTCGGATGACCTCCGAGTATTTTTTAGTGCTCGGAGATTTAGTTTTCCTCACCTCAGCTGAATGATTAACATCTGTTAGACAGCTTAATTACATGTGGGGATTCCCTAGCAACCAGGCAACCCCCACATGTACTTATGCTAGCTGACAGATGAAAACTAAATCTACGAGCACGAAAAAATACTCGAAGGACCCCCAAGCGTGCTCGGGAAATCTCGAGTAACGAGTATATTCGCTCATCACTAGTAATTATTTTTTGTTCACTGCCCAATGATATAACATTTTATGACACACCTGTGGTGTCAATAAGAAAACTGCACCCCTAGACAAATTCATTGAGAGGTGTAGATTATAAAATGAGGTCACTTCTGGAAGGATTCTGCTGTTATGGCACCTCAGGGGCTCAGCCAATGTGACGTGGCACCCACAAACCATAACAACAAAATCTGCACCATGATATGGGGCTCCTTCCCTTGTAAGCATTGCACTGTGGGTCAAAAGCAGTTTTCAACTACATATGGAGTATTGGCGCACTAACAAGAAATTACGTAAATTGTACCATTCATTTTTTTCTATTATCCCTTGTGACAGAGTCACTGGCTTTGTACAGGAAGGGAGGTACGTGTCACTGTGCATGCATGGTCAGTGATATGAAACCGGAGTTGTTTTTGTGCTTCCAGCACACTAGGTGCTGAGAGGCCGGTTTCATGTGAGCACCTGCAGTGCGGGAGGGAGGGTGCTCACCGTACCCTTTTCCCTGCAGGACCTGCAGGTGTTTGAGGACCTGCAGTGATGTCATGCTCATGTGACCAGCACATGACATGATATACCTGGACCTGTGGTTCAGTCTGTGTATGTTGCTGTCGGGAGATGCTGTACTTCCCACAGAAGTTGAAGACAGAGTGGTTTTCCCTAACAGTGTGAGAGAGGACCCCACACAAACGAGGACTGAACTGTATGCTATTATTTTTGTTTTGTTTTTCTGTCGTACCCAGAGTGCTGTGTTTTGTTTTCAACATCGTGGTTTATGCTGCATATAATAAACCCACTGATGTTTTATGAGTCTTACTGAAGGCTTCTACCAAGCGTGACAACCCCTCACACCCTTTTGAAAATTGAAAACTTGGGGTCAAAGCAACATTTTAGTGGGAAAAAAATAGTAATTTTCCATTGACTAAGCCCGATGTTATACAATTCTGTGAATTGTCTGAGGGTTAAAAAATGCTTCATACATCCATAGATGAATTCCTCAAGAGATGTAGTTTCCAAAATAGGGTCACTTGTGGGGGTTTCTGCTGTTTTGGCATGTCAGGAGCTCTTCAAATGTGACAAAATTGCGCTCCAGAATCAAATTGGGGCACCTTCCCTCCTCCCCTGCCGTGTGCCTAAACAGCAGTTTTCAACTACATATGGGTTATCAGCGTACTCAGGAGAAATTGCGAAACAAATTGTATGTTCCATTTTCTCCTGTTATCCTTCTGAAAATGATAAATTTGAGGCTATATATTTTTTAGTTTTCACGGCTCAAACTTATAAAATTCTCAGAAGAACTTGGGGTTCAAGGTGCTCACCACACCTCTAGATACATTTCTTGACGGGTGTGGTTTCCAAAATGGGAGTCCCTTGTAGGTGGTTCCACAGTTTAGGCACATCAGCGGCTCTGCAAACACAACATGGCATCCATTCTAGTCAATTTTGCGCTCCAAAAGTCAATTGGCACGCCTTACCTTCCGAGCTATGCATGGTAAAAAGTAGTTTTCCTCCACATATGGGGTATCAGCATACTCAGGAGAGATTGCACAACAAATTGCATAAATTTGGGGCTAAATGAACATCTGTGGGAAAAATTAAAAATGATAATTTTTCCTTCCACATTGCTTTAACCCCTTCACCCCTGGGAAAAGGCGCTTGTGGCGGAGGATTAAAACCTATGACAAAATCTGCTCGGGGGCCTGGTAATCAGAAAAGGTGCATAAAATACCAGCATTTGATTGGTAGCGGAGATAGTTCACACCGCCGTGCTCCGGCTGGCATGAAGAGCCAAAATGGAACCCAGACCATGATAAAGCAAATCATACTGCTCATCTCTACTTCTAACTGTAAAGACTTTGCAACAAGAACATACAATCTAGTAAATAATCTGTGAGATTAATAAACTCAACCCTAAGCTGAAACTTTTACCCAGAGTGGTACTTTGTAACAAGAGAGAACAGAGATTTGTGCTGTTAATGTACATAGCTCACAGAGGATTGCCTAAACTGCAGAGAAATGTACTCACCTCTCAACTAGGAGAAGAATTAATAATATGTCTGCGCAGGTTTCAGGAGGGAAATCTCTGTCAGAAAATATTCAGATCCCGTATTATCTGGTGTTAAAATTTACAAATAATCACGCAGAAGTGAAATCCTGGAATCTGATTGGTCGTGCTAGACGATACTTAGAATATAAGTCTCAGAGTGCTATTACTGCTAGACTTCACCTGTCCAAGCCATTAAAACAGTGATAAGTAAACATTGCTGTATAATCTCTAGGATATTTGCATTCTTTCAGTGTTAGAACTGTTGCAAGGCAACTTTTGGCTTTATCCCCATATTGAGTCATTTTGAGCCACAGATACCAACAACTTTACTGCGACAGTTGGTTTCAAAAGCCTTGTTGTCCAAGCCTTGTGTTGTGTAGGACCACGGTCCAAACATGGGATTGGGATATATGCATGTCATGTAAGGGTGTGTGCCATGCATGTAATACATAGACATCCATTACAATTAATGGCTGCCACGTAATAATGTAAGGGGTTGAGTATTTTACCACTTTAACCCCTTAGCGACCGCCGATACGCCTTTTAACGGCGGCCGCTAAGGGTACTTAAACCACAGCGCCGTTAATTAACGGCGCTGTGGAAAAAGTCCATAGCGCCCCCCAGAGGCCGATTTTCTCCGGGGTCTCGGCTGCCGAGGGTAGCCGAGACCCCAGAGAACATGATTCGGGTTTTTTTTAACCCACCCCGCATTTGCGATCGCCGGTAATTAACCGTTTACCGGCGATCGCAAAAAAAAAAAAAAAAAAAGCGATCCCTTTTTAATTTCTCTGTCCTCCGATGTGATCGCACATCGGAGGACAGAGAAAAGGGGTCCCAGGTGGCCCCCCAATACTCACCTAGCTCCCCCGATGCTCCTCGTGTCTCCCGGTGGGCGCCGCCATCTTCAAAATGGCGGGCGCATGCGCAGTGCGCCCGCCGGCCGGCACCGGGAGAATCTTTGGGGTCTCGGCTGCCGGGGGTAGCCGAGACCCCAAAGAGCATGATTGGGGTCGGTATTACCGACCCCTGTTTTGCGATCGCCGGTAATTAACTGTTTACCGGCGACCGCAAAAAAAAAAAAAAAAGTAAAGTGTAATTCTCTGTCCTCTGATGTGATCGCACATCAGAGGACAGAGAAATAGGGGGATTCGGGGACCCTAGCATACTCACCTAGGTCCCTGGATCCTCTTGCTGCTCCTCCTGGCCGCCGGCAGCAGAACATGGCGGACGCATGCCCAGTGCGCCCGCCATCTGTCTCCATCTGCCGGCCGGCAGGAGAACAGCAGTTGGGGTTAGGGGTAGGGTTAGGGGTAGGGCTAGGGCTAGGGTTGGGGCTAAATTTAGGGTTAGGGTTGGGGCTAAATTTAGGGTTAGGGTTGGGGCTAAACTTAGGGTTAGGCTTCTTTCACACTTACGTCGGTACGGGGCCGTCGCAATGCAACAACGTGGGCAGCAGCTGTAGTTTTTCAACACATCCGCTGCCCAATCTATGTCCTGGGGAGGAGGGGGCGGAGTTACGGCCACGCATGCGCGGTCAGAAATGGCGGATGCGACGTACAAAAAAACGTTTCATTGAACTTTTTTTGTGCTGACGCTCTGCCAAAACACAACTGATCCAGTGCACGACGGACGCGACGTGTGGCCATCCGTCACGATCCGTCGGCAATACAAGTCTATGGGCAAAAAACGCATCCTGCGGGCACATTTGCAGGATCCGTTTCTTGTCCAAAACGACGGATTGCGATGGAATGCCAAACGACGGAAGTGTGAAAGTAGCCCTAGGGCTAGGGTTAGGGTTGGGGCTAAAGTTAGGGCTAGGGTTGGGGCTAAAGTTAGGGTTAGAGCTGGGATTAGGGTTAGGGTTTGGATTAGGGTTGGTATTAGGGTTAGGGTTGGCATTAGGGTTACGCTTGGGATTAGGGTTAGGTTTGGGATTAGGGTTAAGGTTAGGGTTGTGATTAGGGGTGTATTGGGATTAGGGTTAGGTTTGAGGTTAGGGTTGAGATTAGGATTAGGGGTGTGTTGGATTTAGGGTTTTGATTAGGGTTATGGTTAGGGTTGACATTAGGGTTGTTTTGGGGTAAGGGTTGTGATTATGGTTAGGGTTAGTGATTAGGATTATGGATGAGGTTGGGATTAGGGTTAGGGGTGTGTTGGGGTTAGGGTTGGAGCTAGAATTGGGGGGTTTCCACTGTTAAGGTACATCAGGGGGTCTCCAAACACGACAGCCAATTTTGCGCTCAAAAAGTCAAATGGTGCTCCCTCCCTTCTGAGCTCTGCCGTGCGCCCAAACAGTGGGTTACCCCCACATATGGGGCATCAGCGTACTCGGGATAAATTGGACAACAACTTCTGGGGTCCAATTTCTCTTGTTACCCTTGTGAAAATAAAAACTTGGGGGCTACAAAATCTTTTTTGTGAAAAAAAAAATATTTTTTATTTTCACGACTCTGCATTCTAAACTTCTGTGAAGCACTTGGGCATTCAAAGTTCTCACCACACATCTAGATAAGTTCCTTGGGGGGTCTAGTTTCCAAAATGGGGTCACTTGTGGGGGGTTACTACAGTTTAGGTACATCAGGGGCTCTGCAATCGCAACATAATGCCCACAGACCATTCTATCAAAGTCTGCATTCCAAAAAGGCGCTCCTTCCCTTCCGAGCTCTGCCGTGCGCCCAAACAGTGGTTTACCCCCACATATGGCGCATCTGCGTACTCAGGATAAATTGGACAACAACTATTGCAGTCCAATTTCTCCTGTTACCCTTGTGAAAATAAGAATTTGTGGGCGAAAAGATCATTTTTGTGTAAACAAAAGCGATTTTTTATTTTCACGGCTCTACGTTATAAACTTCTGTGAAGCACTTGGGGGTTCAAAGTGCTCACCACACATCTAGATAAGTTCCATAAGGGGTCTAGTTTCCAAAATGGTGTCACTTGTGGGGAGTTTCCACTGTTTAGGTACATCAGGGGCTCTCTAAATGTGACATGGTGTCCGATCTCAATTCCAGCCAATTCTGCATTGAAAAAGTCAAACGGCGCTCCTTCACTTCTAAGTTCTGCGGTGCGCCCTAACAGTGGTTTACCCCCACATATGGGGTATTGGCGTATTCAGGAGAAATTGCATAACAAAATTTATGGTTACATTTCTGTTTTTACACTTGTGAAAATAAAAAAATGGTTCTGAATTAAGATGTTTGCAAAAAAAAGTTAAATGTTCATTTTTTCCTTCCACATTGTTTCAGTTCCTGTGAAGCACATAAAGGGTTAATAAACTTCTTGAATGTGGTTTTGAGAACCTTGAGGGGTGTAGTTTTTAGAATGGTGTCACACTTCATTATTTTCTATCATATAGACCCCTCAAAATGACTTCAAATGTGATGTGGTCCCTAAAAAAAAAATGGTGTTGTAAAAATGAGAAATTGCTGGTCAACTTTTAACCCTTATAACTCCCTAACAAAAAAAAATTTTGTTTCCAAAATTGTGCTGATGTAAAGTAGACATGTGGAAAATGTTATTTATTAACTATTTTTCATGACATATCTCTCTGATTTAAGGGCATAAAAATACAAAGTTTGAAAATTGCAAAATTTTTAAAATTTTCGCCATATTTCCGTTTTTTTCATAAATAATCGCAAGTAATATCGAGAAATGTTACCACTAACATGAAGTACAATATGTCACGAAAAAACAATCTCAGAATCAGCGGGATCCGTTGAAACGTTCCAGAGTTATAACCTCATAAAAGTGACAGTGGTCAGAATTGCAAAAATTGGCCTGGTCATTAAGTACCAAATTGGCTCTGTCACTAAGGGGTTAAACCTCTATATTGTTGTCTTGTATCTGCGTATTTATTTATACAGTTGTTATGTGTTGTCGTGTTATCTCCATATGCCATACTGCCTATGTAATATATGCTACACTACATTTCAATAGGGACAGTGCAGTATGGAAAAGAGCCACTAGATGGAGGCACTGAGTTCACTGTATGATAGGTTTAACTGTAGGACATATAGGAGTTTTAATTGTAGGAGGGGATAGTTGGGGATAAGGCAGGAATATTTCCTGGTTACAGTCAATGGGGGATAGACCCCTGTGTGCTCTGGTGGTCTATGGCCTGAGCTGCTTAACTACCCCTGCAACATTTGAAGTAAATGCCCAGCTATCCAAGGAGGGGATTTGGGAATTTGAGTGAAGAGGAGGGCACAGTATGGGCATCAGCAGAGAAGAGACTGAGGAAGATGATTTAAGATGATAGGAAAAGAGAGTCACCGTAAAAGTGCACGGCAGGTTAAAGGGAATCTGCCACCTCATTTTGGCCCTATAAACTGCGGCCACCGCCATCAGGGGCTTATCTACAGCATTCTGCAATGCTGTAGATAAGCCCCCAATGTAACCTGAAGAGAAGAAAAAGAGGTTAGATTATACTCACCCAGGGGCGGTCTCAGGGCAGTCTGGGTCCGGCACCTCCCATCTTCATATGATGTCATCATCCTCCTTGCTTCTGTTGTGGCTCCGGCGCAGGTGTACTCATTTGTCCTGCTGAGGGCAGCGTAAAGTACTGCAGTGCGCAGGCCTCTCTGACCTTTCCGGGTGCCTGCGCACTGCAGTACTTTACGCTGCCCTCAACAGGACAGATCAGTACACCTGCGCCGGAGCCGCGACAGGAAGAAAGGAAGAGGACGTTATCGTTTGAAGATAGGAGGCACCAGACCCAGACACCCATCGGAACGGACCGCACCGGGACCGCCCCTGGGTGATTATAATATAACTTGTTTTATCTTTCAGGTTACATCGGGGCTTATCTACAGCACTACAGAATGATGTAGATAAGCCCCTGATACCGGTGGCCTTAGCTTATAGGGCTAAAATGAGGTGACAGATTCCCTTTAACCGTTGACGTGGAAGAGAACTATGCAAGTAGTACATCAGAAGTCTGGTGCGAAACAGGCAGAAGAAGGTTACAGCATAGTGACGTTCTACCGGGCACCTTGTCCAGCGGAAACACTTAGGCTATGTGCACACGTTGTGGATTTTGCTGCGGATCCACAGCGGATTTGAAGCTGCGGATATGCAGCTGTTTTCCATGCATTGTACATTTCCATGTAAACCTATGAAAAACAAAATCTGCAGTGCACATGCTGCAGAAAAAAAACGTGCGGAAACGCAGCAGTGTTTTTTTTCTGCAGCATGTCAATTCTTTGTGCGGATTACGCAGCAGTTTACACCTGCTCCTCAATAGGAATCCGCAGGTGCAAAACCGCAGGTGGAATCCGCAGAAAAACCGCGATAAATCCGAGGCAAATCCGCAAGTAATCCGCAGTGCGGTTTACCTGCAGATTTTGCTAAAACAGTGCGGAAAAATCCACACACCAGTCCAAAACGTGTGCACTTAGCCTTAGTGACACAAAGAAGAGAGAAGGGACAGATAAGGAGATGTGCTGTCTTAACTGTGAAGATAATGTTGGAAGTCATGTGGATGTGCTGTGTCCTGAAGTGAATAAATCCGTTTTGTTAAAAGTTGCTTTTGGATGGCCGTCAATCAAACCGGTCGTCTAAACTGATGACCTCCACAATCAGCTATTTGCGGCTTCCACTGCAGCAAAATATTCAGATTGTAGAGCTTAAACAGCACAGTGTAGTGGCCATTCTAGTGTACTGCAGCTCAGCCTCCATTGAATTTAATAGGAGCTGAGCTACAGCACCGGAGAATGGCCACTATAGAGCAAACAGGTCAGTGCTGTTCCAGCTCTCTACTGTGTGTGTCTAGCTGCAGCAGGAGCTGCAAAAAGTGGAATGTGGGGATGCGTTGACGAAATGCACTTTGGAGGGTGAGGTGGAGGACAAGCAGCGCTGGTGAACACTTTGGGGCTGTAGGCCTCTCCTACCATTACTATCATCACATTGGTTTGGCCTGTCTTTGTACTATCAATTGACATGATCAATGTTATTTTACTTCTAATTGTGTTATGGATGGGTCACTGCATTATTTATCATGCACTAGCACTTCATTGACTGTTGTAGACAGATGGTTATACATTTATATAATAATGCACTTGTGCACTTCATAGACAACCATTAACCCTTTACAGTATATTCAATCTCCATGCCATTCCTATTATTCATAAATTATTTATTTACAGTGTCATTTTTTGTGCGCTGCACCCCTCTACCTCCATTTTTTAACATTGTCCAATGTCCATGTACTGTCTTTTATTCTTCTGTCTGGTTCACTTTATACATAATAAAGAATATTTTATTAGTATGCATTTTTGGTTGTGTGCTGGACTTTATATGTGTTTCTACAATTAAGTTCTGACCGGCTGACTACATTCAAAAGTTTAAAGGGACACTGTCACCTGAATTTGGAGGGAACAATCTTCAGCCATGGAGGCGGGGTTTTGGGGTTTTTGATTCACCCTTTCCTTACCCGCTGGCTGCATGCTGGCTGCAATATTGGATTGAAGTTCATTCTCTGTCCTCCGTAGTACATGCCTGCACAAGGCATGTCTGGACCTGGTCAACCTTTATCCTCGCTTGCCTACTCTGGCGCCATGGGGGTGACTCAGTATATGCTCCAGGTACAGCATGTTTTTAATGTGGTCTTGCATTTAGTTCATTTAGGAGGCCTTTATGGCACAGCGAATATAAAAAACGTAGTGTAGGACTGCCCCAATATGAGATTGCCGTGAAGAGGCGGGGTGGCTCAAAGAATTGATCAATTGTTTGCTAAATGTCTCATTTTGAAAATACAGTTAGAAATTAATATGTGCATTCGCACTTTATGTATTGCATCTTAACCTTAGGCTGCGCTGGCTTCTCCCCTGTTTTTGCTCTCTTAAACAGGACACCGACACTAAGTTTATTAGATGAGCCTTGTTCACATGGTCAAGTCTTTAAAGTTGATTTCTATGAATATTGTTTAGTTTTTTCAGGAGTTAATGCCATAGAAGAAGCATCTTTACCTTTTTTTTTTCCATGTTTAGAAATCACTCATAGCTTTGGTTTAACAAATTCTAAATGTTAAATGGTTTGTCTCACAATAGACTTTTATTATGTATCCAGGGTTAGGTGGCAAATAACTGATTACTGGGCCCCTGACAATCAGTAAAACGGACATCCAAAACCCCCCTGTTCCTTCTATAGGTCACATGGAGACTCATCTCTGCAGACAGGCAGTATGGATAAACAGGGAGCTCAGGAACCCCTTTCTAGAGATCTTGAGGGGTCTCAGCAATCGCATTCATCATCTATTCTGTGGATACCTGATGAACATACTTTGTGGGTCAACCCCTTTGGTGAGGTTGAAGTTAGACCATAAAAGCAAGATATCACTTGTCCACAGGGCTATTACAAGAATGGCGGTCTGCAGTGCCTGGGTTAGCTGTACCCAACACTCCCATAGTCAATGAATGAAATCATGGTGTGCATGCTAAAAAAAAAAAAACACACACACACACAAAAAAAACGGCCACTACAGAGGAGTGCCTACCAGGGGTGGACATACCACATGTACAGCTAGTTTAGTGGCACGGGGGCCTGTGAGTGAGAGGGTCTAGACACAGTACAAGTGTACAATGTTAATTCGGAAACAGGACGCTGATACTCTGATTTATTTTCTTACATTTTTATTTTTTGTTATAAAATTAACTCTTTATTTTGGGAGCTGATCTTTGACTCAGGCAGAAGTGGAAGTGGAAGAAGCTCTAAGTCCGGAGTCACACTAGAGAAGAATACGGAAGAGTGCTAGGCAAGAAAAAAAAATAAAAAATCACATAGCACTCAGACTAAGGTTATCCTATGAGACAGCTCCCATCATCCGTTTTGTTCTCGGCCATATTATACGTGCGAGAGAAACTGCAGCATGCTGTGATTTGCACCGTATAACGGCCGAGAAGCGCCAATGAAAGTCTATGGGTGAGAGAAAAAATATATATAATTACCGTATGTTTCATAGAGAGATAGGTAGCAGAATAGCCGATAATTCAGTTGTCAGGTTCTGTAAAATCATTGCAGAAGCCGATAGGATATGACACATGGTTTACATACAGTAAAACATTGCATATCAGTTAGATTTATATATGTACCTGACTAATAATGTTAGTACTAGGTGTGTGTTAAATTTTGGAGATGTAGGTGTTAAATTAACAAATTTATTCAGGGGAAAAAATTGGGTGGGCTCTCGCGCAATTTTCTTTGCCAGAGTGGGAAAGCCAGTGACTGAGGGCAGATATTAATAGCCTAGAGAGGGACCATGGTTATTGGCCTCCCGGCTAAAAACATCTGCCCTTTCTGTAAGATGCGCCAATTCTGGGGCACTTAGCCTCTCTCTTCCCATTGCCTGGTAGTGGTGGGATATGGGGTAATAAAGGGGTTAATGTCACCTTGCTATTGTAAGGTGACATTAAGCCCGGTTAATAATGGAGAGGTGTCAATAAGACACCTCTCCATTATTAATCCAATAGTATGAAAGGGTTAAAAAAAACACATGCAACCTCTACAGAGCAATGGGAAGAGAGAGGCTAAGTGCCAGAATTGGTGCATTTTATAGATGCGCCTTTTTTGTGGAGCGGCTGGGGGCTGGTATTTTTAGCCAGGGAGGTGGGTCAATATCCATGGCCCCTTCCTAGGCTATGAATATCACCCGCAGCTGTCTGTGTAGTCTTTCTTGCTATTAATTATAGGGGGACCCCAAATCATTTTTTTGGGGGGGTCCCCATACTAGAATAGCCAGTAAAGGCTAAATATACAGCTGCGGGCTGATATTCATAGCCTGGGAAGATCCATGGGCATTAACCCCTTCCCAGGCTACAAATATTAGCCCCTGCCGTCGGCTTTCACTCTCTGGCGAATAAAATTGCTCGGGAGACCATGTAGTTTTTTTCCGCTTGTAGGATGTAACTTGTGGAGCCAATAAATAGGCTTCCACGTTATTTATTCAGGATTTTCTAGGCCGGGATCCATTATATGTCCATTTTGCAAGCCGGCGAGAAAATCATGCCATACGGATGTCACACGGATGCTTAGATGCGAGAAAATCGCATCCTCGCACTGCACACGGATGATATACGGATCACTGTTCAGGGAACATTTCTGCGATTCTCGGCCGTGAAATACGGAACGATTTTTTAACGTTATGTGTGACTCCAGCCTAACAGTGAGCCACAGGCTGCACCTGTTTTTTTTGCTATATATCTGTAGAATCTAGTACATTATAGGTAAAGAAAAAAAAAAGTTTTTATTCCCAAAAGTTAATAATAATGCAAAAACAATTACACTTAAAAAAATATATACTTTATAAAATAAACGTGCCAATACAGTAAATAACCCAAACATGCACGATCCACTTGAGATATGGTGATCATTCTGGTGGGCTATGGTAGACCCCTGCTGAACAGCTGCTGCAGAACACATTGATCATAAACTACCTGAGGACAGCTGCAATTAAAAACTTACAACTTTACAAAATGCAAATAAGAACCTATTACCAGCAAGGAAAAAATTATTCAAGAAATCAAACTTCAGCCGAGCTGATAACATGCCAGAAAAGTAGTGAGGAGTGCCTGGTCCCCAATGTGGGAGCCCTCAGGACACCTGAGCTTACAGTGCAGCCTGTGGGGTGCTGCCGGTGCAGCCTGTGGGGTGCTGCCGGTGCAGCCTGTGGGGTGCTGCCGGTGCAGCCTGTGGGGTGCTGCCGGTGCAGCCTGTGGGGTGCTGCCGGTGCAGCCTGTGGGGTGCTGCCGGTGCAGCCTGTGGGGTGCTGCCGGTGCAGCCTGTGGGGTGCTGCCGGTGCAGCCTGTGGGGTGCTGCCGGTGCAGCCTGTGGGGTGCTGCCGGTGCAGCCTGTGGGGTGCTGCCGGTGCAGCCTGTGGGGTGCTGCCGGTGCAGCCTGTGGGGTGCTGCCGGTGCAGCCTGTGGGGTGCTGCCGGTGCAGCCTGTGGGGTGCTGCCGGTGCAGCCTGTGGGGTGCTGCCGGTGCAGCCTGTGGGGTGCTGCCGGTGCAGCCTGTGGGGTGCTGCAGACACCTGAGCCTTCTCCACCATGGCAGGGATTGCTGAGGGACACAATGCAAGTTTCAGCACTTGGCCGCCCCCAGCATGCACCTTACCTCGCTCGGGCTCCGCTTGCAGGCAGATGGGGATATTCTTCTTCCAGCCGGGCATGTTCCCAGATGTGCGCTCTGCTCTCTGTCACGGGCTGTACAACCTTTGGCACATATCACCTCACAGTGTTGTTCTGCTGGTGCCGTAGCCTGGTGTGACCGGGACTTGTGCCGCCTGCTGTGCTCCTTGTCTCGGGGGAGAGGGCTCCGGCAGGAGGGGCTGCAGCAGCGCAGGAAGGCACAGAGTATGGAGTAGGAGGAACAAGTGCACGGCGATAGAGGCAGTGTCAGGGGGCGGGGGATTCAACTTCACACACACCGGGAGGAGGCGGCTGCACGGCGCGCAGGACATTCCCGGCGGGCACACATTCTAGTGTAGGGAGCGGAAACTGAGCGCACTCTCCAAGACAGGGGGCACGCCGGCTTCTCCGAGCCCTCAGTCCGCTCACTTTCCATTCATATCCTGAATAGCCACGCCCTCTGTGTCCCCTCAGCCCCTCCAGCAAATGATTCCTCTGTATCCCCTCAGCCCCTCCATTAGGTGCTCCCTCTGTGTCCCCTCATCCCCTCCAGCAAATTATTCCTCTGTGTCCCCTCAGCCCCTCCAGCAGGTGCTCCCTCTGTGTCCTCTCAGCCCCTCCAGAAGGTGCTCCCTCTGTGTCCCCTCAACCACTCCAGCAAATGCTCCCTCCTGCAGGTGCTCCCTCTGTGTCCCCTCAGCCCCTCCAGCAGGTGCCCCCTCAGCCCCTCCAGCAGGTGCTCCCTCTGTGCCCCCTCAGCCCCTCCAGCAAATGCTCCCTCAGCCCCTCCAGCTGGTGCTCCCTCTGTGTCCCCTCAGCCCCTCCAGCAGGTGCTCCCTCTGTGCCCCCTCAGCCCCTCCAGCAGGTGCTCCCTCTGTGTCCCCTCAGCCCCTCCAGCAGGTGCTCCCTCTGTTCCCCTCAGCCCCTCCAGCAGGTACTCCCTCTGTGTCCCCTCAGCCCCTCCAGTAGGTACTCCCTCTGTGTCCCCTCAGCCCCTCCAGTAGGTACTCTCTCTGTGTCCCCTCAGCCCCTCAAGCAGGTGCTCCCTCTGTGTCCCCTCCAGCAGGTGCTTCCTCTGTTCCCCTCAGCCCCTCCAGCAGGTACTCCCTCTGTGTCCCCTCAGCCCCTCCAGCAGGTGCTCCCTCTGTGCCCCCTCAGCCCCTCCAGCAGGTGCTCCCTCTGTTCCCCTCAGCCCCTCCAGCAGGTACTCTCTCTGTGTCCCCTTAGCCCCTCCAGCAGGTGCTCCCTCTGTGTCCCCTCAGCCCCTCCAGCAGGTGCTCCCTCTGTGTCCCCTCCAGCAGGTACTCCCTCTGTATCCCCTCCATTAGGTGCTCCATCTGTGTCCCCTAAGCCCCTCCAGCAGGTGCTCCCTCTGTGCCCCCTCAGCCCCTCCAGCAGGTGCTCCCTCTGTGCCCCTCCAGCAGGTACTCCCTCTGTGTTCCCTCAGCCCCTCCAGCAGGTGCTCTCTCTGTGTCCCCTCAGCCCCTCCAGCAGGTGCTCCCTCTGTGTCCTCTCAGCCCCTCCAGAAGGTGCTCCCTCTGTGTCCCCTCAACCACTCCAGCAAATGCTCCCTCCTGCAGGTGCTCCCTCTGTGTCCCCTCAGACCCTCCAGCAGGTGCTCCCTCTGTGTCCCCTCAACCACTCCAGCAAATGCTCCCTCCTGCAGGTGCTCCCTCTGTGTCCCCTCAGACCCTCCAGCAGGTGCTCCCTCTGTGTCCCCTCAGCCCCTCCAGCAGGTGCCCCCTCAGCCCCTCCAGCAGGTGCTCCCTCTGTGCCCCCTCAGCCCCTCCAGCAAATGCTCCCTCAGCCCCTCCAGCTGGTGCTCCCTCTGTGTCCCCTCAGCCCCTCCAGCAGGTGCTCCCTCTGTGTCCCCTCAGCCCCTCCAGCAGGTGCTCCCTCTCTGCCCCCTCAGCCCCTCCAGCAGGTGCTCCCTCTGTGTCCCCTCAGCCCCTCCAGCAGGTGCTCCCTCAGCCCCTCCAGCAGGTGCTCCCTCTGTGTCCCCTCAGCCCCTCCAGCAGGTGCTCCCTCTGTGCCCCCTCAGCCCCTCCAGCAGGTGCTCCCTCAGCCCCTCCAGCAGGTGCTCCCTCTGTTCCCCTCAGCCCCTCCAGCAGGTACTCCCTCTGTGTCCCCTCAGCCCCTCCAGTAGGTACTCTCTCTGTGTCCCCTCAGCCCCTCAAGCAGGTGCTCCCTCTGTGTCCCCTCCAGCAGGTGCTTCCTCTGTTCCCCTCAGCCCCTCCAGCAGGTACTCCCTCTGTGTCCCCTCAGCCCCTCCAGCAGGTGCTCCCTCTGTGCCCCCTCAGCCCCTCCAGCAGGTGCTCCCTCTGTTCCCCTCAGCCCCTCCAGCAGGTACTCTCTCTGTGTCCCCTTAGCCCCTCCAGCAGGTGCTCCCTCTGTGTCCCCTCAGCCCCTCCAGCAGGTGCTCCCTCTGTGTCCCCTCCAGGAGGTACTCCCTCTGTATCCCCTCCATTAGGTGCTCCATCTGTGTCCCCTCAGCCCCTCCAGCAGGTGCTCCCTCTGTGCCCCCTCAGCCCCTCCAGCAGGTGCTCCCTCTGTGCCCCTCCAGCAGGTACTCCCTCTGTGTTCCCTCAGCCCCTCCAGCAGGTGCTCCCTCTGTGTCCCCTCAGCCCCTACAGTATGTGCTCTCTCTGTGTCCCCTCAGCCCCTCAAGAAGGTGCTCCCTCTGTGTCCCCTCAGCCCCTCCAGCAGGTGCTCCCTCTGTGTCCCCTCAGCCCCTCCAGCAGGTGCTCCCTCTGTGTCCCCTCCAGCAGGTGCTCCCTCTGGGTCCCCTCAGCTCCTCCAGCATCTGCTCCCTCTGTGTCCCCTCAGACCCTCCAGCAAGTTCTCTCTCTGTGTCTCCTCCAGCCGGTGCTCCCTCTGTGTCCCCTCCAGCAGGTGCTCCCTCTGTGCCCCCTCAGCCCCTCCAGCAGGTGCTCCCTCTGTGCCCCTCCAGCAGGTGCTCCCTCTGTGTCCCCTCAGCCCCTCCAGCAGGTGCTCCCTCTGTGTCCCTTCCAGCAGGTGCTCCCTCTGGGTCCCCTCAGCCCCTCCAGCAGGTGCTCCCTCTGTGTCCCCTCCAGCAGGTGCTCCCTCTGGGTCCCCTCAGCTCCTCCAGCATGTGCTCCCTCTGTGTCCCCTCAGCCCCTCCAGCAGGTATTCTCTCTGTGTCCCCTCAGCCCCTCCAGCAGGTGCTCCCTCTGTGTCCCCTCCAGCAGGTGTTCCTGGGTCCCCTCAGCCCCTCCAGCAGGTGCTCTCTCTGTGTCTCCTCCAGCCGGTGCTCCCTCTGTGTCCCCTCCAGCAGGTGCTCCCTCTGTGTCCCCTCAGCCCCTCCAGCAGGTGCTCCCTCTGTGTCCCCTCCAGCATGTGCTTCCTCTGTGTCCCCTCAGCCCCTCCAGCAGGTATTCTCTCTGTGTCCCCTCAGCCCCTCCAGCAGGTGCTCCCCCTCTGTGTTCCCTCAGCTCCTCCAGCATGTGCTCCCTCTGTGCCCCCTCAGCCCCTCCAGCAGGTACTCCCTCTGTATCCCCTCAGCCCCTCCGGCAGGTATTCCCTATGTGTCCCCTCAGCCCCTCCAGCAGGTGTTCCCTCTGTGTCCCCTCAGCCCCTCCAGTAGGTGTTCTCTCTGGGTCCCTTCAGCCCCTCCACCAGGTACACTCAATTAGTATTGACAATGGAGTCTGTAACTGTATTAAAAAATTATAAGTAGGGTCATCCATAGAAACTAGAAGACAACAACCGGCGGACCTCATTCAAATAGAGAACATTAAAAACACTATAAGCTGCTATCATCTGGTAGTGTGTGAAAGTCTAGTCTATGCCAGGCTTTGTTCATTGTTATCACAGATTGCCTTGTGCAGGCATGTACTACGGAGGACAGAGAATGAACTTCAATCCAATATTGCAGCCAGCATGTAGCCAGCGGGTAAGGAAAGGGTGAATCAAACACCTGAAAACTCCGCCCGTATGACCGAAAACCCGTCCCACCAAATTCAGGTGACAGGTTCCCTTTAAGTGCACAGAAGTGTGATTATTGCGCTCATTATGGCGTCTTCGCTGCCCACCATCTTTGTCGAATCTTCAAAGCCTTAGGGTATGTGCACACGTCAGGATTTTTTCCTGACAAAATCCTGAGAATTCTGCCAGAAATTCGTGTTTTTTTTCGCGCGGATTTCTTGCGGAATTTGCGCATTTTTTGCGCGTTTTTTTGCGTTTTTTTTTTCCTAAATGTCAATTTTGCTATGGAATCCGCAAAAAATCCGCAAAAAGAATGAGCATGTCCGTTCTTTTTGCGGAATGCGTTTTTTTTTGCGGAAAAAAAACGCTAACATATGCACAAAAAATGCGTAATGCATTCTAAAAGATAGGATGCATAATGTTAGCGTTTTTTTACCGGATTTATAGCGTTTTTATAGCGAAATTCCGCAAAAAAAATGCAAAAAATCCGGACGTGTGCACATACCCTTAGAGTACTGCGCAAATGTTCAGTTGTTATGTGCGGAGGCTGAACAGAATACCGACGGACGTTTTGGAGCTGGTAGTCCACAACTGGCCGCTGCTGCTCACAAAGAAAAAAAAAAAAAAACACTTGAAAAATAGATTACCAAAAATCACTGATTATATTGAATTTATTTTACTAATTTGATCCTACAAATACACCAAAAGCATACTGCCTTAAAGTAGACATAACGTCACCACATTAGTATAAAAATATATAAACTTTATTAATGTTATTAATTATTAGGTTCTGTAGAAGGACGTAGATCTGGGGATTTATTATGATGGAATATAGGCTGAACTGGATGGACAAATGTCTTTTTTCGGCCTTACTAACTATGTTACTATGTTACTATGTAATGTTGTAATACAATGTTTTTTAAAGCAAATAGTTACATAATATATGATGAGGGTCAATGGATGATCAGATGAACGATTCCAGCAGAAAAACCCACATTCACAATGTAAGGCTATATTCACACTTTGCGGATTTTGCTGCGGATCCGCAGCGGATTTGACCGCTGCGGATCTGCAGCAGTTTCCCATGAGTTTACAGAACAATGTAAACCTATGGGAAACAAAAAACGCAGTGCACATGCTGCGGAAAAAAACGCGCGGAAACGCTGCGGATTATATTCCGCAGCATGTCACTTCTTTTCTGCGGATTTTCACCTGCTCCAATAGAAAACTGCAGATGAAACTCCGCAGAAGAAACCGCAGTAAAAACCGCGATAAATCCGCAGTAAAAACCGCGACGGGTTTTCACTGCGGATTTTGGAATTCTGCTGCGGAAAAATCCGCAGTGGAATCTGCAAAGTGTGAACATAGCCTAAAGGTGCCCCACAGTGCGACACATAATGTAATGTTAAAGGGACACTGTCACCTGAATTTGGAGGGAACAATCTTCAGCCATGGAGGCGGGGTTTTTGGGTGTTTGATTCACCCTTTCCTTACCCGCTGGCTGCATGCTGGCTGCAATATTGGATTGAAGTTCATTCTCTGTCCTCCGTAGTACACGCCTGCACAAGGCAATCTTGGGTTGCGCAGGCGTGTACTATGGAGGACAGAGAATGAACTTCAATCCAATATTGCAGCCAGCATGCAGCCAGCGGGTAAGGAAAGGGTGAATCAAACACCCAAAAACCCCGCCTCCATGGCTGAAGATTGTTCCCTCCAAATTCAGGTGACAGTGTCCCTTTAAATAACAAGGGCATGTAATAAGCCTTTGGGATGTAAGGAATGTGTAGAAATGGCCTCATAAGGACCATGACTCAATCCTATTGTGGGATATGAACCAACTAGATTGTGGCCCGATTCTAACGCATCGGGTATTCTAGAATATGCATGTCCCCGTAGTATATGGACAATGATGATTCCAGAATTCGCGGCAGACTGTGCCCGTCGCTGATTGGTCGAGGCAACCTTTATGACATCATCGTCGCCATGGCAACCATTATGACATCTACGTCAATACTGTGCCCGTCGCTGAATCAGAAACGTGAGATGTCTACGTCCTTTATGACATCATCGTCGCTGTGCCCGTTGCAGATTGGTCGAGGCCTGGCGCCCTCGACCAATCAGAGACGCGGGATGTCTACGTCCTTTATGACATCATCGTCGCTGTGCCCGTTGCTGAATGGTCGAGGCCTGGCGGCCTCGACCAATCAGAGACGCGGGATTTCTACGTCGATGCTGTGCCGGTCTCTGATTGGTCGAGGCCTGGCGGTCTCGACCAATCAGAGACGCGGGATTTCCAGGACAGACAGACAGAAAGACAGACAGACGGAAAAACCCTTAGACAATTATATATATATAGACTATTCTACTCTATAAATTTCCTCCCATATCCCCTTCATGACCTTGGGATTTTTCGTTTTTCCGTGTTCGTTTTTCACTCCCCTCCTTCCCAGAGCCATAACTTTTTTATTTTTCCGTCAATTTGGCCATCTGAGGGCTTATTTTTTGCGGGACGAGTTGTACTTTTGAACGACATCATTGGTTTTAGCATGTCGTGTACTAGAAAACGGGAAAAAAATTCCAAGTGCGGTGAAATTGCAAAAAAAGTGCAATCCCACACTTGTTTTTTGTTTGGCTTTTTTGCTAGGTTCACTAAATGCTAAAACTGACCTGCCGTTATGATTCTGCAGGTCAGTACGAGTTCATAGACACCTAACATGACTAGGTTATTTTTTATCTAAGTGGTGAAAAAAAATTCCAAACTTTGCTAAAAAAAAAAAATTGCGCCATTTTCCGATACTCGTAGCGTCTCCATTTTTCGTGATCTGGGGTCGGTTGAGGGCTTATTTTTTGCGTGCCGAGATGACGTTTTTAATGATAGCATTTTGGTGCAGATACGTTCTTTTGATCGCCCGTTATTGCATTGTAATGCAATGTCGCGGCGACCTAAAAAATGTAATTCTGGCGTTTCGAATTTTTTTCTCGCTACGCCATTTAGCGATCAGGTTAATGCTTTTTTTTAATTGATAGATCGGGCGATTCTGAGCGCGACGATACCAAATATGTGTAGATTTGAATTTTTTTTTATTGATTTATTTTGATTGGGGCGAAAGGGGGGTGATTTAAACTTTTATATTTTTTTTATTTTTTTCACATTTTTTTTTAACTTTTGCTATGCTTCAATAGCCTCCATGGGAGGCTAGAAGCAGGCACAACTCGATCGCCTCTGCTACATAGCAGCGATCTGCTGATCGCTGCTATGTAGCAGAAATGGAGGTGTGCTGTGAGCGCCGACCACAGGGTGGCGCTCACAGCCACCGGTGATCAGTAACCATAGAGGTCTCTAGGACCTCTATGGTTACCATCCTGATGCATCGCCGACCCCCGATCATGTGACGGGGGTCGGCGATTACGTCATTTCCGGCCGCCTGGCCAGAAGCGGTAGTTAAATGCCGCTGTCTGCGTTTGACAGCGGCATTTAACTAGTTAATAGGTGTGGGCAGATCGCGATTCTGCCCGCGCCTATAACGGGCACATGTCAGCTGTTCAAAACAGCTGACATGTCCCGGCTTTGATGCGGGCTCACCGCGGAGCCCTGCATCAAAGCAGGGGATCTGACCTCGGACGTACTATCCCGTCCGAGGTCAGAAAGGGGATATTGCACGTTGCCCAATTTTTTTCCTCAAAAAAACACATCAATCCAAAGTGTCATCAGTGCTGCTTACCCATGTGAGGTTTATTGCTGGATATGTCCACCGCAAGCCCCGATGTGCGTTTCGCGTACTGAGCTTCCGCGTGGGGCGGCGCATGGAGGCGGGTCTCGCTAACCAAAGCCGCGTTCTTTCCGGCCATCTCAGCGGCGCACAGATGAGGAATAAAGTTCCTGTGACGTCAATAGTCTGTGAGTCGCTGTGGCAGATGCCTTCTGGAACGTAAACAGGCTTGTACCCACCACGCATGCGCACCACTGACACGGCCATCTTGGAACAGGGATCAGGTGCTGGCAAACCGTACAGAGGGATGGATTACTGATCAAAGGCAACAAAAGGAAAATACAAATATAAGCAAGAGACAAGGGGAGGGAGGGGGGAGAGCGGCTAATATTTACATAAGAATTAATATGTGCAGATCATAATAGCATGTAAGTTGAGCAGAACCCATGTTCATAGTGCTGCACTCAGTCCAAAGCACTGTATTCAAAGTTCTTGCAGTGTCAGACAATGCTGTATAGTGCCGGTGATCCTTCACTTTGTTCACTATACGGTTAGCCAGTGATCCAATTAATGCCAAATAAACAAGTTTGCATCAAATAGGAGGGGAAGAATATCAATGAGAAAACTGCAATAAAAAAAACAAAAACAAAACCACAAGCAACAATTAACCCCTTTCTGATATGAGACGTACTATCCCGTCGAGGTGGGGTGGGCCCGTATGCTCACTGACGGGATAGTACGTCATAGCGATCGACCGCGCTCACAGAGGGAGCGCGGCCGGGTGTCAGCTGACTATCGCAGCTGAAATCCGGCACTAAGTGCCAGGAGAGGTCACGGACCGCCCCCGGCACATTAACCCTCGGCACACTTGATCAAACATGATTGCAGTGTTCCGGCGGTATAGGGAAGTATCGCACAGGGAGGGGGCACCCTGCGGGTTTCCCTGAGACCCTCGGAGCAACGCGATGTGATCGCGTTGCTCTGAGGGTCTCCTACCTTCTCCCTGCAGGCCTCGGATCCAAAATGGCCACAGGGCTGCATCCGGGTCCTGCAGGGTGGTGGCTTCACAGCACCTGCTCAGAGCAGGCGCCGGGAAGCCTCCCTGCTGTGCACGTCAGATCGCTGATCTGACACAGTGCACAGCAAAGTGTCAGATCAGCGATCTGTCACTTTACTGTGATGTCCCCCCCCCTTGGGCAAAGTAAAAAAGTGCAAAAAAAAATATTTCCATGTGTAAAAAAAAAAAAAATCCTACATAAATAAAATAATATATATATATTGTTCCAATAAATACATTCCGCTAAATAAAAAAAAAAACAATAAAAGTACACATATTTAGTATCGCCGCGTCCGTAATGACCCCACCTATAAAACTGTCCGACTAGTTAACCCCTTCAGTGAACACCGTAAAAAAAAATAAAAAAAGAGGCAAAAAACAACGCTTTATTATCATACCGCCGAACAAAAAGTGTAATAGCACGAGATCAAAAAGGCAGATACAAATAACCATGGTACCGAGCCGCCATACAGCGTCATCAGTGAAAAAATAAAAAAATTATAGTCCTCGGAATAAAGCTATACAAAAATAATTATTTTTTTCTATAAAATAGTTTTTATCGTATAAAAGTGCCAAAACATAAATGAGGTATCGCCGTAATCCAACTGACTCGAAGAACAAAACTGCTTTATCCATTTTGCCAAACGCGGAACGGTATAAACACCCCCCCCCCCAAAAAAAAAAGAAATTCATGAATAGCTGGTTTTTGGTCATACTGCCTCCCAAAAATCGGAATAAAAAGCGATCAAAAAATGTCCGAAAATGTTACCAATGAAAACGTCAACTCGTCCCGCAAAAAACAAGACCTCACATAACTCTGTGGACCAAAATATGGAAAAATTATAGCTCTCAAAATGTGGTAACGCAAACAAATATTTTTGCAATAAAAACCATCTTTTAGTGTGTGACAGCTGCCAATCATAAAAATCCACTAAAAAACCCGCTATAAAAGTAAATCAAAACCCCCTTCATCACCCCCTTTAGTTAGGGGAAAATAATAAAATTTAAAAAATGTATTTATTTCCATTTTCCCATTAGGGTTAGGGCTAGGGTTAGGGTTGGGGGTTGGGGCTAGGCTTGGGGCTAGGGTTAGGGTTGGGCCAAGGTTAGAGTTTGGATTACATTTACGGTTGGGATTTGGGTTAGGGGTGTGTCAGGGTTAGGGGTGTGGTTAGGGTTATGGTTGGGATTAAGGTTAGGGGTGTGTTGGAGTTAGGGGTGTGGTCAACATTGGAGTTAGGGGTGTGGTTGGGATCAGGGGTGTGTTTGGGTTAGGGTTTCAGTTAGAATTTGGGGTTACCACTGTTTAGGCACACCAGGGCTCACCAAACGCGACATGGCGTCCGATTTCAATTCCAGCCAATTCTGCATTGAAAAAGTAAAGCAGTGCTCCTTCCCTTCCGAGCTCTCCCGTGCGCCCAAACAGGGGTTTACCCCAACATATGGGGTATCAGCATACTCAGGACAAATTGAACAACAACTTCTGCGGTCCAATTTCTCTGTCAGAAACAATATTCTCAGGAATGCCATGCAACCGAACCACATGCTGAAAGAACAAAGGTACCAAATCAGAGGAGGAAGGCAATTTAGCCAAGGGCACCAGATGGACCATTTTAGAAAAGCGATCACAGACCACCCAAATGACTGACATCTTTTGAGAAACGGGAAGGTCAGAAATGAAATCCATCGAAATATGTGTCCAAGGCCTCTTTGGGACCGGCAAGGGCAAAAGCAACCCACTGGCACGAGAACAGCAGGGCTTAGCCCTAGCACAAATCCCACAGGACTGCACAAAAGTACGTACATCCCGTGACAGAGATGGCCACCAGAAGGATCTAGCCACTAACTCTCTGGTACCAAAGATTCCAGGATGACCAGCCAACACCGAACAATGGAGTTCAGAGATAAGTTTATTAGTCCACCTATAAGGGACGAACAGTTTCTCTGCTGGACAACGATCAGGTTTATTCGCCTGAAATTTTTGCAGCACCCGCCGCAAATCAGGGGAGATGGCAGACACAATGACTCCTTCCTTGAGGATACCCGCTGGCTCAGATAAACCCAGAGAGTCGGGCACAAAACTCCTAGACAGAGCATCCGCCTTCACATTTTTAGAGCCCGGAAGGTACGAAATCACAAAGTCGAAGCGGGCAAAAAATAACGACCAACGGGCCTGTCTAGGATTCAAGCGCTTGGCAGACTCGAGATAAGTCAAGTTCTTATGATCAGTCAATACCACCACGCGATGCTTAGCTCCTTCAAGCCAATGACGCCACTCCTCGAATGCCCACTTCATGGCCAGCAACTCTCGATTGCCCACATCATAATTACGCTCAGCGGGCGAAAACTTCCTGGAAAAGAAAGCACATGGTTTCATCACTGAGCAATCAGAACCTCTCTGTGACAAAACCGCCCCTGCTCCAATCTCAGAAGCATCAACCTCGACCTGGAACGGAAGAGAAACATCTGGCTGACACAACACAGGGGCAGAACAAAAACGACGCTTCAACTCCTGAAAAGCTTCCACAGCAGCAGAAGACCAATTAACCAAATCAGCACCCTTCTTGGTCAAATCGGTCAATGGTTTGGCAATGCTAGAAAAATTACAGATGAAGCGACGATAAAAATTAGCAAAGCCCAGGAACTTTTGCAGACTTTTCAGAGATGTCGGCTGAATCCAATCCTGGATGGCTTGGACCTTAACTGGATCCATCTCGATAGTAGAAGGGATAAAGATGAACCCCAAAAATGAAACTTTCTGCACACCGAAGAGACACTTTGATCCCTTCACAAACAAAGAGTTAGCATGCAGGACCTGAAAAACCATTCTGACCTGCTTCACATGAGACTCCCAATCATCTGAGAAGATCAAAATGTCATCCAAGTAAACAATCAGGAATTTATCCAGATACTCACGGAAGATGTCATGCATAAAAGACTGAAACACAGATGGAGCATTGGCAAGTCCGAACGGCATCACTAGATACTCAAAATGACCCTCGGGCATATTGAATGCAGTTTTCCATTCATCTCCTTGCCTGATTCTCACCAGATTATACGCACCACGAAGATCTATCTTAGTGAACCAACTAGCCCCCTTAATCCGAGCAAACAAGTCAGATAACAATGGCAAGGGATACTGAAATTTAACAGTGATCTTATTAAGAAGGCGGTAATCAATACACGGTCTCAGCGAACCATCCTTCTTGGCTACAAAGAAGAACCCTGCTCCCAGTGGTGATGACGATGGGCGAATATGTCCCTTCTCCAGGGATTCCTTCACATAACTGCGCATAGCGGCGTGTTCGGGCACGGATAAATTAAATAATCGACCTTTAGGGAATTTACTACCAGGAATCAAATTGATAGCACAATCACAATCCCTATGCGGAGGTAGAGCATCGGACTTGGGCTCTTCAAATACATCCTGATAATCAGACAAGAACTCTGGGACCTCAGAAGGAGTGGATGACGAAATCGACAAAAATGGAACATCACCATGTACCCCCTGACAACCCCAGCTGGATACCGACATGGAATTCCAATCCAATACTGGATTATGGGTTTGTAGCCATGGCAACCCCAACACGACCACATCATGCAGATTATGCAACACCAGAAAGCGACTAACTTCATGATGTGCAGGAGCCATGCACATGGTCAGCTGGGCCCAGTATTGAGGTTTATTCTTGGCCAAAGGTGTAGCATCAATTCCTCTCAATGGAATAGGACACCGCAAAGGCTCCAAGAAAAACCCACAACGTTTAGCATAATCCAAATCCATCAGATTCAGGGCAGCGCCCGAATCCACAAACGCCATGACAGAAAACGACGACAAAGAGCATATCAAGGTAATGGACAGAAGGAATTTGGACTGTACAGTACCAATGACGGCAGACCTAGCGGACCGCTTAGTGCGCTTAGGACAATCAGAAATAGCATGAGTGGAATCACCACAGTAGAAACACAGACCATTCAGACGTCTGTATTCCTGCCGTTCAACTCTAGTCATAGTCCTATCGCACTGCATAGGCTCAGGTTTAACCTCAGGCAGTACCGCCAAATGGTGCACAGATTTACGCTCGCGCAAGCGTCGACCGATCTGAATGGCCAAAGACAAAGACTCATTCAAACCAGCAGGCATAGGAAATCCCACCATGACATCCTTAAGAGCCTCAGAGAGACCCTTTCTGGACAAAGCTGCCAGCGCAGATTCATTCCACTGAGTGAGTACTGACCATTTCCTAAATTTCTGACAATATACTTCTATATCATCCTGACCCTGGCACAAAGCCAGCAAATTTTTCTCAGCCTGATCCACTGAATTAGGCTCATCGTACAGCAATCCGAGCGCCAGGAAAAACGCATCGACACTACTCAATGCAGGGTCTCCTGGCGCAAGAGAAAATGCCCAGTCTTGAGGGTCGCCGCGCAAAAAAGAAATAATAATCAAAACCTGTTGAATAGCATTACCAGAAGAATGAGGTTTCAAGGCCAGAAATAGCTTACAATTATTTTTGAAACTTAGAAACTTAGTTCTATCTCCAAAAAACAAATCAGGAATAGGAATTCTTGGTTCTAACATAGATTTCTGATCAATAGTATCTTGAATTTTTTGTACATTTATAACGAGATTATCCATTGAAGAGCACAGACCCTGAATATCCATGTCCACACCTGTGTCCAGAATCACCCAAATGTCTAGGGGAAAAAAAAAAGTGAACACAGAGCAGAAAAGAAAAAAAAATGATGTCAGAAATTTTTCTTTCCCTCTATTGAGAATCATTAGTTTTGGCTCCTTGTACTGTTATGTTTGCTAATGACAGGTGTAATGAAGGCAATCCAGAAACACAGTGTGCTTAGCGATCAGAGCGCACACAGTGATCTGACAAATACCCAAAAATACAAGAACGAGCTCTGAGACGTGGAAACTCTGTAGACTGCACACCTGATCCTATCCTAAACACAACTAAAAGCGGCTGTGGATTGCGCCTAACAACTACCTAGGCAACTCGGCACAGCCTAAGAAACTAGCTAAGAAATCCTATATAGAAAAGAAATACCAAATAATATTGAAAAATATTCAAAAAAGTAAATATTCCACACTACGCAAATACCCAAAAGAAAATATTTACTGACCACAAATATCAAGACAATTTTTCAGAAATTCAATAAATTTTTATTATTATAAAACAGACATAACACAATCAATAGCATTTTTATTAAAATATATCCATATGTTTGGAATTTGTATACTCTAAAATAGAAAAACATACATATGCATGTGCAATATAGATCAGCATGTGGGGGGGCCAGGGCGTACAACACCTGATCGGTAAAAGTAAATCAGTATAAATAATATCACGGCTTCAACAACCATTCACATTAAAATGTATAAACACTATATATATATATAATTAATATTAAATAAATAACATTTCATGTGTTGGTATAAATAAATGATGAATTAAATAATTTGTGTAAAAAACAAAAAATAAAAAATAAAAAAATAAAAAAATAAAAAATTATAAATAAAAAAATCAATAAAGATTATCCAATTATAACTATGCGCATATCCATATGAAATGAGTCTGTATCCGATGCATGATTGATGAATTGACAGAAAAAATAAATATAAACCAGTGATATGTGTAATTGATTAACGTGATTATAAAAAAATATATATATATTACAAACTATATGAATTAATTAATGTGCAAAAAATATATATATATAAATAAGTGTCAAAAAATGTTTGTCAACTAATTGAAGAAAAATTAATGAACAAAACGTGAAATAAGTGTATAAGTATTTGATATATGTATATATATTGTATATTACAGTGATAAATTTAATAAAATAAAATGAACAATATGCATATAAACAGAATTAAAATGTGAAAGACTATATATGGATTATATCATTCATCAACCATGCATCAAACACAAAACATGTGACAAACGGTTTTAATTCACTTTGACATAAGTGTCACAATGGAACTGCACATAGGTATCCAAAGGGATAAGTGATGGATAATGCTCAGGGAAACAATAATAAATAAATAAAATAATACTAAACCGTGAATACCGACCAGGAGTGCGCGCCTCAGCTCCCCCACACACCACTCCAACGTACGTTTCGCAACCGCTTCGTCAGGTATACGTCGGTATTCACGGTTTAGTATTATTTTATTTATTTATTATTGTTTCCCTGAGCATTATCCATCACTTATCCCTTTGGATACCTATGTGCAGTTCCATTGTGACACTTATGTCAAAGTGAATTAAAACCGTTTGTCACATGTTTTGTGTTTGATGCATGGTTGATGAATGATATAATCCATATATAGTCTTTCACATTTTAATTCTGTTTATATGCATATTGTTCATTTTATTTTATTAAATTTATCACTGTAATATACAATATATATACATATATCAAATACTTATACACTTATTTCACGTTTTGTTCATTAATTTTTCTTCAATTAGTTGACAAACATTTTTTGACACTTATTTATATATATATATTTTTTGCACATTAATTAATTCATATAGTTTGTAATATATATATATTTTTTTATAATCACGTTAATCAATTACACATATCACTGGTTTATATTTATTTTTTCTGTCAATTCATCAATCATGCATCGGATACAGACTCATTTCATATGGATATGCGCATAGTTATAATTGGATAATCTTTATTGATTTTTTTATTTATAATTTTTTATTTTTTTATTTTTTTATTTTTTATTTTTTGTTTTTTACACAAATTATTTAATTCATCATTTATTTATACCAACACATGAAATGTTATTTATTTAATATTAATTATATATATATATAGTGTTTATACATTTTAATGTGAATGGTTGTTGAAGCCGTGATATTATTTATACTGATTTACTTTTACCGATCAGGTGTTGTACGCCCTGGCCCCCCCACATGCTGATCTATATTGCACATGCATATGTATGTTTTTCTATTTTAGAGTATACAAATTCCAAACATATGGATATATTTTAATAAAAATGCTATTGATTGTGTTATGTCTGTTTTATAATAATAAAAATTTATTGAATTTCTGAAAAATTGTCTTGATATTTGTGGTCAGTAAATATTTTCTTTTGGGTATTTAAGAAACTAGCTAGCCTGAAGATAGAAAAATAGGCCTGACTTGCCCCAGAGAAATTCCCCAAAGGAAAAGGCAGCCCCCCACATATAATGACTGTGAGTAAGATGAAAAGACAAAACGTAGGGATGAAATAGATTCAGCAAAGTGGGGCCCGATATTCTAGGACAGAGCGAGGACAGTAAAGCGAACTTTGCAGTCTACAAAAAACCCTAAAGCAAAACCACGCAAAGGGGGCAAAAAAAAACCCACCGTGCCGAACTAACGGCACGGCGGTACACCCTTTGCGTCTCAGAGCTTCCAGCAAAACAAAAGACAAGCTGGACAGAAAAAAAGCAACAAAAAAGCAAAAAGCACTTAGCTATACAGAGCAGCAGGTCACAGGAACAATCAGGAGAAGCTCAGATCCAACACTGAAACATTGACAAGGAGCAAGGATAGCAGCATCAGGCGGAGTTAAGTAATGAAGCAGTTAACGAGCTCACCAGAACACCTGAGGGAGGAAGCTCAGAAGCTGCAGTACCACTTGTGACCACAGGAGTGAATTCAGCCACAGAATTCACAACAGTGTCCCATCTCAATTCCAGCCAATTTTGCATTGAAAGTCAAACAGCGCTCCTTCCCTTCCGAGCTCTGCCATGCACCCAAACAGTGGTTTACCCCCACATATGTGGTATCAGCGTACTCAGGACAAATTGCACAACAAGGTTTGTGGTACAATTTCTTCTGATAACCTTGGGAAAATAAAAAAATTGGGGGCGAAAAGTTCATTTTTGTGAAAAAATATTATTTTTTATTTTTACTGCTCTACATTATAAACTACTGTGAAGCTCTTGGTGGGTCAAAGTGCTCACCACACATCTAGATAAGTTCCTTCAGAGGTCTACTTTCCAAAATGGTGTCACTTGTGGGGGGTTTCAATGTTTAGACACATTAGTGGCTCTCCAAATGCAACATGACGTCCCATCTCAATTCCAGCCAATTTTACATTGAAAAGTCAAATGGCGCTCCTTCCCTTCCGAGCTCTGCCATGCGCCCAAACAGTGGTTTACCCCCACATGTTGGGTATCTGGGTACTCAGGACAAATTGTACAACAACTTTTGGGGTCCATTTTCTCATGTTACTCTTGGTAAAATAAAACAAATTGGAGCTGAAGTAATTTTTTGGGGAAAAAAAATTAAATGTTCATTTTTTTTAAACATTCCAAAAATTCCTGTGAAACACCCGAAGGGTTAATAAACTTCTTGAAAGTGGTTTTGAGCACCTTGAGGGGTGCAGTTTTTAGAATGGTGTCACACTTGGGTATTTTCTATCATATAGACCCCTCAAAATGACTTCAAATGTGACGTGGTCCCTAAAAAAATGGTGTTGTAAAAATGAGAAATTGCTGGTCAACTTTAAACCCTTATTACTCCCTAACAAAAAAAAAATGTTGCCTCCAAAATTGTGCTGATGTAAAGTAGACATGTGGAAATGTTACTTATTAAGTATTCTATGTGACATATCTGTGATTTAAGGGCATAAAAATTCAAAGTTGGAAAATTGCAAAATTTTCAAAATTTTCGCCAAATTTCCGTTTTTTTTCCACAAATAAACGCAGGTAATATCAAAGAAATTTTACCACTATCATGAAGTACAATATGTCACGAGAAAACAATGTCAGAATCACTGGGATCCGTTGAAGCGTTCCAGAGTTATAACCTCATAAAGGGACAGTGGTCAGAAATGTAAAAATTGGCCCGGTCATTAACGGGCAATCCACCCTTGGGGGTAAAGGGGTTAAAAGCAGAGGGAAAAGAAGAACACTAAGTCACTAGCATTAGACACCCCTATAGAAATGGGACAAATGACAATTTTTCATTGAGGCCATGTGGTGTCATGGTCCGCAATGATACTATCAAACTGCATTCTAGCTGCGCTAATGTGTGCTTTAAATCGCCACCCCTGATGCCTGAGTGAACCCGATCAATACCCCGAATTTTTAAAGCATTAATTGTAGACACCAAACACGGACAAACTATTAAAAAAGAAGGAATGACAAGACACAAAAAAACAAGAAACATATAATAAAACCAAAGGGGAGCAGGTCAGCACACACAGCAGTATCACTGATCAGTAAGTACAAAAAGTTTTCATTCCACAGTACAGAATGCCAGGAGCCCAAGGAAACAAATTCAATATACCATCAATTAATATAAAGTGCAGTGCAAATATATATTTTATTAACAGTCATCATAATCATTCTTCCCTATTCTCCCAGGAATCTGCACTGAAGGCACAAACAGCAGACAAAAAGGTCACAACAAAATGTCAATAATATGATCACAAAAAATATATATATATTGCCAATGGCAGAAAGTATACAATATCATTTATGTATTACAAGTACGGTAAATTCATCAGTAACATGATCATAAAAGAATTCCATTCATAGGATCATCAAGAAAGAGAGATATTGTCAGTCCCAAAAAGTGCATAGTGCCTTTCAAGTATTATAATTAAGTTCATGCTTGGGTCATAAAGAGTAAATGATACTAACCAGTGCTCATGCTGGAGTTGCAGGCGCCGCCACCCCACACTCCAACACGCGTTTCACACGTTGCTTTGTCAGGGAGTTTGCTGCTCACAAAGCTTTGCCAGCAAATACAGTGTGTAGTTCCAGCACGTAGGCACGTCGCACACCAGTTGGTGAGCTGGCATTTGCTTGCACTGCTGCAGTAGTGCCGCAGCAGCGGTAGCTATAGGCAATTTGCGGAAATGGGCGCTGACGTGGCATACTTTGACCAGAATCTCTGTCAAATCTGGCTTGTTTTTAGAAACCACTGAATTATCAAGTTGAACACATGAGCCAAGCATGTTATGTGTGAGAGCTTGGCAAGCTTCACAGCCGCCACCAGATTAAACCCATTATCACACATGACCATGCCTGGTTGGAGGTTCAGAAGCAAAATACACAGATCTGTCTAGTCTGCTATTTAAAGGGAACCAGCCACCCCCCCTCACCCCCCCCCCCCCCCACCCCCCAGGCATTTGTAACTAAAAGAGTCATCTTGTGCAGCACTAATGCTGCATTCTGACAAGGTGGCTCTTTTAGTTCTTGTTCCTGGCACTGCTGAAATAATTGTTTTTGAAATTTGTCCCTCATACCTTGAAATCACCACAGGGCAGGTCTTTCCCCCCTAATCCAGACGCACCACAGCCATCACTCATGGCCTCTGCGTGCCGGACGCCACCTCCTCTTTCTTCATTAGCATCATGGGTGTCTGCTCTGTAAGTTAGAAGGGCAACGCAACTGTGCATGCCCGGAAAAAAAAAATAACAGCGCAGGCGGGGACACTAATGAAGGAAGAGGAGGATTCCCTAGCAACCAGGAACCCCCACATGTACTTATGCTGGCTAATAGATGTAAATCATTCAGCTGGGGCAAGAAAATCTAAATATCCGAGCACTAAAAAATACTCGGAGGACCCCCGGGCGTGCTCCAGAAATCTCAAGTAACGAGTATATTCGCTCATCACTACTCTTTAAGAATTTTACTTTCTAGTTGCTTTACTAAGGTCTTAAAATCATCATTGGTAGGTAATGCGTACCGTAGTCAACATTAAATATGGAAGCAAATGTATTATTGCGTTTGTTTTCAGATTCCGTATCCATTGTTCAAAGATAAGTAAAATACAATAATTCAAATGTGCAAAAATTGATATCCAGCTTGTTTATTTGGAAGGGGTCCCAGGATGATGTTAAATTTTTTAAATACTATTTGACCAATAATCCTTTTAATCTTTTCACCAATTGTTTTGATGGAACAATAATTAATTATTTGGATGTTACTTTGCGGGGGGACCAGGGGAACACACACGCACTAAACATACTGTAATTGTAATAGAGCTCAGGTTTTCCAAATAGAATCCAAAAAAGTCCTAAACAGACTCAGAGAACGAGGCTATACAGGTAATACACTAAACCGTGTCAATGGAATAGTTGATGAAATAGAAGGCAGGATTTGTTGAGTGATAACAAAGACGTTGCGGTAAAAAAAATTCCACAACAGACATAACACAGGTTATCAAAATAATCCTATCTCTTTGCACAAACTAGATCCTGAAGGAAAACACCCCCTACTCGGCAGTGTACAATGAAATTCATACACAACAACACTTAAAAAAAAAAATTCTAAAAATGCCCCCCAAAAGGATTGTTTTTTTGTTTTTTTTTTAAGTAGTTCCCACTCAAAAACTCATGGGCTCTGGTTCATTAGCCATTTTCTTGCAGGCCTTGCTAAGGGAGCCTGTAGGAGTCAGATGTTCCTGACCATTAAGAGGCGCCCACCTCTTAGGCCGGCTTCACACTTGCGAGTTTTACGGACGTAAGAGCGCAGAAACTACGTCCGTAAAACTCGCAAAAAATACGGCACAATTATTCTCTATGCCCCTGCTCCTATCTGCCGTATTTTACTGATCAGTATTATACGGCTTTCTACGGCCGTACAAAATCGCAGCATGCTGCGTTTTTCACCGTACTGCGCAAGAAATACGCCAATGAAAGTCTATGGAAGCGTGAAAAATACGGATTACACACGGACAAGCAGTGTGACTTGCGAGAAATACGCAGCGCTGTTAGAGAGAAAAGCCGGCAATTCAGTGCGGTGTACAGTAAAATCACACTGACAGCTTCCAGTCCAATAGGTAGAATAAATGTGTACACATAGAATAGGTATATATATATATATATATATATATGTCAGTGAGACACATATATGTATATATATTAATATTTATTCCAGCGCTATACAGCTTGAAAGCCGGTAATTCAATTACCGGCTTTTTCTTTCTCCTTCCTAAAACCCGACATGATATGAGACCTGGTTTACATACAGTAAACCATGTCTTCTCTCCATTTTTTTGCAGATTCCACACTACTAATGTCAGTAGTGTGTATCTGCAAAATTTGGCCGTTCTATCTACTAAATTAAAGGGTTAAATGGCGGAAAAAATTGGCGTGGGCTCCCACGCAATTTTCTCCGCCAGAGTAGTAAAGCCAGTGACTGAGGGCAGATATTAATAGCCTGGAGAGGGTCCACGGTTATTGGCCCCCCCTGGCTAAAAACACCTGCCCCCAGCCACCCCAGAAAAGGCACATCTGGAAGATGCGCCTATTCTGGCACTTGGCCACTCTCTTCCCATTCCCGTGTAGCAGTGGGATATGGGGTAATGAAGGGTTAATGCCACCTTGCTATTGTAAGGTGACATTAAGCCAGATTAATAATGGAGAGGCGTCAATTATGACACCTATCCATTATTAATCCAATTGAATGAAAGGGTTAAAAAAAAACACACACATTATTAAAAATTATTTTAATGAAATAAAAACAAAGGTTGTTGTAATATTTTATTTAACGCCCAATCCAATCACTGAAGACCCTCGTTCTGTGAAAGAAAAAACATAATAAACCAACAATATACTTACCTTCCGCAGATCTGTAAAGTCCAACGATGTAAATCCTTCTGAAGGGGTTAAAACATTTTGCAGCAAGGAGTTCCGCTAATGCAGGCTGCTCCTTGCTGCAAAACCCCGGGGAATGAAGCTAAATATAGTTGTGACGCCCAGGAGACCGGGATACCCAGCACCGGACCAATGGAGTCTGTCTCTTGAGGGGGATGTCACGGGTGGCTTGACCCGGTGCTGTGGCCTCAGGCAATGCACAGTGTAAGGGGTATCATGAGGGGACAGGCACTTACTTGATCAGCAGCAGGTTCTCCCAGCGGTGACGATCCTGATCCTGGATAGATGGCTATTGTCCAAATGAAAGACTGAGGCACTGAAACGTTTAACCAGTTTACTTTAACATAAAAGAATTTACAACCAGTCCTGTCACCGGAGTCTGTATGGGAACTCTGAGTTACTTTGACCCTGCCGGGGTCTTCGCCTCTTATTGTGCGCAATTTCTGTGTTGCCCTGCTGCTGTATGTGAACTGGCTGCCGGCCCAATCTGTCCCCTCCGAGTCCTGGTTCGACGGGCAACCCGAGTCCTTTTATCGGTTTACCCCCTCTGGGAGTACCGCTGAACTCTGTGTCTGTTGCTGCATCCGACCCTAGTGAAGCTGATATCACCTCACGTTTTTCCGGTTGCTGTATTATATATAATGAATACAGCCACGGATCCGGTATCCGTCTTTGCGCCTGTTCTGGGTAGTGATTAATGCTACCCGGTTCTCACAATGTCCTTTTTCTCTATCCCTCTTCTCCTCAGGCCGGTGATTTAGGCCTGGTCACAGTCACAGGGCTGTTAGAGATTCAACTGTATGACCTCTCACTATCAGCTCCTTGGCCCAACTGCCATTTCTTCTCTCAGACCAGAATGGATCAAGGGGAGTCTCTGGAGCTCCCCCTTCTGGCCGGAGGTGGTAGTGCAGTCTTGCTATTTTAGTATTTGTACTTACTGTCAGTAACTATTTTTGTGGCAAATACCCCTAGGGGTGCCACATTCCCCCTTAGTTAAGAACAGTACTCCGGGACTGTGGGACAATAACATTTTGAAATAACAATTAATATGTACAGAGTCTTAAAAATGAAAAGTTACAAAAACCACTCAAGGAAACAAAAATAGAGTTCTGTAAAAAGTCACTTCAAATAGCGTCCATTAATACAGTTCTATCCTTGAAGGTATTAGGAACGGCACTGTACTTAGTGTCCAGGAATTTAGTTCCATTTTTCCAACGGAGTTATCAATATAAAGTCTAAAGAAAGTTCAAAAAGAGCAAAAAGCAAAGTTCAAAAAGCAGTCTTTCCGGAGCTTTGATTTAGTGCCTCCGGGCTGATAAAAAGTTCAAGAATATGCAATAAGTTCATACAGACAAGTCTCTGTAGGCACTGGGCTTAAACGTTGCAGACTGATAGCAATGACTATACTACATTTTCTGTTTAACTATATACGGCATAACATATATACAATTCACATTATGAGCTTTATAGTTGGTAATCTGCATACCTGGCCGGTAATTGACCCTGGGTACTACGCTGTGATCTACGTAATAGCGGTGTCTCTTCATGTGGTGTACTACTCTCTACTGCGGATGTAGTATCTGCCCGCTCTGCTAAAGATAATTCCACGACTATGGAGTTGGCAAGTCCACCGTGAATGGGATTACTCTGACCAGGAATCTGTTCTTCCTGGCCTGGAACCTCCTGTAGTACGGGGTCAGCCTCTTCCTGTCTTGGGACTTCTGGTATTGGGTTCGGTGTTGGGTAAAAGGCCACCATGGGAACCACTACTGCACCATGGTATGTTAGTAGGCTTTTGGGAAAGTCTCCTATACAGGTGTGATACACTTCCTCTTCTTTTTCCTTTACTGGTTGAACCTGTATGGGTTGAATAACTTCTGGTTCTGGCTGGACAACGTCTGGCTCTTTCAATGCTTCCGGACATAATTTAAGATTGTCTCGTGACACTAGTACAGATGTTAAGCCTCCGTTTTTGCTAATGAGACACATTTTAGGATTATCCACTCTTGTTGGTAAAACTGTGTAGGGTACGGCTTCCCACTGATTGTCCAGTTTATTGGTTCGACGATTTCTCTTGAGCACTTGGTCACCCGGTCTTAATGGGGTCGCTAGAGCATTCTGGTTGAAAGTTCGCTCTTGTCTTTCTCTAGTTTGCTGAAGGCTTCTTTCCACACTCTCTTGCACTTGGCGATACTGCTTTTGCCGTATGATATCCCAATTGGAGTCTTGAACTTCTGCGTCTGGTTTCAGAATTCCCATTTCTAGATCGATTGGTAATTGGCCGGGTCTTGCACGCATAAGGTAAGCTGGGGTGCAGTTGGTGGAGCTCACCGGGACATGATTATACAGATCCACCAAGTCAGGCAATTTCTCTGGCCATTGATTCCTTTCTGTCTCAGGTAAAGTCTTTAGTAGGTCTATTACAATATGGTTCATCTTCTCGCATAAGCCGTTTGTTTGTGGATGATAGGCCGTCGTCCGGATCTTTTTGCAACCATACATATTACAGAATTCTCTGAAGATCTCTGATTCAAAGGCTGTACCTTGGTCGGTGAGAACCTGTTCCGGATATCCATGGGGTCTACAAAAGTACGTTTGGAATGCTTTGGCTGCTGTTTTTGCTGTCAGATCTTTTACGGGTACTACTACCAAGAAACGTGAATAATGGTCCACGATGGTCAAGGCATAGACATAGCCGGACCGGCTTGGTGTCAACTTCACGTGGTCCATGGCTACAAGTTCAAGTGGTTGTTTGGTGATTATGGGCTGCAGTGGTGCTCTTTGGTTCTTTTGATCGTTTCTTCTGAGGTTACACGGGCCACAATTTCTGCACCACTGTTCGATTGATTTTCTCATCCCGACCCAATAAAATCTTTCTCTTAGAAGTACTTCTAACTTTTTCCAACCGAAGTGACCAGCACCATTATGGTAAGCTTCGAGGACCATCTTCACATCTTGTTTAGGCACAATAATCTGCCAAACCAATTCATGTGTTTTCGGATTGGTGTATCTTCTACAGAGCTTCCCTTGATACAGGAACATTTTGCCTCTCTCTTTCCAGAGTTGATGCGTCTCTTCTGGGGCATCCTCATAGGGATATGCACTTTGCTCAGTCAACAGTTCCTTCACCAACTTCACAGCCGGATTGCTGTCTTGGGTGTCAGCCCATCTATGGTGTGCTAACGGATTAAAATTCACCTCTTGTTGTTTCTGATAGGTACTTGACTGATGATGTTTTGCCTTGGGACGATGGAAGGCTGGTAGTTCAATTTCTTCAAGCTCCCCCGTTTCCTCTTCTACATCTCTCAAGTGTGGCATCCGGGATAGGGCATCGGCATTTCCATTCTTGCGACCTGCTCGATACTTGATTATGAAGTTGTAATTAGATAACCGGGCTATCCATCGCTGTTCTAACGCACCTAATTTGGCTGTGTCCAGGTGGGTCAACAGATTGTTGTCAGTATAGACAATAAATTCTGCAGCGGCCAGATAGTGTTTGAAACGCTCCGTCACAGCCCAAACTACTGCCAGTAGTTCCAATTTGAAGGAGCTGTAATTTTCTGAATTTCTTTCAGTAGGCCGGAGCTTTCTACTTGCAAAGGCGATGACTTTCTCCCGACCTTCTTGCTTTTGTGACAGCACCGCTCCTAGTCCCACATTACTGGCATCGGTGTAGAGGATGAAAGGTTTATGGTAATCTGGGTATGCCAGAACCTCTTCTCCGGTTAGTGCCTTCTTTAGTTGTTCAAAGGAGTCTTCCCTTTCGTCGTTCCACTGAAAAGGAGGGTTTCGGTTTGAAGGTTTCTTCGTCTGCCCTACCAAGGTGTCTTGCAAGGGTGCTGCCAACTTGGTAAATCCTTTTATAAATCTGCGATAGTAACCCACCAATCCCAGGAATTGTCTCACTTCTTTTGCGCTGGTAGGTCTTGGCCAATCCCTTATGGCGCTTATTTTCTCGGGATCTGGTGCTACTCCCTCCGAACTTACGATGTGTCCCAGGTACTGTACCTTTGGCTTGAGAAGGTGACATTTGGATGGCTTGACTTTCATGCCATACCTGGATAAGGCTTCGAACACTTCTGCCAGGTCTATTAAGTGTTGTTCGTAAGTCTTTGAGTAGACGATCACATCATCTAGGTACAAGAGGACGGTCTCGAAGTTCCTTTGTCCGAGGCAGCATTCCATCAGCCGCTGGAAGGTACCGGATGCGTTGCAGAGTCCGAATGGCATGCGATTAAATTCACATAGACCCATTGGTGTGGTGAATGCCGTCTTTTCCTTATCTCTCTCAGCCACAGGGACTTGCCAATACCCGCTTGTTAAGTCTAAGGTGGAAAAATAATTAGCAGATTTCAAAGCAGTTAAGGACTCTTCTATCCTAGGCAAGGGGTAGGCGTCTTTATGGGTGATGTTATTAATCTTCCGGTAGTCTACGCACATTCTCATGGTTCCGTCCTTTTTTTTGACAATCACTAGAGGGGCCGCCCAGGGGCTACAGCTGTCTCTTATTACCCCGGCCTGTTTCATTTCCCTCAGCATATCTTTTGCACATTGATAGTGAGCGGGCGGTATGGGTCTATATCTTTCTTTTATTGGGGGATGGTCACCTGTGGGGATTGTGTGTTCTACCCCTTCTATCCGTCCGAAGTCCAATGGGTGTTTACTGAAGACTTGTTCATATTCCGTCACTAGCCTATACACCCCTTGTTTTTGATGGGTAGGTGTTGAATTTATGCCCACGTGTAGCTGTTGGCACCAATCCTCCATTTCTCCATCTGAGCCATTGCCTTCCACCTGACAGGTTGGTTCTAAGGGCTCAATGGTTGTGATGGCATTGTTGTCAACAGTATATAGCTTTGCCATTGTAGCATACCTTGGCAAAGTGACCTCTTCCTCTCCACAGTTCAAAAGTCGTACCGGCACTCGTCCCCGGTGTACCTCGACTATCCCTCGTGCTGTGAGTATAGTGCGCCTGCTGTCGGTGTACACTGGTTCTATTAAGGCTTGATAATCTCGTCCCTTAGTACCAATGGCTGCTCTACACCATACCAGCATTTCTGTTTTTGGTGGGATTACAATAGACGTTGGATCACTTACCCTCACACTGCCGATTTCTCCACCTGCAACTTCTACCTGTTGCCTTAACATCAATACTTTTATTTCCCTCCGGAGAACTCTCTGCTGGCAGGATTGGGCAGTTTCAGCAATTTGCTGTAAGACAGAAATGACTTCGGAAAAGCAGTTCTCTAACACATTCATTCCTATCAATACAGTTGGTTCACAGTTCCGCCGGTCAACATCAACAACAATTATACCCTGTTTCTTCAGTTCTACTTTACCAATCTTTATGGTCATCTCCCTGAATCCTAGTTTCGGTACCAACTTACCATTACTGGCCCATATATCTAGTTCAACATCAGAGGGCCCTTTATCAATATCTGCATCAGCCCAGTACCTCTTATAAAGGATATACGGTATAGATGAAATCTGGGAACCTGTGTCCAGCAAAGCGTTGAGGGGAATTCCGTCCAGCACGATAGGGATAATGGGTCGTCCTCCGATGTACCTGTCGTGCCAGGGTGTTGGGCCTTGAAAGTTCATTCCTGCGAAGCGGCCCGCATTCCCAGGGGATTCCCGTTTAAATCACAATCTCGTGCAAAGTGGCCCGGCTGCTGGCAACGGCGGCAAATGGGCTGTCCATCCGGTTGGTAGCGGTCGCGGGGTCGTCCTCTCCATGTCGGGTATCTCCGGGGTCTCATCCATGGAACATCCTCTCTACAGTTTGCCAACTCCATCTTGTGTCCTCTCATCTCCTGCATGGTTTTAGCCATTGAAGCAACAACATCAGCTAAAGAGTCAAGCTTTTGTTGAAGAGCCTCATTAGTACTGGGCCCCAGGGGCTTAGCAATGGCCCCAGACATAGCTGATGTCACTGGCACTCCCTGTTGTTGAGGTGCCTCTGCCATGGGTTGCGCAGGATCCTGATCCCGAGGTGCCTCTGCCAGCTGGAGACGTATAGCGCTCTCCTTTAATTGGGCAAATGTCAATTCAGGGTTCTTAAAAACAAGCATGCTCACATGCCCCCGGTGAGAAGGGGTGTAGAGTCCCTCAATAAATTGATCTCTTAGCAGTTTATCCGCTCCGGTGTTAAAAATGGGTTCAGCCAGTGTAAGTGATTTAAGGGCTTCCTGCAGGTTTAAGGCAAAGTCTCTCACGCCCTCATTAGCTTTTTGTTTGCAACTAAAGAATCGTATTTTAGCTTTGCTGCTGGCCGTGGTTTCAAATGTAGCTTTTAATCCAGCAAATATGCGTTCAACAGTGCCTTTTAGATCAGCTGCCCATGCTGTGACTTCTCGCTTAGCATGGCCACTTAACTGCATCATCAGGAGACTAACACGCTGAACTTCACCCACAGGGAACATGTCAAAATGGGCCAGCATCTTTTCTCTGAAATCGTCAAGGGTATTAGGCTCACCTTCATACATTGGAAGCCATGGGCCACCCGGGGTATATGGCATCAGCACCGGCATGATGGGCGCCACTCCTTGCACCGCTGCGCTGCCGGACTCTCTATTGACACTCTGTCTTTCAGCTGCATTAGCGTTGCCGAGTGCTGCGGCGTCTCCGTGCTGCGACATACTGTGCCCCCTTAGTTAATCCGGACCCTTCCGGTCCTCCGCTTCCGTCGGGATAGTGTAGATTTGTTCCGCTGTGCAGCAGGATCGATTTTCCCCTTGCTCTGATGTCAGAGCGCTCAGCTTGGTGCCGCCCACAATGACACGCCCCCTGCTGCTCCCACCCACCGCGCTCTGTAATGGCGGATTCTGAAGTTTTTCAGTTAGACTGGGGCTCAGGTGATGGCGTAGCTCAATTAACAGTCTCGTGCCTAACGGTTATGACGTGATTACCTCAGGGGATGGCGGCCATCTTTACTCCATTATAACCAATGGGGAAAAGTCACTTTCAATAGTTTTCAATGGGGAATGGATTTTTCTTTAATAAAGTCAATTTTCAAGATTTTTCATCCCAGTTTTCACAGTTTTGGGCTCCAATCACGGCACACAATACCCGGTATACGGGCTGGCTAGATCCTGTTCGTGACGCCAATTGTGACGCCCAGGAGACCGGGATACCCAGCACCGGACCAATGGAGTCTGTCTCTTGAGGGGGATGTCACGGGTGGCTTGACCCGGTGCTGTGGCCTCAGGCAATGCACAGTGTAAGGGGTATCATGAGGGGACAGGCACTTACTTGATCAGCAGCAGGTTCTCCCAGCGGTGACGATCCTGATCCTGGATAGATGGCTATTGTCCAAATGAAAGACTGAGGCACTGAAACGTTTAACCAGTTTACTTTAACATAAAAGGATTTACAACCAGTCCTGTCACCGGAGTCTGTATGGGAACTCTGAGTTACTTTGACCCTGCCGGGGTCTTCGCCTCTTATTGTGCGCAATTTCTGTGTTGCCCTGCTGCTGTATGTGAACTGGCTGCCGGCCCAATCTGTCCCCTCCGAGTCCTGGTTCGACGGGCAACCCGAGTCCTTTTATCGGTTTACCCCCTCTGGGAGTACCGCTGAACTCTGTGTCTGTTGCTGCATCCGACCCTAGTGAAGCTGATATCACCTCACGTTTTTCCGGTTGCTGTATTATATATAATGAATACAGCCACGGATCCGGTATCCGTCTTTGCGCCTGTTCTGGGTAGTGATTAATGCTACCCGGTTCTCACAATGTCCTTTTTCTCTATCCCTCTTCTCCTCAGGCCGGTGATTTAGGCCTGGTCACAGTCACAGGGCTGTTAGAGATTCAACTGTATGACCTCTCACTATCAGCTCCTTGGCCCAACTGCCATTTCTTCTCTCAGACCAGAATGGATCAAGGGGAGTCTCTGGAGCTCCCCCTTCTGGCCGGAGGTGGTAGTGCAGTCTTGCTATTTTAGTATTTGTACTTACTGTCAGTAACTATTTTTGTGGCAAATACCCCTAGGGGTGCCACATAGGTCAATTATCTATATTTAGCTTCATTTGCGGTGAGGCGCCCTCTGCTGGCTGTTCCTAGATCGTGGGAACTTACCTAGAAAGCCTGGGAGCTTTCTAGGAAAGTTCCCACGATCTAGGAACAGCCAGCAGAGGGCGCCTCACCGCAAATGAAGCTAAATATAGGTCATTGACCTACTTTACCTTCATTTTCCGGGGTTTTTGCAGCCATGAGCATCATTGCATTAGCAAAGCTCGTGGCTGCAAAATATTTTAACCCCTTCAGATGGATTTACATCGTTGGACGTTACAGATCTGCGGAGGGTAAGGATATTGTTGGTTTATTATGTTTTTTTACTTACAGAACGAGGGTCTTCAGTGACTGGATTGGGCGTAGAATAAAATACTCCAACAACCATTGTTTTTATTTCATGAAAATAATTTTAAATAATGTGTTTGTGTTTTATTTAACCCTTTACTACAATTGGATTAATAATGGATAGGTGTCATAATTGACGCCTCTCCATTATTAATTAGGCTTAATGTCACCTTACAATAGCAAGGTGGCATTAACCCTTCATTACCCCATATCCCACCGCTACACGGGAATGGGAAGAGAGTGGCCAAGTGCCAGAATAGGCGCATCTTCCAGATGTGCCTTTTCTGGGGTGGCTGGGGGCAGGTGTTTTTAGCCAGGGGGGGGCCAATAACCATGGACCCTCTCCAGGCTATTAATATCTGCCCTCAGTCACTGGCTTTACTACTCTGGCGGAGCAAATTGTGCGGGAGCCCACGCCAATTTTTTCCGCCATTTAACCCTTTAATTTAGTAGATAGAACTGCCAAATTTTGCATAGACACACTACTGACATTAGTAGTGTGGAATCTGCAAAAAAAAAGGAGAGAAGACATGGTTTACTGTATGTAAACCATGTCTCAAATCATGTCGGGTTTTAGGAAGGAGAAAGAAAAAGCCGGTAATTGAATTACCGGCTTTCAAGCTGTATAGCGCTGGAAAAAATATTAATATATATACATATATGTTTCTACTGACATATATATATATATATATATATAGACAGTATATATATATATTTTTTTCTTTTTGGGACACATGGATCACTTCTATAGCGGTATGTTGGTTTTGCAAGCCTGCGAGAAAACCACGCAGTACGGATGCCATACGGATTACATACGGAGGATGCCATGCGCAAAAAACGCTGACACACCCTGCCTACGGAGGAGCTACGGACCACTATTTTCGGGACTTTTCAGCGTATTACGGCCGTAATATACGGACCGTATTTTCATACGCTGAGTGTGAAGCCGGCCTTAGTGAATCAAGCAGGTCTGACAAGAGACGTACTCCATATCAGAAATCATACTCCTTTCAAAGACCTGAGTAAGATTTCTTGTGTTAGGAATGCCATAGCTCATGAGTAAGGTAAGCTGTGGTGTCATGCCTCCTATGCGCCTCAGCGCTGCCCATTTTGGAAGAACTGGGAGAAACTGGCATGAAAACACCAAAAGTTGTAAATTTGCACAGACATTTTGTGATACTTCAAAGCGATTTATGCCAGAATTTTGGTGAAATTAGTTTGATGAATTGGGACCTTGGTTTTTAAACATCTAAAATAAAATCTGTGTGAAGATGGTAAAATCTATAAAAATCTGTGTTCAGACAAGATATATCTTCCCAGTACTAAGATAAGAGATGACTTTTAAAATTCTTTTGAGAGGGTAGGAAGGAGGAGGAACTAGAGGTAACTTTTTTTTTTGCTACAAATACAATTATGAAAATAATTTTTATTTCAAGATCTTTTACTTGAAATGTACTTTGTTCATGGAAGACCCTCTTTAACCCCTTCATGACCCCAGCTTTTTTCGGTTTTGCGTTTTCATTTTTCATTCCCCTTCTTCCCAGTGCCATAACTTTTTTATTTTTCCATCAATGTGGCCATGTGAGGGCTTATTTTTTGCAGGACGAGTTGTACTTTTGAACGACATCATTGGTTTTAGAATGTCGTTTACTCGAAAATGGGAAAAAATTGCAAGTGTGGTGAAATTGCAAAAAAAGTGCAATCTCACACTTGTTTTTTGATTAGCTTTTTTGCTAGGTTAACTAAATGCTACAACTGACCTGACATTATGATTCTTCAGGTCATTATGAGTTCATAGACACCAAACATGTCTAGGTTCTTTTTTATCTAAATGGTGAAAAAAATTTGAAAGTTTGCTAAAAAAAAAGTGTCACTTTCTTATACCCGTAGCGTCTCCATTTTTCATGATCTGGGGTTGGGTGAGGGCTTATTTTTTGTGTGCCGAGCTGATGTTTTTATTGATACCATTTTGGTGCAGATACGTTCTTTTGATCGCCCGTTATTGCATTTTAATGCAATGTTGCGGTGACCAAAAAAAGTAATTCTGGCATTTTGGCTTTTTCTTATCTCTACGCTGTTTAGCGATCAGGTTAACCTTCGTCCAGCTGAGTAGATACAATTGTAACTATTCCGTTTTAAAATTGCAATAACTTTTTTTTTTCGAAAAGCCGTAGAGGGCTGAAATTTCGTGACATCTCTGCAGTTTTGGTCCAGAATATATTGGCCAAATTACAATAATATATACATGAAGGTACAATTGTACATCTGCAGCCTGTTAATGTTGTAAAATTATCAGCCTGACGAAGGTTAATCCTTTTTTATTGATAGATCGGGCGATTCTGAACTCGGCGATACCAAATATGTGTAGGTTTGAATTTTTTCTTGTTTTATTTTGAATGGGGCGAAAGGCGGGTGATTTAAACTTTTTTTGGCATGATTCAATAGCCTTCATGGAAGGCTAGAAACTGCCACTACTTGATCGGCTCTGCTACATAGAGGCGATGCTCAGATCGTCCCTATGTAGCAGAATTACTGCATTGCTATGAGTGCCGACCACAGGGTGGCGCTCATAGCAATCCGGCATCAACAACCATAGAGGTCTCAAGGAGACCTCTGGTTGTTATGCCGATGCACCGATGACCCCCGATCACGTGACGGGGGTCACCGGTTTGTGCATTTACCTATTTAATAGGTGCGGGGAGATTGCTATTCCACCCGCGCCTATTGTGCGCACACGTCAGCTGTTCAAAACAGCTGACATGTCCTGGCTTTGATGCGGGCTCACTGCCGGAGCCCACATCAAAGTAGCGGTTCTGCCCTTGGACGTACTATTCCGTCTGAGGGCAGAAAGGGGTTAATATTTAATTGTATATAAACATGATATATACTATATATGGATAGCAAATACAGTTGTTGATAATTCTTAGTGGAATCTTTAATTTTGTTATAAGTTCATCCTCATTTGTTTATTTGCGGGTGGCATCTAAAACCATTTGCTAAAACATGTCCATTACCTTGAGGTTATAAAAAATAGCAGCCACATTGAGCTTATTCTTCTCTTGTCAATGCTGTCAACAGTACATTCTGTAATAGATTCATAGAGGGACTGTCATAACATCAGACCACCACCACAGTCCATGTCCTCTCTCCATTCAGAGAATTCAACTCTGTAAATTACTAGATGAAAAATACTTTGTATTCTATTGCAAATTTGTCTTTTGATGTTTTGGTACATACATTTCAGTTTTTAGAACTGCAAGAATGGTGAATGAGATGACAAATGATTCCTTGTAGCATTCCTATTTCTGACAGCATCTACATTGCATATAAAATAGATAAAAAGCGAAGTTTAACAATTTCCTTTTTTGCAGCAGTATTGTCCAAAAATTTCAAATGAAGCAAAGAAACTCTATAACTAGCTATTGACTTGCTCAGAATAACTAATGATTCTTAATTGGTGTAATTACAATACCAAGTATAAAATGCAAATACTTCATCAGTTAGCAAAATGCTCCTTCTGAATACAAATTATTATAACTCAATGAGCAAAAATAATTCCAGATTCTTCTATTATTCTGTACTTTTCATTGCAGTTATTTGTTACAAGTTTATATAAGTTAGGAAAGTTGTGATGTTTTACACACAGTTATCATTAATAAATATTGCCAAAAATGTAAATAGAATATTAGGGCTTACGTGGTGAGATGGATGGACTAAGCCGCAAGTTGGGGTGTACTCATGGACTGAGAGAGATGATACAGCGGCAAAGACCAAGGCAATGCGTTATCCTTGACAGCAAGGAAGCAGCAAACAAAAAACAATCACTGGAAGCCACAGAGCCAGGACTGCCAAAAAACAATGGAGAACATTTGAAACGTTAAATTGCAGGACTGAACCAGGATGTAGATGATGGTTGTAGAAACCAGAGGAGTTTTGCAGAAGTAATTACAGCACAGTGTGAATAGTTTTTAAATTGCAGCTCATAATGCATATAGCAGACAATGGGTTAAACATCAGGCAACAGAAGATGTAGATTGCAGAAACCACAGGAATTTGAAGAGCTAACAGCATAATGGGAATAGTCTCTATCAATTTGTAATGCTTGCAGCAAGCAATAGATAAATCAACAGGTCTGAGAAGCAATAGATGAAAGTTATACAAAAGATTATTGTAGCTGAATACATTGTCAAACCCCGAACAACAGCTGAAGACCACACTGACTTGACTCTCAGATATATCTAAGTGGAATTGAAAAAGCCTTGGATGATGATGTCAGAGATGCACACTGCATCATGCAAGTAATGACCCTTGATGGGGAGCATAGCAAAGGGTGGCAACTTAAGAGGAAGAGAGCAGAACCTGACCCTGGAGTTGAGATGTGTAATATCTAAATATGATGTCTGCAATGGTCTTTCTTTTTATTAAAGGAGCTCTCTGGGAATATAGTTGAAAATAAGTAATGGAAATCACAATATTTTTGTCTAGGCAGGAAATCATTATAGAATTAAAATGGCAGCTGCCTTGTTACATTGAGAAACCTGTTATAGCTATTTGGTCTGTTGCGAATTCATTCTAAAACTGCATTTGGACATACTACTAAAGCTTTTAATGAATTTCTTGTTTGTGAAACTTTTTCTTAACAGCTTCCAAAACTGTTCTTGGATTAGAATTTGTGCTCAGTAAAATATAGACCATATAGATACATATTATTTAGTTTGGTCCCTGGCTGCCGTGACAATAAACCCATTGGAACACTGTGATCATGTTCTTTTTGGAGGAGCAAAGGGATGTAAAAGTAATAAAACATGAAAAAAATAAATATTTTTGCATCATGTAATCCATAAGTGACCTACAGAATAAAGTTAAAGCATACATAGTGAACACTAAACAGCAAAAGACAGATTTGTTATTCCTTTTTTATTTCACACAGCAAAGTGATTTTTTTTTTTTTCAAACTTCAAAACATTATATCGTTAAATTACAAATACTATTCCTCTGAGAAAAGAGCAATTCTTCATATGGCTCTTTCATCAGGAAAATAAAACAAATACGTTTTTTTTGAACGGTGGGAATGAGAAAAAATTGAAAATAAAAACTGGTTATTAGTGATGAGCGAGTGTGCTCGTTACTGGAGATTTCCAAGCATGCCCGGGTGTTCGTTGAGTATTTTTGGTGTGCTCGGAAATTATGTTTGAGTTGCCCCAGCTGCATGATTTGCGGCTGTTAGACAACCTGAACACATGCAGGGATTGCCTGTTTGATAGGAAATCCTCATATGTTTTCAGGCTGTTTAGCAGCCGCAAATCATGCAGCTGCGGCGACTCAAACATATTTTCCGAGCATGTCCAAAATACTTGGAGAACACCTGAGCATGCTCGGAAATCTCGAGTAAAAACCATACTTGCTCATCACTACTGGTTATGTCTGGAAGGTGATAAAAGGAGGTATTGGAGTTCACCTTGACTTTCCCCTGATGATCAGGCGCTGATGCTCCAGTGGTCTTCCTGGTCTTTGCTGGGCTGTACACAAGTAAGATTTGGATGTCGGCAGGCCATTTTTATTAATGTTTACTTGGAGGCTTGGACAACCTTCCTCCACCCCTACATGCAGCACATCTATTTTATATCAATTGGTGATGCATTGGTGAGGGAGAGCTGGTCAAAAAGTAAGTACCATATTTTGCACTGGATTTTAAGATACACCGGATTATAAAACCCCAAATTTTGAGGCGAAAAATAGGGAAAAAAAACTTTTTTTAATAAAATGGTGGTGCTTCTTATAATCCATGCATCTTATTGCTTACCGGGGTTGGTGGCTGCGGTGGAGTAGGGTCCCAGGGTCGCTTCTGGAGGAGGCAAGAGTGCTGCAGGCCACAGGCTGGGATGAGGGGGTGTTCGGATGTGCACTGCTGCCGGTGTTCGGTAATTCGGGGGCTCCGCCGACATTTTGTGGAAGCTCACAGCCCCCGGGGTTCCATGGTTTACTAAACGGTGGACTCTTGGAAAATGACTTCCGGGGTATTGGAGCAATTGATGAATTGTAATGGAGGAAATGCGTTGGGAGATGGATAGGGACATATAGGGTTCACTAACTGTTAAGACCTGAGGGAGGACCCTTGGCCACAGAGCTCAGACGAGGTAATGGTTGATGCCTCCCTGATATTGGCTGGAGCTACAAAAGTGACCACTAGGGAAATATTGATGCCTTACACTACTTTACAACATATTGATTGGGATTCAATGATCCATTCAGTAAATATTGTTTTTGATGTGAAGTTGTTGCTTTATTTTGATGGATAACTTGCTATAACATAAGGCTTGCTATGCAGCCAATCAGTGGCTCAAGCAAACAAGTGCCATACTTTAGTGGCATATCAATAAATCAATATAGAGTCATGATGCCAGTAGTATAGCATGTGATTACTGCAGCCACAGTTCTAGATTAACTACTTGTTTTCCAGCTATCTCCAACCTCCTTTGACTGCAGTAAAGGCAGAGCCGTCAATCATGGAAGAGGTGGCAGAGATAGAAGGAGAACAAGTAGGTGGGAAAGTACACTGAACTGCTCGGCCATGCCAAAGGTGGAAACAGAACCTGCACTAGGTATGAGCAGTGTTTTGTGCTGAAAGACCCTCTTTTTTAGGGAACATGTAGCAGTTTAGATCACTAAAGCACACTTCACTGCCTCTATTTTCTGTCTTGTGGTCTATTATACTCTTCTACAGTATATGTACACAATAAAACCATTTGAAACAATCTACCTAAAGTTCTGAAGAAAAGCTGTTTTAGATGGTAGAATCTCAGTAAGGCCGGAGTCACACTAAACGTATGAAAAATTGGTCTTAGTCTCCCAGCCGAGAGTCGCACAAGTATCATGCGAGTGCCATGCGAGTACAATCCGATTTTTCACATCTAGTATCCGATTTACATCCAAATGCAGTGCGATTGCTATCTGACAGCAATGCAATTTTAACATGAGCTGTTACACAGAGTAATTCTCTAAGTCATTTACTCATCGTTTTGAAAGAAAATATTCGTCAAAACACACACACACATAGAATAAAAGGAATAAAAGCCGGCAATTCTTGTGCCGCGTACAGTAATATCACAGAGTGACAGGATAGAATAGAATGAATGGATATATACATAGATATATAGATGTCAGTGACACACACATATCTATTTAATATATATATGGAACGCCCGCCAGGGCCGTGAGGTACTCAGTACCGGGTCCGATGCTTAAAGGGATGTGTCACTGCAGCAGTGACCCGGTCCGTGGCCCTGGGCGCCCAAGTAAAAGGGCAATCTTTAAAGGGGTTTGTGAAAAAAAAAGTTTGTGATTCCACCTGTGGCACTCGGTCAGGGGTGACCAGCGCTGCTTAAAGGGGTTCTCGGGTGGTGTCATGGCAGCAGGGATGGTATGGCTTCCCACAGGTAAAGCTGGGTCCCCAGGGCTCCCGATGTGTTTGGCAAGGATCGTGTGGTGCCGGAAATAAATGGAGGACACAGGGTTGCAGTCTCTTTACCTGGCTTACTGATTATAGACAGCCTCAGTCCAGTGTACCAGAAACAGGTGTCGAAGTCCAGGCAGCCTAAAAATGAGTGGGATTCCCTTTGCCAGGTCAGATTTGGAGCCTTCCACTATGCGCTAAATAATAGTCCCTTGCTGCTGGTGGCTTCTGTCAAGGTTCTCTCTTACTCTCTGTCCTGGGACAGTTCCTGCATGGCAGGCAACGCGAGCCATTTCATTGGGGTCTGTATCCACGGTGACTCCTGGCTCTGGATGTTGCTGTACCTCAGGGTGTAATGTGGGCAAGTCACTTTCAGTTTCCTGCCCTCCAGTCCTGCCGTGGGACATGTAGTTCCACACAGGCTCGGGCTCCTGATGCCCGCTTTCTGTGCTTCAGCTTAGAGGGAGCTCAATCGCAGCTCTCCTCTAGCTCCTGACTTCTCCTGTGCTCCTTCACTGTTCCTTGTCTGCTCCAGACTAACTCCTCCAGACCAGAATGTCAGAATGTATATCTATCTAGGGAACCTCTCCTGAAACCGGGCTTAGAGAGCCCCCTTCCGGCCTGGAGTCAGAAAATGTTCCATGTACAGATTACCTGCCAAAAGGATCCTTCTCGTTTCCCGGTATGGCATCACCCTCCCCAAGAGGAAGGCAATACCACTATGGCACCTGAACTCCTGGGGTGCCACATTCCCCCCCCTCCCTTGAAATCCAGTACTGCCGGACTGGGAAAAGAAAAGATAAACATTACAGGTTAGAAATGTGCAGAGTTTTTGAAATGCATATAAGCAGGATAGACAGGTACAAACTTTTCTTCCCTTAAGGGAGGCACTTTTCTTTCACGTTGCAAAACTTAATTTATATAAGTACGACTGGTCTTATACCAAGGTGTCCTTGTTCATGAACAACAGTAATGATACGGGGGACCCGTTCTAAACCCCCAACATAAGACTTGGGTGGGCTGCAAGGCATAATATGCGGACCTGGTCTTCGGCCTCTCCAAACGGTACTTCTTCAGTCTGAGGAAGCAAACAGTTATCTTCTCACGCTACCGGGGTGTGGTAAAACCATTAGATGCACCTTAGGAGGTGCCAACTCTTTACAAGGGAAGTTTTTGGGTAATTCACCGTCCATTACCCTATTGTCCATTTAAACTTTCAGTAAACATTAATCAACATTTTTAAACAGGTAACAATAATTATTGGCATCTTACATCTTAGTCCCTGTAATGGGCTGGTATCTGACCTCTGGTATTACGGGTAGATCTACGCAGTACGGGAATAGATATTGACCTGACGGGATTCACTATTCTTGCTACCACTGGTGTAGTGCACTCTCTTATGGCTACGCTACTGGTGAACCTACATAGCACAGGTATACCTGATTTTCTACGAGTACTTCTGCTCACTGTGGGCATAACAGATTCACCAATAGCAGGGGGTGGATTCTCTTGCTCCACTGCTGGTGTGACGTCTGCTGCTTGAGCCTGCTGGTGTAGAGTCTCTTCTGGTTCAAATTGATTTTGAGTCACATCTCTTTCTGGTGTTTCCAACTGGCAAAACAGGCACCACTATTGCTTGATTTACCTGAGTCTGACCATGACTGGGGAAAGTCTCCGAGAACGGTATGGATTCTCTTTTCTTCTTCTTCCGTGGGTTGAGAAGTACCTGGGTCTTTCTCCTTGTCTCTCAGTTGATCAGGGTATACCTTAAGATGGTCTCTAGATACTGCAGTCGAGGTTTCTCCTTCATCTTTGCTTATGAGACACACTTTAGACACACTTTAGTGTTATCAAAGTTTGAGGGCAGAATGGTATATGGTTCTGCTCCCCACTGGTCATCAAGTTTGTGCATCCTTCTTTTCCATTTTAGAACTTGTTCACCTGGTGACAAGGGAATTGAAGGAGCATGTTGATTATAGTTTCTTTCTTGTCTCTGTCTTGCCTGGGACAAGCTTCTTTCCACACATTCTTGTACTTGGCGGTATTTCTGCTGTCGCTCAGTATCTCAATCTGCATCTGGTGAGGTTGTTTCTGGTGTTAGGACTCCCATATCAAGGTAAACAGGTAATTTACTAGGTCTTCTTCTCATTAAGTAGGCTGGAGTGCAGTTGGTGGAATTAACCGGGATATGATTGTACAGATCAACCAAGTCCGGCAACTTCTCTGGCCATAAGTTTCTCTCTTCCAAAGGCAAAGTCTTCAACAGGTCAATTACCACTTGATTCATCTTCTCACATATGCCATTTGTCTGTGGGTGGTACGTTGTTGTCCTGATCTTCTTACATCCATACAGGTGACAGAACTCCTGGAACACTTCTGCTTCAAAGGCTGGGCCTTGGTCGGTGAGTACCTTTTCAGGGTAACCATGTGGTTGACAAAAGTGTTGTTGGAATGCCTTGGCTGGCATCTTTGCTGACAGGCACGCCTACCAGGAACTGGAGTAATGGTCCACCATGGTCAAAGCATAGACATAGCCTGACCAGCTAGGGGTTAGCTTCACATGATCCAAAGCTTCCAGTTCAAGTGGCTGGTGACTATGGGCTGTAGGGGTGCCCTCTGGCTGTCAAGGTCCTTTCTGCGCAGGTTGCATGGGCCACACTCTCGGCACCACTTTTCAATGGCTCTTCTCATGCCAATCCAATAGACCCTCCCACGAAGTAGGACCTCTAACTTCTCCCATCCGAAGTGTCCTGCTCCATCATGGTATGCTTCCAAGACCATTGGTGCATCTTGTCTTGGGACTACTACCTGCCAGATGAACTCGTGAGTGCGTGGGTCGATATTCCTCCGACACAGCTTACCGTCGTAGATAAACAATTTGCTCTTCTCCTTCCACAACTGCTGAGTCTCTTGTGGAGCATCTGGACCAGGGTGTGAATCAGCTTGTGTCAACAGTTCTTTTACCAGATGGACTACTGGGTCGCTATCCTGCATTTTTGCCCATCCATGGTGGGACAATGGGTTCAGCGTGGCTTCTCGCCTGTCACTGCGCTTATTCTTCACATGATGGGAGTACTGTGTCACCTCGGGGCAATGAAAGGCTGGTAACGCAATCTCTTCTAGTGCTTCCGGATCTTCTCCCACTTCTGGTAAATGGGACTTCCTGGACAACGCATCGACATTTGCATTCTTGTGCCTTGCACGGTACTTAATGGTGAACTCGTAGTTGGACAACCGGGCCATCCATCGCTGCTCCAATGCACCTAGTTTTGCCATTTCCAGGTGGGTCAGCGGATTGTTGTCCATGAAAATGGTGAACTTTGCTGAAGCCAGGTAGTGTTTGAACCGCTCTGTTACCGCCAGACTATGGCGAGGAACTCCAGCTTGAAGGAACTGTAGTTTTCGGGGTTCCTTTCAGTGGGACAAAGCTTCCTGCTGGCATAGGCAATTACTCTTTCTTTGCCTTTCTGCACCTGAGACAACACTGCTCCCAATCCCACGTTGCTGGCGTCTGTGTAGAGTACAAACGGTTTGTCATAGTCAGGGTAGGCCAGTAACTCATCTCCCTTGAGAGCTAACTTCAACCGAGTGAAAGATCCTTGCAGCCTATTGGTCCACTCAAACAGAGGACCCTTGTTCTTGGTCTTCTTGAATTGGCCCAGCAACAGGTTTTGCAGGGCTGTGGCTATCTTAGTGAAGTCCTTAATAAACCTTCGGTAGTAGCCTACCAACCCGAGGAACTGCTGTACTTCATGGATGTTGCTGGTTTTCGGCCAGTCCCTGATCATGGTGACCTTGTCAGGGTTTGGTGCCACTCTTGAATGCTTACCACATTGCCAAGGTACTGTACTTTGGGCTTTAACAGGTGGCACTTGGACGGCTTTACCTTCAGGCCAAAGTTAGACAGAGCTTCAAACACCTCGCCAGGTGCTTCAGGTGGTCTTCATAAGTCTTGGAGAAGATGATGACATCATCCAGGTAAAACAGGACGGTTTCAAAATTCTTGTGCCCGAGACAGCACTCCATGATCTTCTGGAACATCCCTTGTGCGTTGAAATGTCTGAACGGCATTTAGTTGAATTTGGAGAGGCCCATTGGTGTCGTGAAGGCGGTCTTTTCCTTATCCGCCTCTGCCACGGGAACCTGCCAATACCCACTGGTGAAGTCTAAGGTGGAGAAATGGAAGATTTTAAAGCAGCTAATGACTCTTCAATTCTGGGCAATGGGTAGGCTCCTTGTGTGTATTACGGTTTATCTGCCTGTAGTCAACACACATCCTCATTGTACCATCCTTCCTTCTAACAAGGACTAATGGAGCTGCCCAGGGGGTAAAACTGTCTCTGATTACCCCAGCCTCCTTCATCTCTCGTAACATTCTCTTGACACATTGGTAGTGAGCTGGAGGTACAGTCCGGTACCTCTCTTTAATGGGCGGATGACCTCCAGTGGGGATATGATGTTGAACCCCTTTTACCTGTGCAAAATATAGTGGGTGTTTGCTGAATACCCGCTCAAACTCATGGACCACCCGGTAAGCCCCATGTTTTTGATGTGAAGGGGTAGAATCAGTGCCCACATGTAACTTCTGGCACCAATCTTCCAACTGTCCGCCTGGTCGGACAGGACCAAGGGTTCTGTTGCTTTTATTGCATTATCATTAACAGTGAACAGTCTAGAAAAGTGTGGCATATCTGGGTAAGTGGACCTCTTTCTCTCCACAGATAAGGACACGTACTGGTACCCTCCCCTTGCAGACATCAACCACCCCTCTGGCTGTCAGGATGGTGGGCCTACTATCTGAATACACAGGTTCTACCAGGACCTGGTAGTCTTTACCTCTGAGGCCTATTGCTGCCCCACACCAGATTAACATTTCACTCCGGGGGGTATTGCAGTGGGGATCGGATCACTCACTGTGACACGGTCAACTTCTCCACCAGACAATTCTACCTGTTGTCTCTGCATCAGGGCTCTGATTTCTTTTTGCAGGACACGCTGCTCACAGGAGCCAGCAGTTTTGGCCACCTGTTGTAACAAGACAATAACCTCGGCGAGACAGTTTTCTATGACATTAGTACCTAAGGTCATCATGGGATTACATTCTCACCAGTCAATATCGACAATCACAAGTCCTTGGGCCTTCAATTCTACCTGCCCCACCTTAATGGTTACCTCCTTGTACCCCACCTCTGGCAAAGGCTGGCCATTACTGGCTACTATTGTCAAATCACTATCTGGGCCACAGGTAATATCAGAGTCAGCCCAGTACCGTTTGTAATGAATGTAAGGCATAGTCATCACCTGAGAGCCGGTGTCCAGTAAAGTGTTCATTGGGATGCCGTCGATCACAATGGGCAGGACCGGTCGTTCTCTGACGTACTTGGCTCGCCAGCATTGTGGGCCTCCTGGTCGTCTTACTCCTGGGGGTTGGTCCTCTGCCCCAGGGGTTGCTTGTTCAAATGACAGGACCTTGCAATGTGTCCCGCCTGGTTTAAGCGGCGACAGATAGGTTGTCCGTCCTGATGATAGCGGTCATTGTCGCTTCCTCTGATCGGTGGGATCCTCTTCTGTCGTCACCATGGGACGTCCTCTGGACTGGAAGCCAGCTGGATCTTTTCCCTTTGGAGACTCCTGCAAGGACTGCATGGTTCTGGCTTGTGCAGCTACTCTTTTAGTCAGTTCCTGGAGGAGCAGTTCTGTTGAAGGATCATCGTCCAGGATCTGTGCGTCGGCCTCAACAGGGGCCTGATGAAACGATGCCACCTCCTAGTGGTACGTGATTGCTGGATACCTAGGGGGTATTGTATGGCTGGGCTGTGGTTCATGCAGCACCCAGATGGCCCTGTCTTTGAAGTGTGCAAAATCCAGGTCAGAGTTTTGCAAGGCAAGGATGTGCAGCTGTGTTCTTTGGGTGCTGGACAAGAGTCCATCAATAAACTGTTCCTTTAATAGCTTGTTCCCATCCTGCATGCTGTTCAGGTCAACCTGCTTAAATGCCCACAGTGCCTCCTGGAGATTAAGGGCATAGTCCCGTATGCTATCCTGTGCTCTTTGTTTGCATCCGAAAAACCTCATCTTAATTTCTGCAGCAGTGCGGGTGTCAAAAGTATTTTTCCAATTTGGCTAATATCTGCTCCACAGTCCCTTTTTCAATTTCCAGCCAGGATTTTACCTCCCTTTGTGCTGCGCCAATTAGTTGACCAGTTAGAATGCTGACCTTTTGATGTTCCATCAGGGGGTATACGTCATATAGGCTGCAGAGCCTTTCTTTAAAGTCACTCAACGTGTGAGACTTACCTTGAATATTGTGGCAGCCAGGCCATTCCCGGTATCTAGGTCATGGATAGCGGAATTATGGGAGCTGTCGCTGAGGCAGGGTTCGGCCGGTTTACTGGAGCAGCAGCCTGGTGGTATCATGGGGCCTGCGGCTGCATCCGCCGCTAGATCTCCTCCTGGGTCAGACATATCTTTTCCCCCATGCTAACCTTAAGCAAGCCTGATGTCCCGTCCCCGGAGTCTGCAGCGGTTCGTCCTGCGCTCCGTACGGTGTTCCTCCTGGTTCTCCTTCCGGGGCTTCCAGCTTCTTCACTTGCGGATCTCTCTGCACGGCACCCACTTCCTCTTCGCACTCTTTTCTCCAGGCTCCGCCCACGAAAGTACGCCTCCTTCTCCTCGCACTCCACGCGGTGCAGCAATGGCGGCTCACATACAAATTCAACGCACTCTATAGCACACAGTACCCGGCGATGCCGGGGCACGAATCCTGTTCGTGATGCCAAGTTGAAACACTCGCCAGGGCTGTGGGGTACTTGGCACTTGAAGGGATGTGTCACGGCGGTGGTGACCCACTCCGTAGCCCTGGGAGCCCAAGTAAAAAGGAGGGTCTTTAAAGGGGTTTGTGAAATAATAAAAGTTCATGACACCCCCTGTGGTTCTCGGTCAAGGGTGACCGACGCTGCTTAAAGGGGTCCTTTGGTGTGGTGTTATGGCAGCAGGGATGGTATGGCTTCCCACAGGTGAAGCTGGGTCCCCAGGGCTCCCGATGTGTTTGGCAAGGATGTTGTAGTGCCAGAAATAAAAGGAGGATGCAAGGTTGCAGTCTCTTTACCTGGTTTACTGATGGTAGACAGCCTCAGTCCAGGGTACCAGCAGCAGGTGTCGATGGAGTCCAGGCAGCCTGAAAACGAGTGTCATTCCCTTTGCCAGGTAGGCAACGCGAGCCGTTTCATTGGGGTCTCTATCCACGGTGACTCTGGTGTTGTGAATTCAGCTTTTGAGTTCCCTCCGGTGGTTGTAGAGGGTAATGCAGTTGTGCCTGGACTACAGGATTGGACAGGTGTATCTACTAATTGCAAAACTGACTGGGGTATATAGCTTTGCAGGACTCTTTAGTCCCTGCCAGTTGTCCATTGTTTTTGGAGGATTCACTTCCCTGCTGGTCTCTCCAGTTTGCTGTGCTTTTCTACAAAGATAAGTCCTGGCTTGGTTTTTGCTGTCCACCTGCTGTGCACCCTATAGTTCTGTGCATATTCATGTTTTTGTCTTGTCCAGCTTTGTCTGTGAAGGATTTTTTGCAGCCAAGCTGTGTCTCTGGAGATGCAGATATACCCCCCATGTCTTTAGTCAGATGTGGTGATTCGGATTTTCTGTGGTGGATATTTTCTAGTGTTTTTATACTGATCGCATAGTACTCTGTTCTATTCTTTCTTTTTAGCTAGTATGGCCTCCTATGCTAAAATCTGATTTCATATCTGCGTATGTTATTTCCCTCTCCTCTCACAGTCAATATTTGTGGGGGGCTATCTATCCTTTGGGGATTTTCTCTGAGGCAAGATAGGTTTCCTGTTTCTGTCTTTAGGGGAAGTTAGATCTTAGGCTGTGCCGAGGGGTCTAGGGAGTGTTAGGTACCCCCCACGGCTACTTCTAGTTGCGCTGCTAGGTTCAGGGTTTTCGGTCAGTACAGGGACCACCTTCTCCAGAGTCCGTCTCATGCTGCTCCTAGGCCACCAGATCATAACAGAACAACTGGCCAACAATGAGTTAATTGCATCTCAGAAGAAGGGAGGGAAGCTTTTGAGCCATTTTTTTTTCCTTAGCCTGTTTGGTCTTATCCTCCCTTTTTATCTCTGGGTGGCTACGGAATCTAGTATTAACATGAATGTTCAGGAGTTAGTTTCTCGGGTGGATCAGCTTGCTGCTAGGGTACAGGGTATTTCAGATTTTATTGTTCAGACTCCTGCCTTAGAACCTACGATTCCCACTCCTGATTTATTCTTTGGTGACAGATCCAAATTTTTGAGTTTCAAAAATAACTGTAAACTGATTTTTGCATTAAGACCTCGGTCTTCTGGTGAACCTATTCAGCAGGTTATAATCATCATATCTCTGCTGCGTGGTGACCCACAGGATTGGGCATTTTCCCTGGAAACTGGCAATCCTGCTTTGCTTAATGTTGATTCGTTCTTTCAGGCATTGGGGTTGTTGTATGATGAGCCTAATTCTGTGGATCAGGCTGAGAAAATCTTGTTGGCCCTGTGTCAAGGTCAAGAAGCGGCAGAATCGTATTGCCAGAAATTTAGAAAATGGTCTGTACTGACTAAATGGAATGAGGATGCCTTGGCGGCAATTTTCAGAAAGGGTCTTTCTGAATCCGTTAAAGATGTTATGGTGGGGTTCCCCACGCCTGCTGGTCTGAGTGATTCTATGTCTCTGGCCATTCAGATTGATCGGCGCTTGCGCGAGCGCAGAGTTGTGCACACTGTGGCGTTGTCCTCTGAGCGGAGCCCTGAGCCTATGCAGTGTGATAGGATTTTGTCTAGAGCTGAACGTCAAACATTCAGGCGTCAGAATAGCTTGTGTTTTTACTGCGGCGATTCTGCTCATGTTATTTCAGATTGCCCTAAGCGTACAAAGAGAATCGCTACTTCTGTTGCCATCAGAACTATACTGTTGTGAATTCCGCTCTTGGGCTCCCTCCGGTGGTTGTAAGTGGCACTTTTGTGAGTTCTGCTCTTGGGCTCCCTCTTGTGGTTTCTAGTGGTATGGCTGCTCCTTGGAGTTAGCTGTCATCAGCTGCCTCCACTTATCGTCTCTTCTGCACGGCTATTTAGGCCTGGCTCTTTCTTCAGCCAGTGCCACTTGTAAATGGTTCCTGGTTGGATTCACATCTCTTTGGAGTTCCCTGTTATCCTGACCAGTTCAGCTAAGCTAAGTTTTTGCTTGCTCTTTTCTGTCCATAGATTGTGGACTTATCCATTCTGTGCTTTCTATGTTTGTCCAGCTTATCAGTGTGAATTAATTCTGTCTTGCTGGAAGCTCTGGGAGGCAGATTTGCCCTCCACACCTTTAGTCAGGTGTGGAGATTTTTTTGTAAACTCTGCGTGGATTTTGTAGTGTTTAATACTGACCGCACAGTATTCCATCCTGTCCTATCTATTTAGCTAGATTGGCCTCCTGTGCTCATCCTGGTTTCATTCTGTGTATGTCTTTTCCCTCTCCACTCACAGTCATTATTTGTGGGGGCTAATCTATCCTTTGGGGATTTTCTCTGAGGCAAGATAGCTTTCCTTCTTCTTTCTTTAGGGGTAGTTAGCTCTTAGGCTGTGATGAGATGCCTACGGAGAGCATTAGGAGCATTCCACGGCTACTTCTAGTGTTGTGTTGAGCTTAGGGACTGCGGTCAGTACAGTTACCACTTCCTTCAGAGCTCGTTCCATGTTGCTCCTAGACCACCGTATCATAACAGTACAAGTGGCCAAAAATGAATTAAATGCATCTCAAAAGAAGGAAAAGAAAGTTCTGAACCATTTTTTTTTCTGTGCTCTGGTTTGTCTTTTTTTTCCTCTTGATATCTGGGTGGTTCAGGATATATGCTTTGGCATGGATGTTCAGGGTTTGTTTTCTCATGTGGATCAACTTGCTGCAAGAGTACAGAGTATCGAGGACTATGTTGTCCAGACTCCAGCTTTAGAGCCTAGAATTCCTACTCCTGATTTGTTTTTTGGGGACAGATCCAAGTTTTTGAACTTTAAAAATAACTGCAAATTGTTTTTTGCTTTGAAACCCCGTTCTTCTGGTGATCCCATTCAGCAAGTAAAAATCATCATATCCTTGCTGCGTGGTGACCCTCAAGACTGGGCTTTTTCTCTTGAAACAGGGGATCCGGCATTATTGAATGTAGATGCATTTTTTCAAGCGCTCGGATTATTGTATGACGAACCTAATTCTGTGGATCATGCAGAATAAACCCTGTTGGCCTTGTGTCAAGGTCAGGAAGCGGCAGAGTTATACTGCCAGAAATTTAGAAAATGGTCTGTGCTCACTAAATGGAATGAAGAGGCTCTGGCTGCTATTTTCAGAAAAGGTCTTTCTGAAACCCTTAAAGATGTTATGGTGGGCTTTCCTACGCCTGCCGGTTTGAGCGAATCTATGTCTCTAGCCATTCAGATTGATTGGCGTCTGCGCAAGCGCAAAGCTGTGCACCATATGGCAGTATCCTCTGAGCAAAGTCCTGAACCTATGCAATGTGATAGGATTTTGACTAGAATAGAACGGCAGGAATTCAGACGTCAGAATAGGCTGTGTTTTTACTGTGGTGATTCGGCTCATGTTATCTCTGATTGCCCTAAGCGTACTAAGAGAGTCGCTAGGTCTGTTACCATTAGTACTATACAGCCTAAATTTCTCTTATCTGTGACCCTGATTTGCTCATTGTCGACTTTTCTGTCATGGCATTTGTGGATTCAGGCGCTGCCCTGAACTTAATGGACTTAGAATTCGCCAGGCGCTGTGGTTTTTCCTTGCAGCCTTTGCAGAGCCCTATTCTTTTGAGGGGTATTGATTCTACACCCTTGGCCAAGGATAAACCTCAGTACTGGACACAGATGACTATGTACATGGCTCCTGCACATCAGGAAGATTGCCGTTTTCTGGTGTTGCATAACCTGCATGATGTTGTTGTACTGGGATTTCCGTGGTTACAGGAACATAATCCAATGCTGGATTGGAAAACTATGTCGGTGACTAGTTGGGGTTGTCGAGGAGTACATAGTGACGTTCCTTTGATGTCAATTTCCTCTTCCCCCTCTTCTGAGGTCCCTGAGTTTTTGTCGGATTTCCAGGATGTATTTGATGAGCCCAAGTCCAGTTCCCTTCCTCCGCACAGGGACTGTGATTGTGCTATTATCTTGATTCATGGTTGCAAGTTCCCTAAGGGCCGACTTTTCAATCTGTCTGTGCCAGAGCATGCCGCCATGCGGAGTTATGTTAAGGAGTCTTTGGAGAAGGGGCATATTCGGCCCTCTTCGTCACCATTGGGAGCGGGTTTCTTTTTTGTTGCTAAGAAGGATGGCTCCTTGAGACCCTGTATTGATTATCGTCTTCTTAATAAGATCACGGTCAAATTCCATTACCCCTTGACTTTGCTTACTGATTTGTTTGCTCAGATTAAGGGGGCTAGTTGGTTTACTAAGATTGACCTCCGAGGGGCATATAATCTTGTTCGTATTAAACAGGGTGACGAATGGAAAACTGCATTTAATACGCCCGAAGGCCATTTTGAGTACCTTGTGATGCCATTTGGACTCTCTAATGCTCCATCTGTGTTCCAGTCTTTCATGCATGATATTTTCCGCAATTATCTTGATAAATTCATGGTCGTATATTTGGATGATATTTTGATTTTTTTCCGCTGATTGGGAGTCTCATGTGAAGCAGGTCAGGATGGTGTTCCAGATCCTTCGTGATAATGCTTTATTTGCGAAGGGGTCCAAGTGCCTATTCGGAGTTCAGAAGGTCTCTTTTTTGGGTTTTATTTTTTCTCCCTCGTCTATAGAAATGGATCCTGTTAAGGTCCAAGCTATTCATGACTGGATCCAACCCACATCTGTGAAGGGTCTTCAAAAATTTTTGGGCTTTGCTAATTTCTATCGCCGTTTCATTGCCAACTTTTCCAGTGTGGTTAAGCCCCTTACTAATTTGACGAAGAAAGGCACTGATGTGACGAATTGGTCCTCTGAGGCTGTTGAGGCCTTTCAGGAGCTTAAACGCCGATTTACTTCTGCCCCTCTGTTGCGTCAGCCGGATGTTACTCTTACTTTTCAGGTTGAGGTCGACGCTTCTGAGATTGGGGCAGGGGCCGTTTTGTCTCAGAGGGAGTCTGATGGCTCTTTGATGAAACCGTGTGCTTTTTTTTCCAGAAAGTTTTCGCCTGCAGAACGCAATTATGATGTCGGCAATCGGGAGTTGTTGGCTATGAAGTGGGCGTTTGAGGAGTGGCGACATTGGCTAGAGGGAGCTAAACACCGTGTTGTGGTCCTGACCGATCATAAGAATCTGATTTACCTCGAGTCGGCCAAGCGGCTGAATCCTAGACAGGCTCGATGGTCCCTGTTTTTCTCCCGTTTTGATTTTGTGGTCTCGTATCTTCCGGGATCTAAGAATGTTAAGGCTGATGCCCTCTCTAATAGTTTTTCGCCTGATTCTCCTGGAGTCCTTGAGCCGGTTGGCATTCTTAAGGAGGGGGTGATTCTTTCTGCTATCTCCCCTGATTTGCGGCGGGTGCTTCAGGAATTTCAGGCTGATAGGCCTGACCGCTGTCCAGTGGGGAAGCTGTTTGTTCCTGATAGATGGACAAGTAAGGTAATTTCTGAGGTTCATTGTTCAGTGTTGGCTGGTCATCCTGGGATTTTTGGTACCAGAGATTTGGTTGCTAGGTCCTTTTGGTGGCCTTCCTTGTCGCGCGATGTGCGTGCTTTTGTGCAGACCTGTGGGACTTGCACCCGGGCCAAGCCTTGCTGTTCCCATGCTAGTGGGTTGCTTTTGCCTTTGCTGGTCCCTGAGAGGCCCTGGACGCATATTTCCATGGATTTTATTTCGGATCTTCCTGTTTCCCAGAAGATGTCTGTTATCTGGGTTGTTTGTGACCGGTTCTCTAAAATGGTCCATCTGGTACCTTTGCCTAAGTCGCCTTCCTCCTCAGATCTGGTTCCATTATTTTTTCAGCATGTGGTTCGTTGCAGATGGCAGAATAAACTTTGGAGCTGTCTTTTCACAATTGCTGTGGTGCTGTCCTTTTCTTCATGTGCTTCTGGATTTACCTACTGGGATGGATCCCCTGGTGAGGACGTGCACTCTGCTGTCCATAGAGACATTGCCATTATAGGGTGTGGCTTTACTATTTATATTTGATACTTGCATTGTAGAGGTTCTCAGTTTGTCTCTAGATTTTGGCAGGCCTTTTGCGCTAGGATGGGCATTGATTTGTCTTTTTCATCGGCGTTTCATCCTCAGACTAATGGCCAAACTGAGCGAACTAATCAGACCTTGGAGACCTATTTGAGATGTTTTGTGTCTGCTGATCAGGATGATTGGGTGTCTTTCTTGCCGTTGGCTGAGTTTGCCCTTAATAATCGGGCTAGTTCGGTCTACTTTGGTTTCACCTTTCTTTTGTAATTTTGGTTTTCATCCTCGTTTTTCTTCTGGGCAGGTTGAGCCTTCTGATTGTCCTGGTGTTGATTCTGTGGTGGACAGGCTGCAGCAGATTTGGACTCATGTTGTGGACAATTTGACGTTGTCTCAGGAAAGGGCTCAACGTTTTGCTAACCGCCGTCGGTGTGTTGGTCCCCGGCTTCGTGTGGGGGATTTGGTTTGGTTGTCTTCTCGTCATGTTCCTATGAAGGTTTCTTCTCCTAAGTTTAAGCGTCGGTTTATTGGTCCTTATAAAATTTCTGAAATTATTAATCCGGTGTCTTTTCGTTTGGCTCTTCCAGCCTCTTTTGCCATTCATAATGTTTTCCATAGATCTTTGTTGCGGAGATATGTGGTGCCCGTTGTTCCCTCGGTTGACCCTCCTGCCCCGGTGTTGGTTGAGGGAGAGTTGGAATATGAGGTTGAGAAGATTTTGGATTCTCGTTTTTCTAGGCGGAGGCTTCAGTATCTTGTCAAGTGGAAGGGTTATGGCCAGGAGGATAATTCTTGGGTTGTTGCCTCCGATGTCCATGCCACCGATTTGGTTCGTGCTTTTCACTTGGCTCGTCCTGATCGGCCTGGGGGCTCTGGTGAGGGTTCGGTGACCCCTCCTCAAGGGGGGGTACTGTTGTGAATTCCGCTCTTGGGCTCCCTCCGGTGGTTGTAAGTGGCACTTTTGTGAGTTCTGCTCTTGGGCTCCCTCTTGTGGTTTCTTGTGGTATGGCTGCTCCTTGGAGTTAGCTGTCATCAGCTGTCTCCACTTATCGTCTCTTCTGCTCGGCTATTTAGGCCTGGCTCTTTCTTCAGCCAGTGCCACTTGTAAATGGTTCCTGGTTGGATTCACATCTCTTTGGAGTTCCCTGTTATCCTGACCAGTTCAGCTAAGCTAAGTTTTTGCTTGCTCTTTTCTGTCCATAGATTGTGGACTTATCCATTCTGTGCTTTCTATGTTTGTCCAGCTTATCAGTGTGAATTAATTCTGTCTTGCTGGAAGCTCTGGGAGGCAGATTTGCCCTCCACACCTTTAGTCAGGTGTGGAGATTTTTTTGTAAACTCTGCGTGGATTTTTGTAGTGTTTAATACTGACCGCACAGTATTCCATCCTGTCCTATCTATTTAGCTAGACTGGCCTCCTGTGCTCATCCTGGTTTCATTCTGTGTCTGTCTTTTCCCTCTCCACTCACAGTCATTATTTGTGGGGGGCTAATCTATCCTTTGGGGATTTTCTCTGAGGCAAGATAGCTTTCCTGCTTTCTTTCTTTAGGGGTAGTTAGCTCTTAGGCTGTGACGAGATACCTACGGAGAGTTAGGAGCATTCCACGGCTACTTCTAGTGTTGTGTTGAGCTTAGGGACTGCGGTCAGTACAGTTACCACTTCCTTCAGAGCTCGTTCCATGTTGCTCCTAGACCACCGTATCATAACACTATACAACCTAAATTTCTGTTATCTGTGACCTTGATCTGCTCATTATCATCATTTTCTGTCATGGCATTTGTGGATATAGGTGCCGCTCTGAACTTAATGGACTTAGAATTTGCCAGACGTTGTGGTTTTCTCTTGCAGCCTTTGCAGAAGCCTATTCCTTTTGAGGGGCATTGATGCTACACCGTTGGCTAAAAATAAGCCTCAGTTTTGGACACAGCTGACCATGCGCATGGCGCCAGCACATCAGGAAGATTGTCGTTTTCTGGTGTTGCATAATTTGCATGATGATATTGTGCTGGGTTTTCCATGGTTGCAGCTACATAATCTGGTGTTAGGTTGGAAATCCATGTCTGTGACTAGTTGGGGTTGTCAGGGGGTTCATGATCAAGTTCCTTTGATGTCAATTTCCTCTTCCCCCTCTTCTGAAATTCCTGAGTTTTTGTCAGACTTCCAGGATGTATTCGATAAGCCCAAATCCAGTTCCCTTCCACCGCATAGGGACTGTGATTGTGCTATTGACTTGATTCCAGGTTGTAAGTTCCCTAAGGGCCGACTTTTCAACCTGTCTGTGCCTGAACATACCGCCATGCGGAGCTATATTAAGGAGTCTTTGGAGAAAGGGCATATTTGGCCATCTTTTTTCTGGGAGCGGGGTTCTTTTTTTGTTGCCAAGAAGGATGGCTCCTTGAGACCCTGTATTGATTATCGCCTCTTGAATAAGATCACGGTCAAATTTCAATACCCCTTGCCTTTGCTTACTGATTTGTTTGCTAGGATTAAGGGGGCTAGCTGGTTTACTAAGATTGACCTTCGAGGGGCATATAATCTTATTCGTATCATGCAGGGTGACGAATGGAAAACTGCATTTAATACGCCCGAAGGCCATTTTGAATACCTTGTGATGCCATTCGGACTCTCTAATGCCCTATCTGTGTTCCAATCCTTCATGCATGATATCTTTCGGAGTTATCTTGATAAATTCATGGTTGTGTATTTGGATGATATTTTGATTTTTTCCAATGATTGGGAGTCTCATGTGAAACAGGTCAGGATGGTATTTCAGATCCTCTGTAATAATGCTTTATTTGTGAAGGGGTCAAAGTGCCTCTTTGGAGTGCAGAAGGTTTCTTTTTTGGGTTTCATTTTTTCTCCCTCATCTATAGAAATGGATCTGGTTAAGGTTCAGGCCATTCATGATTGGATTCAGCCCACATCTGTGAAGAGCCTTCAGTAATTCTTGGGCTTTGCTAATTTTTATCGTCGTTTCATTGCCAACTTCTCCAGTGTGGTTAAACCTCTGACCGATTTGACCAAGAAAGGCGCTGATGTGACGAATTGGTCCTCCGCGGCTGTTTCTGCCTTTCAGGAGCTTAAACGCCGATTTACTTCTGCCCCTGTGTTTCGTCAGCCAGATGTTTCTCTTCCATTTCAGGTTGAGGTTGACGTGTCTGAGATTGGGGCAGGGGCCTTTTTGTCTCAGAGGAATTCTGATGGTTCCTTGATGAAACCGTGTGCCTTCTTTTCTCGGAAGTTTTCGCCTGCGGAACGCAATTATGATGTCGGCAATCGGGAGTTGTTGGCTATGAAGTGGGCATTTGAGGAGTGGCGACATTGGCTTGAGGGGGCCAAGCACCGTATTGTGGTCCTGACCGATCATAAGAATCTGATTTACCTCGAGTCTGCCAAACGGCTGAATCCTAGACAGGCTCGATGGTCCCTGTTTTTCTCCCATTTTGATTTTGTGGTCTCGTACATTCCTGGTACTAAGAATGTTAAGGCGGATGCCCTCTCTAGGAGTTTTTTTCCTGATTCCCCTGGGGTTCTTGAGCCGGTCGGCATTCTGAAGGAAGGGGTGATTCTTTCTGCCATCTCCCCTGATTTGCGACGGGTTCTTCAGGAATTTCAGGCTAATAAACCTGACCGCTGTCCTGTGGGGAAACTGTTTGTTCCTGATAGATGGACTAGTAAAGTGATTTCTGAGGTTCATTGTTCTGTGTTGGCTGGCCATCCTGGGATTTTTGGTACCAGAGATTTGGTTAGTAGGTCCTTTTGGTGGCCTTCTTTGTCGCGGGATGTGCGTTCTTTTGTGCAGTCCTGTGGGATTTGTGCCCGGGCTAAGCCTTGCTGTTCCCGCGCTAGTAGGTTGCTTTTGCCATTACCGGTCCCCGAGAGGCCCTGGACACATATTTCTATGGATATTATTTCCGATCTTCCTGTTTCCCAAAGAATGTCGGTTATCTGGGTTGTCTGTGACCGATTTTCTAAGATGGTTCATTTGGTGCCTTTGCCTAAATTGCCTTCTTCTTCTGAATTGGTTCCGTTGTTTTTTCAGCATGTGGTACGTTTGCATGGTATTCCGGAGAATATTGTGTCCGACAGAGGTTCCCAGTTTGTTTCTAGGTTTTGGCCGGTTTTTTGTGCCAAGCTGGGCATTGATTTGTCAATTTCTTCTGCATTTCGTCCTCAGACAAATGGCCAGACTGAGCGAACTAATCAGACCTTGGAGACCTATTTGAGATGCTTTGTGTCTGCTGATCAGGATGATTGGGTGGCTTTTTTGCCATTGGCCGAGTTTGCCCTTAATAATCGGGCTAGTTCGGCTACTTTGGTTTTGCCTTTTTTTTGTAATTTTGGTTTTTATCCTCGTTTTTCTTCTGGGCAGGTTGAGCCTTCTGACCTTCCTGGTGTGGATTCTGTGGTCGACAGGTTGCAGCAGATTTGGCCTTATGTGGTGGACAATTTGGTGCTGTCTCAGGAGGAGGCTCAACGTTTTGCTAATCGTCGTCGGTGTGTTGGTTCCCGGCTTCGGGTTGGGGATCTGGTTTGGTTATCTTCCCGTCATGTTCCTATGAAGGTTTCTTCCCCTAAGTTTAAGCCTCGATTTATTGGTCCTTATAGGATTTCTGAGATTATTAATCCGGTGTCCTTTCGCCTGGCGCTTCCGGCCTCTTTTGCTATTCATAATGTCTTCCATAGATCTTTGTTGTGGAAATATGTGGAGCCCGTTGTTCCCTCTGTTGATCCTCCGGCCCCTGTATTGGTCGATGGGGAGTTGGAATATGTTGTTGAGAAGATTTTGGATTCTCGTTTTTCGAGGCGGAAGCTTCAGTACCTTGTCAAGTGGAAGGGTTATGGCCAGGAGGATAATTCTTGGGTTTCTGCCTCTGATGTCCATGCTGTTGATTTGGTTCGTGCCTTTCATCGGGCTGATCCTGATCGGCTTGGGGGCTCTGGTGAGGGTTCGGTGACCCCTCCTCAAGGGGGGGGTACTGTTGTGAATTCAGCTTTTGAGTTCCCTCCGGTGGTTGTAGAGGGTAATGCAGTTGTGCCTGGACTGCAGGATTGGACAGGTGTATCTACTAATTGCAAAACTGACTGGGGTATATAGCTTTGCAGGACTCTTTAGTCCCTGCCAGTTGTCCATTGTTTTTGGAGGATTCACTTCCCTGCTGGTCTCTCCAGTTTGCTGTGCTTTTCTACAAAGATAAGTCCTGGCTTGGTTTTTGCTGTCCACCTGCTGTGGACCTTATAGTTCTGTGCATATTCATGTTTTTGTCTTGTCCAGCTTTGTCTGTGAAGGATTATTTGCAGCCAAGCTGTGTCTCTGGAGATGCAGATATACCCCCCATGTCTTTAGTCAGATGTGGTGATTCGGATTTTCTGTGGTGGATATTTTCTAGTGTTTTTATACTGATCGCATACTACTCTGTTCTATTCTTTCTTTTTAGCTAGTATGGCCTCCTATGCTAAAATCTGATTTCATATCTGCGTATGTTATTTCCCTCTCCTCTCACAGTCAATATATGTGGGGGGCTAACTATCCTTTGGGGATTTTCTCTGAGGCAAGATAGGTTTCCTGTTTCTGTCTTTAGGGGAAGTTAGATCTTAGGCTGTGCCGAGGGGTCTAGGGAGTGTTAGGTACCTCCCACGGCTACTTCTAGTTGCGCTGCTAGGTTCAGGGTTTGCGGTCAGTACAGGGACCACCTTCTCCAGAGTCCGTCTCATGCTGCTCCTAGGCCACCAGATCATAACACTCTGGGCTCTGGATGTTGCTGTACCTCAGGCTGTAATGTGGGCAAGTCACTTTCTGTTTCCTGCCCTCCGGTTCTGCTATGGGACATGTAGTTCCACACAGCCTCGGGCTTCCGATGCCCGCTTTCTGCGCTTCAGCTTAGAGGAAGCTCAATCGCAGCTCTCCTCTAGCTCCTGACTTCTCCTGTGCTCCTTCACTGTTCCTTGTCTGTTCCAGACTAACTAACTCCTCCTCTGGACCAGAATGTATATCTATCTAGGGAACCTCCCCTGAAACTGGGTTTAGAGCTACCGTTTCTGGCCTGGAGTAAGAAAGGGTTGCATGTACAGATTACCTGCCAAAGGGATCCTCCTCGTTTCCCAGCATGGCATCACCTTCCCCGAGAGGAAGGCAATACCACTGTGATACCTGAACTCCTGGGGTGCCACATATACATGTATAATATATTAGATAGAAGAAAAGATGGCATTTAATCTGTACTGTAAAATCACTGCAGTAGCTGACAGGATAGAAGAGATGGATTACATATAGTAAATGCATATAGAATATATAGATGTCAGTGACAAATACAATTAGTGCAGTGTGTGTGCAAATTACTGTACATGTATTTAATTAGTAAAAGATTATTTTTCGGAAAAAAATGTCGTGGGCTCCCACTCAATTTTCGTAACCAGCAGAGGGAAAGCCGACAGCTGGGGGCTGATGTTTATAGCCTGGGAAGGAAGAAATACCCATGGAGCTTCACAGGCTATTACTCTCTGCTCATAACTGTATACTTGGCCTTCACTGGCTATTAAAATGGGGGACCGTAAAAAAAATGATGTAAGGTCCCCCTATAATTAATAACCAGCAAATGCTATGCAGACAACTGCAGGCTGAGATTAATAGATCATGGATACTGGTCCCCACAGGCTAAAAACATCTGTGACAAAGACCGTATGGTCGAAACGCGTAGCTTTCTTCACTTGTGATATGGCATTGTCCCAGGAGTGTGTCTTCTACTATTTTATATGATGGATTAAAGTTTTACATTTTATCAAGGAGCTGGAACATTTTTCTTTTTTACTTGGATCTGCACTACGTTGAGTCAGGACGAAGTTCCGTGCTCCTTGCACATATCGGTGAGCTGGCTTTTTTCTTTCTTTGTACTTAATCTAAAAACATCAGCACCCAGCCACCCCAGAAAAGGTGCATCTATAACATGCGCCAATTCTAGCACTTAACCTCGCTTTTCCCACTTGCATTGTAGTGGTGGCAAGTGGAGTGATAGTTGGGGGGTTGATGTCACCTTTGTATTGTCAGGTGACATCAAGCCTGAAGGTTAGTAATGGAGAAGCATCAATAAGGCATCCCCATTACTAACTCCATAGTCACATTGTATGAAAACACAGACACCCATAAAAAGTCTTTTAATTGAAAGAATTACAGACTCCTTTAATAATCTTAATTAAACCATACTTATGACCTCTTCCATCCCCCCGATGCCCTTGTCATCAGCAAAAGAGTTAAAAAAACAAACAACAATATTCCTCACCTTTCCGTAGAGATGCTGCTAATTAATTTGTCCCATGACGGGTCTAGCTCTGCTACATCTAGATGGCAGGCTGCATGATTGCATGATACGACCATACAACCTGTCATCCAGCTGACACACTGAGCATCATGTGCTCAGTGTCTCCCTGTGAACTCATATTCCCTGTCTGACAGCACCGTGAGCGTGAGAAAGTTCTCCTGTTCGCAGAGGCTTCAGACTGGTCCTGGGAGTTCAGAGCCAATGAACTCACTTCACCTTTCTGACGTCAATGCGAGCACCTTGGTGTAATGCAAGTAAAAAGTAAAAAAACATGTTTTTAAAAGTATAAAAAAATAAAAGATTAAATCACCTCCTTTTGCCACATTCAAAATAATACAATAAAAATTACACATTTGGTATTGCCGCTGTAAAAAATTCCCAATCTTTTGAAGTATAAAAATAATTAATCAGATTGGTAAACGGTGTAATGAGAAAAGAGATCAAAATGCTAGAATTACGTTTTTTGGTTGCTGCAATATTGCAAAGAAATGCAATAAGAGCTTATCAAATCCCCAAAATTGTATTAATCAAAACGTCAGCTCGGCATGCAAACTATAAGTCCTCACCCAGCCCCAGATCACGAAAAATAGAGACACTACGAGTATTGAAAAATAGCGCAAATTTTTTTCTTTTTTACAAACTTTGAATTTTTTTCCATCACTTAAATAAGAAAGCAACCTTTACATGTTTGGTATCTACAAACTTGTAATGACCTGGTGAATCATAATGGCAGGACAAAACAGCTATAGGCTATTAACTAGTTAAATGCTGCTTCTGGCTGTGGGGCTGGAAATACGTGGCCCCGTCACATGATCGGGGGTCATCGGTTCGTCAGAATAACAACCAGAGGTCTCCTTGAGTCCTATATGGTTGTTGCTGCCAGATTTCTATGAGCGCCTCCCTGTGGTCAGCGCTCATAGGAATGCTGTAATTCTACTACATAGGGCGATCTGAGCACTGCCTCTATGTAGTAGAGCTGATCGGACTATGGCATCTTCTAGCCTCCCATGGAGGCTATTGAAGCATGGCAAAAGTAAAAAATAATGTGTTTAAAAATATGAAAAAAATAAAAGAAACATAAAAGTTCAAATCACCCCCCTTTTGCCCCATTCAAAATAAAACAATAAAAATAAAATGAAACCTACACATATTTGGTATCGCCGCGTTCAGAATCGCCCTGTCTATTAATAAAAAAAGGATTAACCTGATCACTAAACGGCGTAGCGAGAAAAAAATTAAAACGCCAGAATTACTTTTTTTGGTCGCCGCAACATTGCATTAAAATGCAATAACGGGCGATCAGAAGAACGTATCTGCACAAAAGTGTTATCATTACAAAATGTCATCAGCTTGGTGTGCAAAAAATAAGCCCTTCCCCAACCACAGATCACAAAAAATGGAGATGCTACGATTATCAGAAAATGGCGCAATTGTTTTTTTTAGCAAACTTTGGAATTTTATTTCACCACTTAGATAAAAAAAACCTAGACATGTTTGGAGTCTATGAACTCGCAATGACCAGGAGAATCATAATGGCAGGTCAGTTTTAGCATTTAGTGAACCTAGCAAAAAGGCCAAACAAAAAAACAGTGTGGGATTGCACTTTTTTTGCAGTTTCACCGCACTTGGAATATTTTTTCCCGTTTTTGAGTATGCGAGATGCTAAAACCAAATGATGATGTTCAAAAGTACAACTCGTCCCTCACAAAATAAGCTCTCACATGGACATATTGACAGAAAAATAAGAAAGTTATGGCTCCGGGAAGGAGGGGAGCGAAAAACGAAAACGCAAAACCGAAAAAAGCCCCAGTCATGAAGGGGTTAAATAATCAATTAGAAAAAAATCTATGGTCCCAATTAGCTATGTGTATGTTTTGTGGAGAGAAGCAATACACATAAAATATCTCTAATTTACAGAAAATGTAGATACACTGAAGATACGTTTCATAGGAGTCTTTACTTATTATATCAATTGCTGCAATTTCATTCCATTTCTACAAATAATAGATACCAGTCAGCTTCACTTGATCTCTAATTATCATATATAAGAAACAGTTGTACAGGAATCTAGATGCATTATTAATTTACATTTTCTCAGTTGTTCACTTCCCATAGGATATAACTCGTTATCCTCGTAGCTCAGGCTTCTCCGAACACTGGTGCTGCCATGATCATAGTGGATAAATATATTAAGTTCTGGTTTTCACGTTAACATGACCTGAACTGTTTTCAGGGTGTTTTACAGACCAGTGCAAGCTATTTTTGGTTGCAGATTAATAAACAACAGTTGACATTTCCACTGAAGAATTCTGGTCAGAGATTTGACAGTCTGCCATGCTCGTGTGTCAGCTTGCCTGAATGTTACTGAATATGTAACTCCATTTCATACCTGGAAGCTCTTTATCAACTGGAGATGTCTAAATTTTGGGGAGAAAAAAGGCTGATGTCTATGTGCGTTTCTCAAAACAACAAAAGCAAGCCCTTGCTAGCTAAAGCCATTATAGCACGCTGCAATTGTCTACACTACTAATTAAAATATTAACCCCTATCTGACCTTGGATGGGATAGTACGTCCAAGGTCAGATCCCCTGCTTTGATGCAGGGCTCCGCGGTGAGCCCGCATCAAAGCCGGAATATGTCAGCTGTTTTGAACAGCTGACATGTGCCCGTAATAGGCGCTGGCAGAATCGCGATCTGCCCGCACCTATTAACTAGTTAAATGCCGCTGTCAAACGCAGACAGCGGCATTTAACTACCGCATCCGGCCGGGCGGCCGGAAATGACGTCATCGCTGACCCCCGTCACATGATCGGGGGTCGGCGATGCGTCTCCATTGTAACCATAGAGGTCCTTGAGACCTCTATGGTTACTGAACGCCGGTGGCTGTGAGCGCCCCCCTGTGGTCGGCGCTCACAGCACACCTGCATTTCTGCTACATAGCAGCGATCTGCAGATCGCTGCTATGTAGCAGAGCCGATCGTGCTGTGCCTGCTTCTAGCCTCCCATGGAGGCTATTGAAGCATGGCAAAAGTAAAAAAAAAAAAGTTGAAAAAAATGTTAAAAAATAAAAAAAATAAAAGTTTAAATCACCCCCCTTTCGCCCCAATCAAAATAAATCAATAAAAAAAATATAAAATCTACACATATTTGGTATCGCCGCGCTCAGAATCGCCCGATCTATCAACTAAAAAAAAGCATTATAGAATAAACACATCCCACGATGAACAGCAATATAGTGGATTTCATACACATACTAGTGGTATAGTGTCAGGGAAAGTACCCGTGCTAGAAATCCTTCAACTCGGACACTCCAAAATATATAAACGACCCAAAAAGACACATGGAGCATATGTCCCAAAATATATAAAAAATGTACGTTTTTATTATAACAAAATTTAAAAACATATCAAATCAAAATACTCATAGAAATATATAGAGCATACAGTAGGAGAACACTACGGAAAACACTGAAAGTCTAAAAAGACGGATGACCCCAATATGCCGCTAATACGGCTTAGTATTCTTAATGCCATAAAGTGCACAGTTTCAGGGAAGAAAACCACCACTTCCACACATCATTAGGTGGAATAATACACTTCCCCAAGTGGAGTGCCGCTACTCAAAACGCGGCCCACATCATAGTCTCTGGTAATTACTAGTGGTTCTTACCCATCAGGTCAGAGTCCGGCACATGGGGGTCACCGCCGCAGCCCCAACGCGCGTTTCGCGTTGGCTTCGTCAGGGGGCAGTCTCCTACTGTATGCTCTATATATTTCTATGAGTATTTTGATTTGATATGTTTTTAAATTTTGTTATAATAAAAACGTACATTTTTTATATATTTTGGGACATATGCTCCATGTGTCTTTTTGGGTCGTTTAAAAAAAAGCATTAACCTGATCGTTAAACGGCGTAGCGGGAAAAAAATTCAAAACGCCAGAATTGCGTTTTTTTGGTCGCCGCGACATTGCATTAAAATGCAATAACGGGCGATCAAAAGAACGTATCTGCACCAAAATGCTATCATTAAAAACGTCATCTCGGCACGCAAAAAATAAGCCCTCAACCGACCCCAAATCACGAAAAATGGAGACGTTACTGGTATCGGAAAATTGCGCAATTTTTTTTTTTTTTTTTTAGCAAAGTTTGGAATTTTTTTTCACCACTTAGATAAAAAATAACCCAGTCATGTTAGGTGTCTATGAACTCGTACTGACCTGGAGAATCATAATGGCAGATCAGTTTTAGCATTAAGTGAACCTAGCAAAAAAGCCAAACAAAAAACAAGTGTGGGATTGCACTTTTTTTGCAATTTCACCGCACTTGGAATTTTTTTCCCGTTTTCTAGTACACGACATGCTAAAACCAATGATGTCGTTCAAAAGTACAACTCGTCCCGCAAAAAAATAAGTCCTCACATGGCCAAATTGATGGAAAAATAAAAAAGTTATGGCTCTGGGAAGGAGGGGAGTGAAAAACGAACACGGAAAAACGAAAAATCCCAAGGTCATGAAGGGGTTAATAGCCTTATCTTATTTATTAAATGGGTTTTCCCAAGAACAAAGTACACTTTAATCAATAGATCTTGGAATAATAAGTTCCACAATAGAATGCGTGAGATAATCTTATACTGTAAATGTGCCCCTGCTGTGTACTGTGTAATGGCTGTGTCTGACCATACAGGAACATAATCTGATCATACCACAGCTCCTGGGCAGGAGAGAAAGCAAAAGAGAGGATACAGACAGGACAGCAGGATTTCACGAATGTTGCTTTCTGTGAAGTGAAACATTTTTTTCTGCGAGGTAAAACATTTGTTTTAAATCAGTCAAGGAAATGTTTTAGGTCACAGAAAGCGGCAGCTGCGATCCCATGCTGTAATGTCTGTATACTCTTTTGCTTTCTTCCCTGGCTGGGACCTGTGATACCTGTCCTACCATTACACAGTACATAGCAGGGGCACATTTCTAAGATTTATAACACATCCCATTGTGGAACTTATTTTTATTCCAAGATCTATTGCTTAAGATGTATTTGGTTAATTGGAAAACCCCTTTAAAAAGCCTTTAGCTATGAGAAATACCGTAAATTAAAATGACATGTTACTGCAATTTGCAAATAATGTGGGCTACAATATCAATAAACATTACATGAACATTTGTGAAATTAGTTGCAAATGCTAACCTATTAAAACATATTAATATGTAGAAATTGGTCTTACATTGCAAATGAATTAATTGCCAAATTGAAGAATTAATCTTATGTTTACAGGGAGTTGCATAACTCATATTGCGTGAAAATGTTTTTTTTTTCTTCTGTAAACCAGATATGATAATGGTCAAAAATGTGTACATACTTGGTCATGAAATGGTTTTCATTGTTATTATTGGAATGTGTATATTGTAGATTGAGACTAAAGTCTGCAGAAGAATAACCATAAAACAAGACATTTGAAAACTAGGAGTGAAAAACATGTGCCATTGAGTTTCAAAAATTATTTAGTACCAACAACTTCTGTAGCCTCTATAATTCTAGTCCTGGCTGCAGAATGAACAAATACAAGAAAGCTGATAGTTTTTTAAATTCAAGGTCAAAAAACTTAATAAAAAAAAGCAAATAACCTTGTAAACCTTTGGTAACCCGGATAAAAATCCACCTTTAATTAACATTTTAAAACCATGTAGCAGCCACAAACAACATTACACAAACAAAAAAAAGCACACAACTGTTAAGTCTAGACAGTCCATACCACAACAACCTAATAAATCCTACCTATCAGCGGAGGTTGGCACCCTATATATATATATACGAGATTGGCGCCCCCGCTTAACGTCGGCTGACCCTATATCTCCTACATGCACCCTAGTTTAGTGTCTCATTTGGACCATGAGATATGCATGACCGGAAAGTTAGATAGGGAACTTTAAAAGCCGATATTGACTAAAGGTTAGATTGTGGCAGGGTGAAATACACGGACAATAACAAAGTGCAAAAAAGTGCTCGTGAATAAAAACAACCTCACTAACTCTGTTCCCTGTTGATAACAAAACCTGCCTGACTATGGGGGTTGGCGCCCTACTTGTCAGCGGATATAGCGCCCCCACTCAACGGCGGCTGACCCTTGGAAACCCTATGGATATTAGTTTACTCAAACATATTTCAATGATAAGCTCACATTTGGTAGCCACATCATAAATGCAAGACAGGAAAAAAATCAACAGCAATATTTAGCCCTAGTTATTGGCTGATATTACATAAATATACATGATAACAGAGAGTGAGGAACGATACTCATCGTATATGCTGATTATTGCGCCTCAATACGTTTCACCTTTACGGATCATCAGGAGGCAATGATATGTGGATGCTGCAGAATGAACAAATACAAGAAAGCTGATAGTTTTTTAAATTCAAGGTCAAAAAACTTAATAAAAAAAAGCAAATAACCTTGTAAACCTTTGGTAACCCGGATAAAAATCCACCTTTAATTAACATTTTAAAACCATGTAGCAGCCACAAACAACATTACACAAACAAAAAAAAGCACACAACTGTTAAGTCTAGACAGTCCATACCACAACAACCTAATAAATCCTACCTATCAGCGGAGGTTGGCACCCTATATATATATATATACGAGATTGGCGCCCCCGCTTAACGTCGGCTGACCCTATATCTCCTACATGCACCCTAGTTTAGTGTCTCATTTGGACCATGAGATATGCATGACCGGAAAGTTAGATAGGGAACTTTAAAAGCCGATATTGACTAAAGGTTAGATTGTGGCAGGGTGAAATACACGGACAATAACAAAGTGCAAAAAAGTGCTCGTGAATAAAAACAACCTCACTAACTCTGTTCCCTGTTGATAACAAAACCTGCCTGACTATGGGGGTTGGCGCCCTACTTGTCAGCGGATATAGCGCCCCCACTCAACGGCGGCTGACCCTTGGAAACCCTATGGATATTAGTTTACTCAAACATATTTCAATGATAAGCTCACATTTGGTAGCCACATCATAAATGCAAGACAGGAAAAAAATCAACAGCAATATTTAGCCCTAGTTATTGGCTGATATTACATAAATATACATGATAACAGAGAGTGAGGAACGATACTCATCGTATATGCTGATTATTGCGCCTCAATACGTTTCACCTTTACGGATCATCAGGAGGCAATGATATGTGGATGCTGCATGGATTCAGAACATGTCCCCTTATATACATATAAGCTTAAATGCGAGGGGCGGTGCCTTCAACAAACAGTAGAGGCAGATTTATGAATGCCATTCAAGTGGAGCCTTCACAGCCACATTATAAGATATCTAACATGTCAACCACTTTGGGCTATCAGCTCCACGTATACAATGTTCTGTACTTGACCCCAAGCTAGTACAGCCGTCAGTTCGTACATACACAGACTTAAACATTGACCGCTATTACTAAATGACCATACCTCTAGCACGCCGCAATAACGGATGTGCTGTCGACGTACGTGTCAGCTGGACCGCAGATGAACATGTGCATGGCATTGCGCATGTACAGAAATGCACGTAAGCACAGCGCGATGTCAGGATGAAGACGCTACTTCGCATGTCAGCCCGCGTTGCTAAGCAAGCCGTCGCCAACACTCCATATAATAGGAAATGCGGCCGGCTATTATATCACGATGGACACAAGTAACCGCAGAGCATGCCTACGCAAGTCTAAAAGACTAATGCCTTACTATACTGTGTGCCCATTCTATAAATCAGAACACAGCATAGCGCAACCTGCATAACTTACAAAGCAAAGATGCATGCATTAACCTAATAAAAGGCTTAAAGATATACATAGAGAGGTACAATTTGGTCATGTTAAACATATGTATAATGGACATAACAATAATTAAATAAATAAAAATGCAAAGTGATGATATCATTGATATTCACAGTCAATGCTGTGCTCCCTGTATAAAACAGAGAATATGCTTGCAGCATAACTAGTATCTTATAGTAAATATCGATGCCCACATAAATCATCTTCCAAATACAGAGTATTCATAACCAGTATATAATCAATAAATGGAAATAGAGATACACTAGGAGAAGGAAAGGAGTAGCCACTATTTGATATCATTACATCATAGTGTAATAGAGTGCAGGGTTGAGTATGTCACCACGGAACAGACAGACCAACTGTTGAGGGGAATTTATTAACAGGCGTAAGATTCTCCTCGCAGGGAGTAAACGGGGTTAATAGAGATAAAGCAAACAGTAAACAGCTAAGCGGAATCGCAAACGGTTAACGAATGTTCTGGTAACTTATCAATCCAGGGAGGTCCTGACTTGAGGGTCCTTATTCCAACGTGGACACAGTCGCCAGCAGCGCTTGAAGATCCTGAAGTCTCTTCTCTGTCTCCTAGGAACTGGAGACTCCGGGGTTAAGCCTTTTCTTCCAGTGAAGCTGAAAGCAGGAAGTAACTCAGCCACTCTGCTGTAAGTCTCTGTATATCAGGCTGGCAGGCTTTCTGCAGTTGCAATGCTACACACACACACTGAGCAGTGTACTTGTCACACTCAGGGGTTCTAGCTTGTCACTGCGGTCACCGGGGCTGCGCGCTCAGGTCACTGTCAGGAGATGCGTATTTTCGGATTACGGAGGCTGCCAAGTCCACACTCTCATATCCAGCCTTCACTATGGTGGGTATCTCAGCCTCAGTGCCCTCACGGGGAGCACTACCTTTAGGGGAGCACGGCGCTGCAGCCTGGCCTCTCTTTGGCGCGCTGCCCTCTCTCTGCTCTCCTGCTCTTTTTCTGATCACACCCCTCTCTCTTCCCAGCAGTCACCTCGTCCCCTCTGTCCAGGGCAGAATGTCTTCCCCCCAACAACCCAGCTGTCTGACTAAGTGGTTCCAGGCAAGGAGCAGGGAAAGCAACCTCCTTACATTCCCCCTCTTTTAAAGCTTGCCATTCCACGGGCGAGGACTCTTCGTGCTTCTCTTTGTTCTTTTGAGGGGAGTCAGATACCCGCAATCCTTGCATCTCCTTCTGCCTTTCTTCTTGCACATACTCCCAAACTAAATGGTCTAGGAGCTGTTCACCAGTCAGGCTGAGATATGCTTTCTCTGCTTTGTCAACATCTGCTGTCCTCTTCTTCTTTTTCTTCTTCTTCTTAGCCTTGCCGGTAGCAGGTGTTTGCGTAGGGCCTTCTTGCTCGGGTTCCTCAGTCTGGGGGCTTAGTACAGGTAATTCTTCTCTATAGCTCCCCCTCTCTTTGACAGGAGCATTCTTGTCCAAAGTAGAATCAGATGGATTAAGACCATGCAAGCCAGATTCTTCGTCATCTGCACCGGGCTCTGCGGGTATCACTTCCCAGGGCTTCCCAGCCACACGCCCCGTCTCACACAGCTGTTCCATTTCCTCTGTCTGATCAGGATCTTGTGAGCTGACAGCCAGCACACTCTTCACCTCAGGGGATGATATTAGTGGTTCCTCCTTCTCCAAGTCTTTTACCCATTGAGGGGCTGTCACCTCCCCGCTGCATACCTTTCCCACTGGCACTACCACCTCTTGCTCTTGCTCGCACATACGTGCCTCACTCCCGACCTTAGAGAAAGTCATATCTAGCTTTACGCGCATGCGCTCTCACAGGGCCTCTTTCACCAACACATCTCGCAAGCCTGTCACCAGTTGGTCTCGCAGCACAACGTCAATTGACCCCACACCTATGCCGTCCTTCCGTATAATGGCAGTATGAAGCTCCTGCAGTGCGTTCATATATTACGTCACTGTCTCCTCCTCTCTTTGTACCTGGCAAAACAGTCGCATGCGCAGCTCCCCTACGTCAGTGGGGTCCACATGCGTCTCCTCAGGTATACGTAATACTTTGTCCAGGGTATCTCTCGCCTGGGGGGGTCTGAGCATAACAGAGTCCCGTGCATCCCCCTCTAGGGCCATCACAGCTATTTCCGCCTGCAGAGCTGGCGTCATAGGATGCATCCGCATCATCCCTCGGATGCGCTCCGTCCAACCCCACAACATGACATCGCTCCCTAAGAATTTTGGCAGGTTAACCAACATGGCTCCCAGGGAGATGCTAGACCTGGGACCGCCCCCAACTGCTTGGTCTGCCCTTTCCGCGCTACCGTGTGACATCCTGCCGACTACGCCAAGTGTAATAGAGTGCAGGGTTGAGTATGTCACCACGGAACAGACAGACCAACTGTTGAGGGGAATTTATTAACAGGAGTAAGATTCTCCTCGCAGGGAGTAAACAGGGGGTTAATAGAGATAAAGCAAACAGTAAACAGCTAAGTGGAATCGCAAATGGTTAACGAATGTTCTGGTAACTTATCAATCCAGGGAGGTCCTGACTTGAGGGTCCTTATTCCAACGTGGATGCAGTAACCAGCAGCGCTTGAAGATCCTGAAGTCTCTTCTCTGTCTCCTAGGAACTGGAGACTCCAGGGTTAAGCCTTTTCTTCCAGTGAAGCTGAAAGCAGGAAGTAACTCAGCCACTCTGCTGCGAGTCTCTATATCAGGCTGGCAGGCTTTCTGCAGTTGCAATACCACACACACACACTGAGCAGTTTACTTGTCACACTCAGGGGTTCTGGCTTGTCACTGCGGTCACCGGGGCTGCGCGCTCAGGTCACTGTCAGGAGATGCATATTTTCGGATTACGGAGGCTGCCAAGTCCACACTCTCATATCCAGCCTTCACTATGGTGGGTATCTCAGCCTCAGTGCCCTCACGGGGAGCACTACCTTTAGGGGAGCACAGCACTGCAGCCTGCCCTCTCTTTGGCGCGCTGCCCTCTCTCCGCTCTCCTGCTCTTTTTCTGACCACACCCCTCTCTCTTCCCAGCAGTCACCTCGTCCCCTCTATCCAGGGCAGAAAGTCTTCCCCCCAACAGCCCAGCAGTCTGACTAAGTGGATTCCAGGCAAGGAGCAGGGAAAGCAACTTCCTTACATTAGAAAACAGGCATAGGACACATTTTCATTCAGGCCCAACGGGGAGACACAATTTATACGATGAATGCAGGCACATTCTTTCTGTAGCAACAGCCTATCAAAGTTGCCACCTCTCGGGTTTGGTATAAAAACCTTGATTACATAGAAGGAAATCTCATCAATATTGCCTCGGTGCATCTCATTCATGTGTCTAGCTATTGGAGTGTCACGTTTATGCTTGATGTCACCCATATGTGTTATGATCCGGTGACCTAGGAACTGCATGAGAACTTTCACTGGAGAAAGTGGCCACTGTACTGACCGCAATCCTGAACTTAACACCGCAACTAGAAGTAGCCGTGGAGTGTACCTAACACACCTAGACACCTCGTCACAGCCGGAGAACTAAATACCCCTAAAGATGGAAATAGGAATACTATCTTGCCTCAGAGATAATCCCCAAAGCATAGACAGCCCCCCACAAATATTGGCGGTGAGTCGGAGAGGAAAAAACACACACAGGCAGAAAAACAGGATTAGCACAGGAGGCCACTCTAGCTAGATAGGACAGAGTTCTGTGCGGTCAGTAAAAAACCCTTCAAAACATCCACAGCAGAATATACCAAAACTTCCTACATCTACTAAAAGATGCAGGAGCATATATCTGCAACTCCAGTGAATCCTACAAACAGAGCAGAAATAAAACTGAAACAAGCACACCGGCAGTGTGCCACAGAAACAAAAACCAAACACTTATCTTTGCTGAAATTGACAGCGAGCAGGAGAAGCCAAAAAGTGATCCAACACTTCACAAGAAACATTGACAACTGGCAGGGACTAAAGAGTCCAGCAAAGCTAAATACCCCAGTCAGCCTTGCAATTAGCAGATACACCTGTCCAATCCTGCAGTCCAGGCACAACTGCATTACCATCTACAACCACAGGAGGGAGCCCAAAAGCAGAATTCACAACAGTACCCCCCCTTGAGGAGGGGTCACCGAACCCTCACCAGAGCCCCCAGGCCGATCAGGATGAGCCTGATGAAAGGTACGAACCAAATCAGCGGCATGGACATCAGAGGCAGAAACCCAAGAATTATCCTCCTGGCCAAAACCCTTCCATTTGACAAGGTACTGAAGCTTCCGCCTCGAAAAACGAGAATCCAAAATCTTCTCAACAACATATTCCAACTCCCCATCGACCAACACAGGGGCCGGAGGATCAACAGAGGGAACAACGGGCTCCACATATTTCCTCAACAAAGATCTATGGAAGACATTTTGAATAGCAAAAGAGGCCGGAAGCGCCAGGCGAAAGGACACCGGATTAATAATCTCAGAAATCCTATAAGGACCAATAAATCGAGGCTTAAACTTAGGGGAAGAAACCTTCATAGGAACATGACGGGAAGATAACCAAACCAGATCCCCAACCCGAAGACGGGAACCAACACACCAACGACGGTTAGCAAAACGTTGAGCCTCCTCCTGAGACAACACCAAATTGTCCACCACATGAGCCCAAATCTGCTGCAACCTGTCGACCACAGAATCCACACCAGGAAGGTCAGAAGGCTCAACCTGCCCAGAAGAAAAACGAGGATGAAAACCAAAATTACAAAAAAAAGGCGAAACCAAAGTAGCCGAACTAGCCCGATTATTAAGGGCAAACTCGGCCAATGGCAAAAAAGCCACCCAATCATCCTGATCAGCAGACATAAAGCATCTCAAATAGGTCTCCAAAGTCTGATTAGTTCGCTCAGTCTGGCCATTTGTCTGAGGATGAAATGCAGAAGAAAAAGACAAATCAATGCCCAGCTTGGCACAAAAGGCCCGCCAAAACCTAGAAACAAACTGGGAACCTCTGTCGGACACAATATTCTCCGGAATACCATGCAAACGGACCACATGCTGAAAAAACAACGGAACCAAATCAGTAGAAGAAGGCAATTTAAGCAAAGGCACTAAATGAACCATCTTAGAGAATCGGTCACAAACAACCCAGATAACCGACATCCTTTGGGGAACAGGAAGATCGGAAATAAAATCCATAGAAATATGTGTCCAGGGCCTCTCGGGGACCGGCAATGGCAAGAGCAACCCACTAGCACGGGAGCAACAAGGCTTGGCCCGCGCACAAGTCCCACAGGACTGTACAAAAGACCGCACATCACGTGACAAAGAAGGCCACCAAAAGGACCTACCAACCAAGTCTCTGGTACCAAAAATATCAGGATGACCAGCCAACACAGAACAATGAACCTCAGAAATCACTCTACTAGTCCATCTGTCAGGAACAAACAGTTTCCCCACAGGACAACGGTCAGGTTTGTCAGCCTGAAATTTCTGAAGAACCCGTCGTAAATCAGGAGAAATGGCAGAAAGGACCACCCCTTCCTTCAAAATACCGACTGGTTCCAAAACCTCAGGAGAATCAGGCAAAAAACTCCTAGAGAGGGCATCAGCCTTAACATTCTTAGTACCAGGAAGGTACGAGACCACAAAATCAAAACGAGAAAAAACAAGGACCATCGAGCCTGTCTAGGATTCAACCGTTTGGCAGACTCGAGGTAAATCAAATTCTTATGGTCGGTCAAGACCACAATACGGTGTTTAGCTCCCTCAAGCCAATGTCAGCACTCCTCAAACGCCCACTTCATAGCCAACAACTCCCGATTACCGACATCATAATTGCGTTTCACAGGCGAAAATTTACGGGAAAAGAAGGCACACGGTTTCATCAAGGAACCAACAGGATCCCTCTGAGACAAAACGGCCCCTGCCCCAATCTCAGAAGCGTCAACCTCAACCTGAAACGGAAGAGAATCATCCGGCTGACACAACACAGGAGCAGAAGAAAAATGACGTTTAAGTTCTTGAAAGGCAGAGACAGCCGCAGATTGCCAATTCGCCACATCAGCGCCCTTCTTAGTCAATTCAGTCAAGGGTTTAACCATGCTGGAAAAATTAGCAATGAAACTGCGATAAAAATTAGCGAAACCCAAAAATTTCTGAAGGCTCTTCACGGATGTGGGCTGAATCCAATCATGAATGGCCTGAACCTTAACCGGATCCATCTCAATAGATGAGGGAGAAAAAATAAAGCCCAAAAAGGAAAACTTCTGCACCCCAAAAAGACACTTAGACCCTTTCACAAACAAGGCATTGTCACGAAGGATCTGAAATACCATCCTGACCTGCTGCACATGAGACTCCCAATGTTCGGAAAAAATCAAAATATCGTCCAAATAAATGATCAAGAATTTATCAAGATAACTCCGGAAGATATCATGCATGAAGGACTGAAAAACAGATGGAGCATTAGAGAGTCCGAATGGCATCACAAGGTATTCAAAATGGCCTTCGGGCGTGTTAAACGCAGTTTTCCATTCATCACCCTGCTTTATACGAACAAGATTATAAGCCCCCCGAAGGTCAATCTTAGTAAACCAACTAGCTCCCTTAATCCTAGCAAACAAATCAGAAAGCAAAGGCAAGGGGTATTGAAACTTGGCCGTGATCTTATTTAAGAGGCGATAATCAATACAGGGTCTCAAAGAACCATCTTTTTTAGCAACAAAAAAGAACCCTGCTCCCAACGGTGAAGAAGATGGACGAATATGCCCCTTCTCCAAAGACTCCTCAATATAACTCCGCATGGCGGTATGTTCAGGCACAGACAGGTTGAAAAGTCGACCCTTAGGAAACTTACAGCCTGGAATCAAATCAATAGCATAATCGCAGTCCCTGTGCGGTGGAAGGAAACTGGACTTAGGCTCATCGAATACGTCCTGAAAATCAGACAAAAAGTCCGGAATTTCAGAAGAGGGAGAAGGGGCGATTGACATCAGAGGAACATCATTATGAACCCCCTGACAACCCCAACTAGTTACAGACATGGACTTCCAATCCAAAACAGGATTATGGACCTGCAACCACGTGAAACCCAGCACGACAGCATCATGCAAATTATGCAACACCAGAAATCGACAATCTTCCTGGTGGGCTGGCACCATGCGCATGGTCACCTGTATCCAAAACTGGGGCTTATCTTTAGCCAAGGGTGTAGCATCAATGCCCCTTAAAGGAATAGGATTCTGCAAAGGCTGCAAGGGAAAACCACAACGCCTAGCAAAGTCAAAGTCCATCAAATTCAAGGCGGCGCCTGAATCCACAAACGCCATGACAGAAAATGACGACAATGAGCAGATCAAAGACACAGATAACAGAAATTTAGGTTGTACAGTACTGATGGTAAATGAACTGGCGATCCTTTTTGTCCGCTTAGGGCAGACAGAAATGACATGAGAAGCATCGCCACAATAAAAACACAACCTGTTGAGACGTCTGAAACCTTGTCGTTCCGTTTTATACAGAATCCTATCACACTGCATAGGCTCAGAAATTTGCTCTGAGGATAACGCCATAGCACGCACAGTTCTGCGTTCCCGCAAGCGCCGGTCAATCTGAATGGCAAAAGACATAGAATCACTCAGATTGGAGGGTGTGGGAAACCCCACCATAACATCCTTAACGGATTCCGAAAGACCCTTTCTGAAAATTGCTGCCAAAGCATCATCATTCCATTTAGGCTACTTTCACACTAGCGTCGGAATCTCCCCGTCGCAATGCGTCGGGCAGAGATTCCGACGCTAGCGTTTAACGCACTGCACAACGGAGGCAGCGGATGCATTTCTCCGGCGCATCTGCTGCCCCATTGTGAGGTGCGGGGAGGTGGGGGCGGAGTTCCGGCCGCGCATGAGCGGTCGGAAAAAGCGGTCCGTCAGGAGCAAAAAACGTTACATGTAGCGTTTTTTGCTCCCGACGGTCCGCCAAAGCACGACGCATCCGTCGCACGACAGATGCGACGTGTGGAAATCCGTCGCAATGCGTCGTCAATACAAGTCTATAGGGAAAAAAACGCATCCTGCAAGCACTTTTGCAGGATGCGTTTTTTCTGCAAAACGACGCATTGTGACGGACTGCAGTTAACGCTAGTGTGAAAGTAGCCTTAGTCAGCACAGACCATTTTCTGAATTTCTGACAATACAATTCAGCCACCTCTTGACCCTGAGATAGGGCCAACAAGGTCTTCTCAGCTTGATCCACAGAATTAGGCTCATCATACAATAACCCCAATGCTTGAAAGAAAGAATCAACATTAAGCAAAGCAGGATTGCCAGATTCCAGGGAAAATGCCCAATCCTGTGGGTCACCACGCAGCAGGGATATGATGATTTTAACCTGCTGAATGGGATCACCAGAGGACTGGGGTCTCAATGCAAAAAACAGTTTACAGTTATTTTTTAAATTCAAAAATTTGGATCTGTCACCAAAAAATAAATCAGGAGTGGGAATCTTAGGTTCTAAAGCAGGAGTCTGAGCAATATAATCCGAAATACCCTGTACCCTAGCAGCAAGCTGATCCACACGAGAAACTAACTCCTGAACATTCATGTTAGTACTAGGTTCCTCAGCCACCCAGAGATTAAGAGGGAGGAGAAGACAAAACAGGCTGAGAAAAAAAATGGCTCAAAACCTTTCCTCCCTTCTTCTGAGATGCAATTAACTCATTGAGGGCCAGTTGTACTGTTATGATCCGGTGACCTAGGAACTGCATGAGAACTTTCACTGGAGAAAGTGGCCACTATACCGACCGCAATCCTGAACTTAACACCGCAACTAGAAGTAGCCGTGGAGTGTACCTAACACACCTAGACACCTCGTCACAGCCGGAGAACTAAATACCCCTAAAGATGGAAATAGGAATACTATCTTGCCTCAGAGAAAATCCCCAAAGGATAGACAGCCCCCCACAAATATTGGTGGTGAGTCGGAGAGGAAAAAACACACAGGCAGAAAAACAGGATTAGCACAGGAGGCCACTCTAGCTAGATAGGACAGGATAGGACAGAGTTCTGTGCGGTCAGTAAAAAACCCTTCAAAACATCCACAGCAGAATATACCAAAACTTCCTACATCTACTAAAAGATGCAGGAGCGTATATCTGCAACTCCAGTGAATCCTACAAACAGAGCAGGAATAAAACTGAAACAAGCACACAGCAGTGTGCCACAGATACAAAAACAAAACACTTATCTTTGCTGAAATTGGCAGCGAGCAGGAGGAGCCAGAAAAGTGATCCAACACTTCACAAGAAACATTGACAACTGGCAGGGACTAAAGAGTCCAGCAAAGCTAAATACCCCAGTCAGCCTTGCAATTAGCAGATACACCTGTCCAATCCTGCAGTCCAGGCACAACTGCATTACCATCTACAACCACAGGAGGGAGCCCAAAAGCAGAATTCACAACACATATGCTTACCTACTCTTCTCCTAAACTCTCTCCTAGTTTTGCCATCATAATCCTTTGGGCAGCTACATGTGGCTATGTACACCAGCCCACTTGTTTTACAATTAGAGAAATCACGAAGAAAAAACTGTTGAAGAGCTAGTGATGAATTTACCTGGTTTTATATGTCTGCAGTTAATACAGCCACCACATCTAGAAAACCCACAGGTTTTATGATCAAGCCACGTTCCCTCTGGGATTGGCCTCTTAATACTCAGTTTCTTCCTGAAAATGATTGCAAACACAAATTATTTGGTATTATTATCTTCATTTAATTTGTCTTAAATGAAAAAAAACACAAAAAGAATTCTGCTAAAGCCAAATTGGATATAATTCCACACCAAACATAAAAAAGGGGGTGGACAAAAGTATTGACACTGTTCGAAAAAACATATGATGCTTCTCTAATTTGTGTAAATAACAGCACCTGTAACTTACCTGTGGCACCTAACAGGTGTTGACAATAACTAAATCACACTTGCAGCCAGTTAACATGGATTAAAATTGACTCAACCTCTGTCCTTGTGTGTACCACATTGAGCATGGAGAAAAGAAAGAAGACCAAAGAACTGTCTGAGGACTTGAGAAACCAAATTGTGAGGCAGCATGAGCAATCTCAAGGCTACAAGTCCATCTCCAAAGACCTGAATGTTCCTGTGTCTACCGTGCGTACTTTCATCAAGAAGTTTAAAGCCCATGGCACTGTGGCTAACCTCCCTAGATGTGGACGGAAAAGAAAAATTGACAAGAGATTTCAACGCAAGATATGCGGATGTTGGATAAAGAACCCCAACTAACATCCAAACAAGTTCAAGCTGCCCTGCAGTCCGAGGGTGCAACAGTGTCAACCCGTACTATCCGTCGGCGTCTGAATGAAATGGGACTGTATGGTAGGAGACCCAGGAAGACCCCAATTCTTACCCCGAGTCATAAAAAAGCCAGGCTGGAGTTTGCCAAAGCTTACCTGAAAAGGCCTAAAACGTTTTGGAAGAATGTTCTCTGGTCAAATGAGACAAAAGTAGAGCTTTTTGGGCAAAGGCATCAACATAGAGTTTACAGGAAAAAAAAAGAGGCATTCAAAGAAAAGAACACGGTCCCTATAGTCAAACATGGCGGAGGTTCCCTGATGTTTTGGGGTTACTTTGCTGCCTCTGGCACTGGACTGCTTTACCGTGTGCATGGCATTATGAAGTCTGAAGACTACCAACAAATTTTGCAGCATAATGTAGGGCCCAGTTTGAGAAAGCTAGGTCTCCCTCAGAGGTCATGGGTCTTCCAGCAGGACAATGACCCAAAACACACTTCAAAAAGCACTAGAAAATGGTTTCCAGCAATGAGTCCAGACCTGAATCCCATAGAACACCTGTGGAGAGATCTAAAAATGGCAGTTTGGAGAAGGCACCCTTCAAATATCAGGGACCTGGAGCAGTTTGCCAAAGAAGAATGGTCTAAAATTCCAGCAGAGCATTGTAAGAAACTCATTGATGGTTACTGAAAGCGGTTGGTCGCAGTTATTTTGGCTAAAGGTTGTGCAACCAAGTATTAGGCTGAGGGTGCCAATACTTTTGTCTGGCCCATTTATGGAGTTTTGTGTGAAATGATCAATGTTTTGCTTTTTGCTTCATTCTCTTTTGTGTTTTTTCTTTTGTTTTACTAGGCACTGCTCCTAATAGCCAGATTCCTACTCCACACTGATGAGGGGCAAAAACCCCGAAACAGCTGTCTGTGGATGGATACCATGCTTGGCATAGGTGGCTTTCCTTCATAGGATGCTGCCCTTCCCGTGGTTGTTCCTTCCCAGGGAAAGGCCTGGCTATTCACTGCTTGCGTTGAGAAACACGTGTTGGTGTCTCCGCAGCTTCTTTACATGCATCTGCATATTTCCCATAAGGGATGGGGGCAGTGTTCTGGAATCACTGCGTTGAGAAACACGTGATGGTGTCTCCGCGGTGTTGGATGTTTTGGTCTCCCCGAGGCCAATCATCTGTGTCTTTATAGCCTTTTTATTAGGCACTGCTCCTAATAGCCAGATTCCTACTCCACACTGATGAGGGGCAAAAACCCCGAAACAGCTGTCTGTGGATGGATACCATGCTTGGCATAGGTGGCTTTCCTTCATAGGATGCTGCCCTTCCCGTGGTTGTTCCTTCCCGGGGAAAGGCCTGGCTATTCACTGCTTGCGTCGAGAAACACGTGATGGTGTCTCCGCAGCTTCTTTACATGCATCTGCATATTCCCCATAAGGGATGGGGGCAGTGTTCTGGAATCACTGCGTTGAGAAACACGTGATGGTGTCTCTGCGGTGTTGGATGTTTTGGTCTCCCCGAGGCCAATCATCTGTGTCTTTATAGCCTTTTTACTAGGCACTGCTCCTAATAGCCAGATTCCTACTCCACACTGATGAGGGGCAAAAACCCCGAAACAGCTGTCTGTGGATGGATACCATGCTTGGCATAGGTGGCTTTCCTTCATAGGATGCTGCCCTTCCCATGGTTGTTCCTTCCTGGGGAAAGGCCTGGCTATTCACTGCTTGCGTCGAGAAACACGTGATGGTGTCTCCGCAGCTTCTTTACATGCATCTGCATATTTCCCATAAGGGATGGGGGCAGTGTTCTGGAATCACTGCGTTGAGAAACACGTGATGGTGTCTCCGCGGTGTTGGATGTTTTGGTCTCCCCGAGGCCAATCATCTGTGTCTTTATAGCCTTTTTACTAGGCACTGCTCCTAATAGCCAGATTCCTACTCCACACTGATGAGGGGCAAAAACCCCGAAACAGCTGTCTGTGGATGGATACCATGCTTGGCATAGGTGGCTTTCCTTCATAGGATGCTGCCCTTCCCGTGGTTGTTCCTTCCCGGGTAAAGGCCTGGCTATTCACTGCTTGCGTCGAGAAACACGTGATGGTGTCTCCGCAGCTTCTTTACATGCATCTGCATATTTCTCATAAGGGATGGGGGCAGTGTTCTGGAATCACTGCGTTGAGAAACACGTGATGGTGTCTCCGCGGTGTTGGATGTTTTGGTCTCCCCGAGGCCAATCATCTGTGTCTTTATTATTCTGGTATGGTCAGTGCTAGTCAGAGGTCACTTGGTTTGAGTTTGTAATAACGTGCCTCTATCTTGTGAGAGGGCATGATTATAAGCCACCTCTATAATACCTCTCAGGTACCCTTTATCAATGAACCTCTTTTTCATATCACCTGATTGCTGTACAAATGTATCTACATCCGAGCAGTTCCTCCTCAGCCTCATGAATAGACCCTTAGGGATACCACATTTTAAAGCTCTAGGTTGGTGGCTCTCCCATCTAAGTAAGCTATTTGTACTAGTGGGTTTTCGATAGATCTGAGTTTTTAAAGAACCATCATTCCTTTTCTGAATCTGGACGTCCAAAAATGACCAGACGTTCTGATTTATCTCAAAGGTGAATTTCATACCAATACTGTTATCATGTAACTCTTGAACAAAATCAATGAACACTTGTTGTGTGCCCTGCCAGATGACAAATATGTTATCAATAGATCTGTACCAGACTCCCACATATTGATGCCACCATCTGTTGTCATCTGTAAAGACAATGGTTTCCTCCCACCAGCCCAGGAACAGGTTTGCGTAGGATGGGGCGCAGGGACTCCCCATAGCCGTGCCCCTGAGCTGGTGGAAGTACTTCCTGTCAAAAATAAAAAATTTTTTAGTAAGTGTAAAATGTAGGAGATCTAGCACAAATTGACTATGGGTCACACATTGGACTGCTCTTGATCTTAAGAAATTACCAACAGCCTGTATCCCTAAATGATGTGGACTGTTGCTATAAAGGGCCTCCACATCAATGGAAACCAAGAAGGAACCCTCACTAAGATGTATACCCTCCAATTTCAAAAGCAAGTCAGACGTATCTCTTATGTAAGAGGGAAGGGTTAACACAAAGGGTCGAAGCACTTCATCGATGTAAATACCACAATTCTGAATTAAGGAATCAGAACCAGATACAATTGGACGACGTTTTAATGGCTCAAGTCCCTTATGTACCTTAGGTGTTGTATAGAAGGTAGCAATAAGGAGATGAACAGGCAAAAGAAACTCAAATTCATTTTTAGAGATTAGTTCATTAGTTTTGGCTATTTCCAATAGGCTTTTCAATTCATTCTTATATTGTATCGAGGGATCGGATTTCAGGACTTCATAGGTATCAGAATCTCTTAGGATAGCATAACACATTTTCAGATAGTCAGCTTCTGTCATGATCACTAGATTCCCCCCCTTATCGGAGGGCTTTATAATCAACTCATTACTTTTTGTTAATTTCAATAAAGCCTCCTGTTCACCCTTTGTCAAATTAGATTCAGTGAAGCCCGCTGGAATTTTACGTAGATCTCTTTCTACTAACCTAAGAAAAATGTGAATACTTGTAATGTCCCCCGGTGGCGGCATTTTCTTACTCTTATTCCTAGGTTTTGTAAAGGGACCCAGACCCTCATTTGAACCATTTTCCTCCAATAAACCAACCAAAGCCAAATAGCTTCCACATCATCACTGCTCAGGCCTAGTCTCTCACATTCCAATTGGTTATTATGTGCAAAAAAATTTTTCCACTTAAGCTTCATGCAAAATAAATTTATGTCTTTAATCCAACCAAAACAGTCATACTTATTTGTGGGGACAAAATTAAGGCCCTTTTTGTAAGAAGACTATAATCTTCACTAGATAAAGTATAACTGGACAGGTTAATGATCTCACCCTGATTTAGACCGCTTTGGGTCTTAGATAGTAGCCCGTCCGGGCATTCTTCTCTAAAAAAGAGGCAGAAGAGAGCACTAAGGATAAGGAACTGTTTCCAGTAATGGATCCTCTGCCAGCCTGTTGTGGCTGCCCACCCCTTTGGAACCCTCTGTTGTAATGTTTTCCTCTGCCCCTCCATTTTAGGTCTCGAGTTCCCGCTTCTGCACAGGGGGAATCTCGAGCCATCTCCGCTGCGGTCTCCCATTCTTATCCAGCCGCAGTGGAGTCTGCTCAGCAGGGACGTCGGTCCCAGCGTCTTGCTCAGTCTCACTCTGTACAGAGAGTTACTGCTGCTTCTTCAGCTTCTGCCATTAAAGCCAGTGCTGGTCAGCAGCGAGCAGACTTCTCTGGGACTAAGTCCTTGTCTGCACACACTGAGCATGCCCAGGGCAAGATCTCCCGTTGGAGATCGAGGGTCATGTGCTCAGGCCCTGCAGCACATTCCATTGGTCCTCTTGGCAGGTCTTGGAAGGGCAAAGTTTCTGTGGCCACTTCCTGTGCTGCAACTATATAAACTGCGCATGACCGCACGGCCATGCGCTAGTGTACATTTGCATACGTGTGTTTGTTGTGAGTGCAAGTCGTCCTTGGATACCCCTTCCCTATTGAATGTCTGTTCGCGGAAGGTGTATGGTTGCTATCTAGCGCCCGACTTATCCTACAGCACAAATCACACATTACAGCGTCCAGTTGCTGTGACCGCCAGTACGGCGCCGTGCACTTCCTCTGTGCTTTCCTTACCCAAGCCTGGGTGGTTAGTGGCGTTCGTCAGTGCGGCACCGCATGCACTCTTGTGCCCTAAATATTGTTATTTTCCTTACACACCCAGTTGCGTTGTTGTGCCAGCAAGGGTCTAATCGGACTTCAATCCTAGTTGGGGTTGAGTTCGCTGACTACTTGCTCGCGCTCTATATGCGGTACCGCGATCCTGTGACGCAACAGGATCGCTTCCTTCACGCTGGGTTAAGTCTACCCCACGTGTGTATACTTATGAGTACCGCCATATAGTCCGTCATTACTTGGCAGCAGGTTCCATCTCTGCACGGTGGACCCCGGGCTGCGAACGCACCATACTCTATCTGTATCATTATTTGGTGCGTTCCGCTAGCCCTAACACTCCATCCCTGTCTAGGGCATCTCCCACCTCTGAAGGAACCACCGGATTTTGAACATTCAGTATCAGAAGTTTCTATGTCTGATGATGAAATATCAGAAATACTGTTTTGGTTGAAGTTATAGGCCTGATTATCACCAAAGGCCTTAAGATCTCTTTGGAACTGTGATTGTTTCCTCTCCTTTATGAAAAACTGATATTTTTCAACCGAGGTTTGCAAAAGGCCTTCCCGTCTATTAAAGTCCAGGTCCGCCTTGAGTTTCAGAATATTATCTATTGATTTATTCAGTTGCTTAGTCAATAAATCAAAAAGTTTCTTTTCCTCCTCAAGAAGCAACTGCATAAATCTTATAGATGAATCAATAGACTCCTTTAACCATTTGTTAAGCAATTCAGGAGATGCAGTTCTCGGAGATGGATTTAAATTAACCCTAAGGCCTCTAGGTATCACTCTATTTTTGATATAATTCCCAAAGGCCCTAATTTCCCACCAGGATTTAATATGTTCTTTATAGTCACCATATAAATCCCCAAATAGGGATTTTAGTGACTGATTTGCAGAAGCTGATCCTGGTTGAGTGCAAAAAGCCTGGTTAGCATCCTCCAGGCAGGCGTCAGTATTTAAGGGGCCCGATAGAAAACTTGCCATGCCACAACAATTTGACTAAACAAATACAAGAAAGCTGATAGCTAAATTCAAGGTAAAAAAACATAATAAAAAAACAAATAACTGTCATGTCGGATGCCGTTCACACTAGGGCGTCCGACAGACAGCGGTAATTCCACATTTGTCCACTATACGCTCAGTGGCGCCGGCTAGATTTTATCCAGGTTATCCAGGGTTAATCTGGCTGGTAATCTGGTTGGGGGCTGGGTCACACATTCGTGGCCTTTAAATAGTCATTCTGGATTTTGGGCATCGCCGATTATAGCTTGTGTCTTGTGCCTGGTGATCTCGGTCTGGAGTGGTGGTCTAGGAGTTGAAGTATCGTATCTGGTGGTGTATTATCCTTTGTCATATTTCTCCTTCCTATATTTGTGTTTATTTTTGCCCTGTGCACATTATAGTGTTTTCCTGTGTGTCTGCGGCGAGGTGCATTTTTAGTTTTCCCTGTCTGTTCTTTCTGTGTAGGTTGGTCTGTGGTCTTATCACTGGGTGGCGGGTGGAGGTTTCAGCATAGGGCTGAACAGGAGTCAGGGTCAGGCCTGGCGGCCCAGACAAGCACACTATCAATGTAAATTCTGGGAGAGGGACAGACAGGGTTTTCCCTAGTCTGAGGGATATCGTAGGGGCCCAGGTAATCAGCTTTAGTCTACTCAATACCCCCGTGACATTATAATCGGCCTAAATAAATTTTGGATGCCATGGATCCCATGACTTCCATAACCCGCCAGTTGGAGGCGCTGTCCTTACAGGTCACTGAGTTGAAGGGGGCAGTTCAGCAACAAGGTCTGGTAGTATCTAATGTGCAAGCTGAAACTGCAGGTAGAGTCGCAAAGCCAAAGATCCCTTTACCTAAGAGGTTTGCAGGGGAACGCAGTAAATTTGTTTGTTTTTTCGTGAAGCTTGCAAATTATATTTTCGTATGCGCCCGGTTTCCTCAGATAATGAGGCTCAGCGTGTGGGCCTGGTATTGTCATTACTGAACGGAGACCCCCAAGCATGGGCGTTTTCATTACCATCTGATTCAGTTGCATTTAACTCAGTGGAGATTTTTTTTTCTGCTCTTGGACTCATATATGATCATCCTGACAGACTGGCTCTAGCTGAGTCTAAAATACGCGCTCTCCGCCAGGGGGAGCGAATGGCGGAGGATTACTGTTCTGAATTTCACTGCTGGGCGTTGGACACGCAATGGAATGACCCTGCGCTGCGGAGTCAATTTGTACATGGGGTTTCGAGAAGGGTTAAAGAAGCCCTCCTTATGTATGAGACTCCTGCTTCTCTAGAGTCTGCCATGAGTCTTGTTGTCCGCATTGATCGCCGTTTGCGTCAGGGGGCGCAAGAGACGCCGCCTATGGGGGTGGGCGTAGGTGCACGTGTGGTTGCTGCAGGTGAACCCACGGAGCTTATGCAAATCGCAGGGGTGTCACATCATCTTGCCTCCTCACTCAGGAAGCAGGAAGCCTGTTTTTGCTGTGGTAAAAAAGGGCATTATGTAAATGGGTGTCCTCTGTTTTCTAAGAAAAGCACAACGGCGGAAAACTTCTAAGCTCAGACGGTGTGGAAGAGGCCAATCTGAGCTTATGCATATCCTCCAAGGGGGTCTCTCAATGTATGCTCCCTGCCAGAGTTACAGTCACTGGCAGAGAGCTGCCAATCACTGTTTTTGTGGATAGTGGGTCGGCCACTAATCTCATTGATGCGGAGTTTGCGCGCACGGCTGGGTTCACGGTCGATAAACTGCCTCATCCTATTCGGGTGGTCACCATCAATGCTACTCCACTCCCACAGGGGGAGATTACTGAGTTTGTGGCTGAGGTTAAACTCTCCACACAGGGGGGTCCTACATTCTGAGCAAGTTACATGTAGGGTGCTCAGTAATCTTCCTGCACAAATGGTTCTGGGTTTTCCATGGTTGTCTATGCACAACCCGGTGATTGACTGGAAAACTCAGGATATAATTCAGTGGAGCGGATTTTGCCAGGAGAATTGCCTGGCCACATGTGTGTCTGCTGTGACTTCCAGCATTCCTGAGTCACTGCTGGATTTCGCAGATGTGTTTTCTGAGAAGGGTTGCTCTGAATTGCTACCACATTGACCCTATGACTGTACTATTAGGTTTAAACCAGGGGCCAGGTTGCCGAAAGCTAGGATGTTTAACATCTCTGGTCCTGAGAGGCAAGCCCTAAAGGACTACATTGCTGAGAGTCTGAGCAAAGGGCACATCAGGCCTTCGTCCTCGCCAGTGGCAGCGGGGTTCTTCTTTGTTAAGAAGAAAGATGACGGACTACGCCCGTGTCTGGATTTTAGGGAGTTAAACCAGATTACGGTTCGTGATCCAAACCCTATGCCACTGATACCTGATTTGTTCAACCAGGTGGCTGGTGTTAAGTGGTTTTCCAAGCTTGACCTCAGGGGAGCGTACAACCTCATAAGAGGCCGTCAAGGTGATGAGTGGAAGACGGCTTTTAATACTCCTGAGGGTCATTTTGAAAATTTGGTGATGCCATTTGGGTTGACAAACGTGCCTGCTGTATTCCAACATTTCATAAATGATGTGTTCTCGCATGTACTGGGGAAATTCGTTATTGGGTACCTAGATGACATTCTCATTTATTTATGCGACCGTGATACTCATTTAGAGCATGTGAGGCAGGTGTTACAGCTACTAAGAGAAAATAAGCTCTATGCAAAACTTGAGAAATGTGTTTTTTCGGTTCAGGGGTTGCCTTTCTTGGGTTATATTGTGTCTGCTTCAGGGTTTAAAATGGACGCCGTTAAGGTGCAAGCGGTGCTGCATTGGGAACAGCCTGATAACCTAAAAGCACTCCAGCGGTTTCTTGGATTTTCTAATTATTATAAAAAATTTATCAAAGATTTTTCTACCATTGCTAAACTGCTTACTGACATGACGAAAAAGGGCACCAATTTCTCCGCCTGGCCTTAGGCTGCTGTGCGCGCATTCGAATTTCTGAAGAACAGTTTTGCTTCGGCCCCTATTCAGGTGCAACCGGACGTATCAAAACCATTTACCGTGGAGGTCGATGCGTCTGAGGTTGGAGTGGGGGCGGTGCTGTCACAAGGCTCATCCTTGGGCGAGTTGCATCCATGCGCCTACTTTTCCAAGAAGCTGTCGTCCGCCAAACGTAACTATGATATCGGCAACAGGGAGTTGTTGGCTATCAAGTTGGCTTTTGAGGAGTGGCGACACTTCTTGGAGGGGGCAGTCCACCAGGTTACAGTTATCACCGACCATAAAAATCTGCTTTATTTAGAGTCAGCCAAGCGTCTTTCCCCCAGGCAGGCTCGCTGGGCATTGTTTTTTACGCGTTTCAAGTTTTTTAGTTTCAATGTATTTATTAAAAATTTTTAAACATAAAACATAACTTTATAGTGCTCAGTTGGTGTTACATGTAGATGGAATAAACAGATTATTAATTCATACAATTCTTGTTGAACAGCGGAGTCAAATTAACTCAAATAGAATCTAACTAAACGACACAACACAGACATGACAGACATAGACAAAGGGGAGAAACAACAGGGTTGGGATCGTCGTCGCTGCCGGCTTAATTATAGCTATAACACCGGAGGTATTAAAATAATATAATACGGTATCGGGGTACGCACCAACTCTAGTTGGGAAGGGGTGTACATGGTCAAGTGGTATACAATAAATAGGGGGTTTCCCCCAGATCTTTTGACAGTGCATTTCACTACATATGTAACCAAGATCGACACACGACGCATATTCTATGATTATTTACGGAGATAGTGTAATAGCTTGAGCCAAATGGGCTCCATATTCAAGGTCCAGCCAAGGATTCCAGATCTTATAGAAAGCATTCCATTCATCATTCCTGGTGGCTTGAATTCGTTCATATAGAAGAATAATATTTACCCTATCTTTAACCAATGAGATGGATAATGATGGTGTTCTCCATTTAGAAGCTATGTGAATCCTGGCCGCCATGCATACAATGTTTACTAATTTATGTATACTCTTTGAGAACCCGGGGGATTTCTTACCTAGCAAGAATACTGTGGGGTCCATTGGTTTCGATTTACCAAAAATCTGTTCTATAATTAACTTGACCTCACACCATAGGGCCTCAACCACTGGACATCTCCACCAAATATGAAGCACATCACCTGGTATATTACAGCCTCTAAAGCAGTTCTCTGAAACGTGAGGAAACATGGCGTGGAGTTTTGTAGGAACATAATATGTTCTATGTAGTACTTTAAGTGATGTTTCAGTTAGCGAAGTCTGATGACTGCCTTTTGATAGCGTATCGCAGCAGGCAAACCATGACTCCACAGACATGGTAAGACCCAGATCCTCCTCCCACTGTAACATATATTTTAATTTCCCTGTAGTATGTGGAGTATTGAGCATGGAGTATAGTAGGGATATCATCCCGTTTCCCATTGGGTTATTTATGCACCTCTGTTCAAAGCTTGTTGGGCAAAACGGGGATCCGTGGGGGGAGTTCTGCCTAGCGAAGTGGAGGACCTGATTTATGCGTAGGGTTTCCTTAGGGGGTGGCTCATATCGTTGTACAAATTCTTGTCTGGTGAGTAGTAAATTCAATGGTGAACAGAGATGTCGTAGCGTGGTAATCCCTTTTAAAATCCACCAGGAAAAATGCGCCGTTTCAAGTCCCGGTCTAAACATGGGGTTATAGAGCAAGGAAATGAGGGGGGAAAACCTGGATTGCAAACCATACTTAAACCTCTCCTTCCTCCACAGAATCAGAGAAAGGGCTGAGAAAGGAGCTATAGTTGTAATATTTTGCGGGAGTTTTTCTGTAGACCATAAAAGACCGCGGAGTGAATGTGGGCGTAAGAAGTGAGATTCTAGCTGCACCCACCTGGGACTATGGTAATTAGAGTTAAGTTTGGCCATTTGGGCTATTTGGGCGGACTTAAAGTAAAGTGCAAAGTTGGGTAGCGATAGTCCACCCGTTTTTCTATGGAGATACATGACATTTTGCTTGATACGGGGTCTCTTGCCATTCCAGATGAATCTGGAAATAGTTGACTGGATATCTCGGATGCTTTTTGAAGGAATGGAAATAGGAAGAGACCTAAACAAATATAAAAATCTTGGGAGGGAGATCATCTTTATTGTATGTAGCCGGCCCAGCCAGGACAATGTCATACGTGACCACCTGGTTATGTCTGCTTGGAAATTTCTAATTAAGGGAGAGTAGTTCCATTTATAAAGAGAGGATTTATGGGATGTTAGATTAACTCCCAGGTAAGTCAGGAAGTGTTCTTTCTTTGTGAAGCCAAATTGCGAAACTAAGTTGTCCTGGTCTCCTCTAGGAGTATTGATAAATAAAGCCTCCGATTTATCCACATTAATTTTGAGGCCCGATATTTTTTCAAATGTGCGGAGGAGAGAGAACAAGTTCGGCAGGGTGGGTTAGTTAGAGTCAGGAGAAGGTCGTCTGCAAAAAGACTAACCTTATATTGTTCTTCCAGACCTGTGGGGCCTAAAATGTTGGGATTATTTCTTATAGCCGCAGCCAGCGGTTCCATGGCTAATGCGAATAGCGCAGGAGATAACGGGCATCCCTGCCTTGTGCCTCGTTGTATATCTATAGGAATAGGTTTGATTGAAGGGAGTTTAAGGTAAGCAGTTGGCTTGTCATATATTAGTTGGAGACAAGAAATTAATTTTTGGGAGAAGTCGAATTTAGCCAGTACTGTAAAGAGGTAAGGCCATGTTACTGTATCAAAAGCTTTTTCAATGTCTAAAGCTAAGACTAGAAGCGGGTTATGGGTATTATTTGCTGAATGAATAATGTTGAGGTTTCTTCGTATATTATCAGGACCCTGCCTCATGGGGATAAAGCCTACTTGGTCTTGATGAATTAGTGAAGGGAGAATTTTATTGAGTCTATCAGTGATGAGTGATGTAAATATTTTTAAATCAACATTTAATAAAGAGATGAGCTGGTAGTTTTTAACTAATAAGTGGTCGCGTTTTGGCTTGGGTATAACGGTTACATGCGCAACGTAGAACTCGGGAGGCATCTGGGAGACGAGAGAAGAGCATTACAGAAACTTTTGATGTGAGGTGCGAGAAGGTTTCCAAATTTTTTATAGTATAGGGCTGAAAGGCCATCGGGCCCAGGGGCTTTACCTGCTTTTAACTTTTTAATTATCAAGTTGATCTCTTCTGGTAAAATTTCTGATTGGAGCTGCTGCGTCACTGATTCTGTAATTTTGGGGAGATTTATGTCCTGTAAAAAAGAATGTAAAAGGTTTGTGGGTGGTGCTGGAGGGGAGGAGTATAATTTCTGATAGTATTCTTGGAAGACTTTATAAATGGTCTCGGGGTGTGCTGAGATGTGTCCTAAATTGTCTTTGATGGAAGGAATGGTATTTATAAATTCTCTCGCTCGCAGTTGGCGTGCCAACATTCTGGAGGGCTTGTTTGCCTGCTTATAAAAGGTGGCTCTGGTCCATGACAGGACTTTTTCCGTTCTATTAGTGAGGATAGCATCCAACTGCCTTTTAACGTCATGAATTTCTTTTGTTAAGTAGCGGGAGGTAGACAGTTGATTTGCCTGTTCCAGCTTAAATAGTTTGGCTTCTAGGTTGTTTTGGAGATCAGTTCTAGTTTTTTTACGGTGAGAGGCTATTTTGATTAGAGAGCCAGTGATGAACTTCTTATGGGCCATCCAAATGTTCCCAGGTGTGGAATCATTGTTTGAGTTAGTTTGGAAAAAAAGCTTTATTTCCTCAGTTATCTGAGAGATTATTGTGGGATCTGTAATCAGGGACTCATTTAATCTCCATTTAAAAAGGTTGGAGGTAGTGATGTCAAATTTAAAAACAGATAGGACGAGGTCGTGATCCGACCAAGTCGACGGAACATGGCGCGAGTACAAAACCGTTGTGAGTGAATTCGCTGTCGTTATTTGTAAATCAATTCGTGAATATGATTTATGGACTGGTAAAAAAACGTGTAACCCCTCGTAGGCCCATTTACCTCCCTCCATATGTCTACCAATCTGTTCTCATTCATCATATGCAAAATTTTTCTCCTGTCCGTCTTGGGGATGTCGGACCTGCGTATCGAACTGCTGTCCAGGCTCGGGTTCAAGGTCAAGTTGAAGTCCCCGCACCAAACCAAGTAATGATATGGGATTAGGGATAGTTTTGATAGTATCATTTTAAATACAGTTGGGTAGAGACGGGAAGATAACTATTTACTATACAGAAGTTTTTACCCTGCAGAGTCCCTTGTAGTATTATGAACCTACCCTCTGGGTCTGAATATGAGTTGGTCAAATGAAATGGAAGAGAGTTTTTGAGGAATATGGCCACACCCCTAGTTTTGCGGTGCCAGGAGGCTAGATAGTAGCGAGAATATTTAGAATCAAAATACTTGGGTGTGGAAGTAGTGGAGAAATGGGTTTCTTGTAGGCAAAGAATATCAGGTTTATGTTTATGGTAGTCTAAGAAGGCCTTTTTCTGTTTAATAGGTGAGTTCAGCTCTCTCACATTGTGGGAGATAACTCTACACATGGTTAGGCATATATTTACCGCTAATAGACCCGTAGAGCCAGGCGCCGAACCACTTCAGCCAGAAGATTCGACTCCATTGAGGGCAACATAGCCGACTGCGACGAATAGATCTAAGGGAAAACAGTAGGAAGGAGACAAAACAGGGGAGGACAAACACATATAACAGTGTGAACAAATGAATTTGGGCTTTAAGCCCAACATGTATGGTGACCCGGAAAGCCATAATAGAAAGCAGACCAGATGACACCAAAATTAGGCAACATGTGGTAGACCCGAGGCCTAACCCGTTATGATACAAGACCCTTCTGAGTTATATTGGCAGTGGAGGGGGGGAGGTGAAAATAGGGTGGGAGGAGCGGGGGAGAGAAGGAAGAAAAAAAAAAAAAGGGGGGGGGAGAAGAGGGGGTACAGGGTGGGAAGGGTTTAGGTATGTTTGGGTCCATCTAAGTAAACATGGAACCGGAAGGACGAACAATGTTGTCACTATGTGGAACAGTAAAACCCACGCCACATGGCATAACCTGCAGTAGGGTATGGTGTGGCATCAAAACTAAGTCAAGTGTACAATTAGCCATCAGGCATCAGTCATGTAATTCGTGTACGTTGGCTCCTAGTTATAGGAGCAGTTTTCCAATCTTTAATAGGGCGCGGATTTCTTTGCGGTTGTGGTGGCTGAGAGTCAATGAAAGGTATTCCAGCCTGCTCAAGAGCTTTTTTGCCTTCTTCCAACGTACGGCATATGTGTAGCTCATTTCCATGTGTGAAAGATAGAGAAAATGGAAAGCCCCAACGGTATTTGACTTGTGCCGTTTGCAGGGCTGTAGTGACTGGCTTTAGGGCTCTCCTGCGGAACAGCGTGGCTGGGGCAATGTCTGAGAAGAGACGCACAGAGTCTGGTAGGCCAGGCAACGTAGCAATCAAGATGAGGTCCCTGGTCTCCTCGTGTTGCATTTTGAGGATAACATCTCTGGGGACTTCTGGGGATCTCGGCCTGCCCAGGGATCTATGGATCCTTGTTATGTGCATTAGTGAAGGGTCCACAGCTGGTAGTAAGGCCGTGAACAGGGTGGTAATTGTTTCTTTTAATGCTGTGAAAGATTCTGGCAGGCCACGTACCCTGATATTACCTCTGCGTGACCTGTTCTCTAAGTCCTCACTCCTTAGTTCAAGGTCCATTATGCGGTCTTCATGGCGCTTGAGGGTCTCCTAGTCTTCCTCCAGGGCTTCTGCAGTGGCGTCCATTTTCTCTTCCAGACATGTCGTGCGCTGGATAATGTCCTGCAGCTGAGTGGTAATGCTCTGCATAGCGGTGGAGAGCTCAGTGCGGAAAGTCTCCTGGAGGGTTTTAGTTAGCGCTGCAGTTGAAATAACAGCGTCCCCTCCTTTATCTGAGCCCTCCTCCCCTGCTCCCGCACTGAGCTGTGAGGACGGAACAGGAGTGATAGTGGATGCGGCGGCCATTTTACTAGCGCTGCCGCCCGCCAGGAGCTCTGAAATCGGGCGACTCACCAGCTGGCCAGCTCCCACTTTCTTGGGCATTATAAGCCGCTGGACTCACAGGTGAGGTGGGCGTCTGCTCTTAGCGAAATCCTCCCGGTTCCGGTGCTCAGTGGGGGTATAATCAGGCGTCGGGCTGCAGAGCTCCGCAGAGCACGTCTTGCCCCATCAGAGTCCGCGCATGCGCCCCGCGTTTCAAGTTTTTTGTCACGTACCGTCCGGGGTCTAAGAACACTAAGGCAGATGCTTTATCCAGGTGTTTTCCGGGGGGAGAACCTCTGGAAGATCCGGTACCCATCCTCCAAAAGGGTTTAGTGGTCTCGGCTCTCACGACGGAGGTTGAGGCGGAGATTGCCGAGGCTCAGGAGGAAGTACCACCAGAGCTTCCCATTAACAAATCATTTGTACCGCTTCATCTTCACCTAAAGGTGTTGGGTGAGCATCATGATGCTGTTCTGGCTGGCCATCCAGGGGTTAGGGGTACCTTGGATTTGGTGTCGCGTCGGTTTTGGTGGCCCAAAATCCATCAGGACGTGGTCTCGTACATATCAGCATGTACCACGTGTGCTAGGGCTAAGACGCCTCGCTCCCGTCCTGCTGGCTCATTACATCCTCTAGGGGTACCCAGTAGGCCATGGACGGAGATCTCCATGGATTTTATTAGAGACCTACCTTCCTCTGCTGGGAACACGGTCATCTTGGTGGTTGTTGATTGGTTCTCAACGATGTCGCACTTTGTGTCCTTGCCTTCATTACCAAACGCAAAGACTCTGGCTCAGGTTTTTGTGCAGGAGATGGTCAGACTTCATGGGGTCCCGTCTGACATAGTGTCTGATAGGGGTACTCAGTTTGTGGCAAAGTTTTGGAAAGCCTTTTGCTCACGACTGGGGATCAAGTTGTCGCATTCTTCGGCGTTTCATCCTCAGTAAAATGGCCAGACCGAGCGTATGAACCAGAATTTGGAGCAGTACTTACGCTGCTTTGTTTCTGACAACCAGGAGGAATGGTCGACGTTCCTTCCTTTGGCTGAGTTTGCCATTAACAATCACCACCAGTAATCGTCTGGGGAGTCCCCGTTCTTTTGTGTTTACAGGTACCATCCTCAATTTTGTACTCTGCGTCAGGGTGGCTCTGCTGGCATTCCTGAGGAGGACCAGCTAGGAGCACAACTGTCATCTGTTTGGAGGAGAGTGAAACAGCGCTTGCTGAGCGTAGGTGCTAGGTACAAACGAGTGGCTGACAGACGTGTGCCAGGTCCGGACCTGAGTGTGGGTGATTGGGTGTGGTTGTCCACAAAAAACAAAGCTGAAAGTACCATCCCTGAAATTGGGTCCAAGGTTTATTGGTCCATTTAGGGTTGCCGCCATCATTAACCCGGTAGCCTACCGATTGGAACTTCCTACGGTATATAAAATACACAACGTGTTTTACAGATCTCTGTTAAAGAAGGTGGTTGGTTCCGTGGACGTGGCGCCGATGCCACCTCCAGTCTTGGTGGATGTTAATTTGGAGTTTGAAGTCTCCAAGGTGGTTGACTCTCGTATAGTGCGCTGCACATTACAGTACCTGGTACACTGGCGTGGTTATGGGCCAGAGGAGAGGTCTTGGGTACCAGCTTCGGACATACATGCGGACCGGCTGGTCAGTATGTTTCACCGCTGCCATCCGGACAAGCCGGGTCCTATAAGTCGTGAGGGCCCTGGGGTCCCTCGTAGAAGGCGAGGTACTGTCATGTCGGACGCTGTTCACACTAGGGCGTCCGACAGACAGTGGTAATTCCACATTTGTCCACTATACGCTCAGTGGCGCCGGCTAGATTTTATCCAGGTTATCCAGGGTTAATCTGGCTGGTAATCTGGTTGGAGGCTGGGTCACGCCCGTAGCCTTTAAATAGTCATTCTGGACTTTGGGCGTCGCCGATTATTGCTTGTGTCTTGTGCCTGGTGATCTCGGTCTGGAGTGGTGGTCTAGGAGTTGAAGTATCGTATCTGGTGGTGTATTATCCTTTGTCATATTTCTCCTTCCTATATTTGTGTTTATTTTTGCCCTGTGCACGTTGTAGTGTTTTCCTGTGTGTCTGCAGCGAGGTGCGTTTTTAGTTTTCCCTGTCTGTACTTTCTGTGTAGGTTGGTCTGTGGTCTTAATCACTGGGTGGTGGGTGGAGGTTTCAGAATAGGGCTGAAACACGAGTCAGGGTCAGGCCTGGCGGCCCAGACAAGCACACCATCAGTGTAAATTCTGGGAGAGGGACAGACAGGGCTTTCCCTAGTCTGAGGGAAATCGCAGGGGCCTGGGTAATCAGCTTTAGTCTACCCAATACCCCGTGACAATAACCTTGTAAACCTTTGGTAACCCGGATAAAAATGCACCTTTAATTAACATTTTAAAACCATTTAACAGCCACAAACAACATTACACAAACAACAAAAACACACAACTGTGCTGTCTATATAGTCCCTACCACAACAACCAAATAAATCCTACCTATCAGCGGAGGTTGACACCCTATATATATACGAGATTGGCGCCCCCGCTCAACGTCGGCTGACCCTATATCTCCTACATGCACCCTAGTTTAGTGTCTCATTTGGACCATCAGATATACATGACCGGAAAGTTAGATAGGGAATTATAAAAGCCGATATTGACTAAAGGTTAGATTGTGGCAGGGTGAAATACACGCGCAATAATCAGCATATACTATGATTATCGTTCCTCATTCTCTGTTATCATTTATATATATGTAATATCAGCCAATAACTAGGGCTGAACATTGCTGTTGATTTTTTCCTGTCTTGCATTTATGATGTGGCTACCAAATGTGAGCTTATCATTGAAATATGTTTGAGTTAACTAATATCCATAGGGTTTCCAAGGGTCAGCTGCCGTCGTGTGGGGGGCGCCATATCCGCTGACAAGTAGGGCGCCAACCCCCACAGTCAGGCATGTTTTGTTATCAGCAGGGAACAGAGTTAGTGAGGTTCTTTTTATTCACAAGCACTTTTTTGCACTTTGTTATTGTCCGTGTAAAAAAAAAAAACACCCTGGTGTGCTGGCCCCAGCTGCCAAATTATCCTCAACCAGTTCCCACAATCCATCTCTTCTGACCCAGCAGTCTGGACTATAAATTTAGAAACATCCTTAGGGGTGCACGCATGTGGGGGTGCACGCAAGCATCCCAGAAGCAAAGCGTCACGAAGCTAAGTGTCGTGATACAGCAGTTATTCCATGGCAGTTAGTCAGGGCAGGAGTCAGGTAACCCACACTCTGCACTCCCGTCTATCCATTCGCTTTATTCCTATCCTCCTGTGTTCCCTTGCAATCCACTTTCACCGCCCAATCCCCCTCCATCACGACTCATATACATCAGCTCCTCTCTCCTTCCCTCTCCCATGTACTGCTCCCATGCACTTCTCACTTTCCTGAAAAATGTCAGTCCATCTTGCCCAAACACTCTGCACAAAAAAACTTCATGCAATTCCAGAAACTACTTGCTTTTTATCTTCCTACTTCTACTGATTTCAGAGGACATCTCCCCCATCTCTGGTCCACCATCCACCAACCTCAACCACTACCCTACCTCACATCGAAATCTTAATAATCTTACTAATATTAATTGCACTCCTTCATCTCCTTCTATTAATTGTACCCTTTGGAATCCACGGTCTGAATGCAACAAGCTAACTTTCCTACACAATTACTTTCTGAAAAACTCTGAATCTGTTGGCCCTCACGGAAACCTGGATTCAGGATTCTGACACTGTCTCTCCTGCTGCCATTTCCCATGGTGGCTTACAATTCTTACATTCCCCGAGACCCACAAACAGACATGGTGGTGGAGTCGGTATACTTCTCTCCCCACAATGCACCTTCCAAGTCATCCCCCCAGTTCCATCTCTCTCATTCCCTTCTTTTGAAACCATCAGGCTCTTTCATCCCCTCTCCCTCAGAGTAGCGGTCATATACTGGTCCCCAGGCTCACCCACCCACTTCCTGGACCATCTCTCTGCCTGGCTGCCTCACTTCATGTCCTCAGAACTACCAACCCTTATCCTGGGAGACTTTAACATCCCCACTAACAGCCCCACTTCCACATCTGCATCCCAGCTTCTATCACTAACCACTTCTCTAGGCCTCTCACAGCTCTCAACCTCTGAAACACACAAAGACGGTAACACCCTGGACCTGGTCTTCGCCCGACTCTGCTCAATCTCCTACCTAGATTACTCATCGCTTCCCCTCTCTGACCACAACATTCTCTCCTTCACACTCAGAAATCCTTGCCCACCCCAGCACACTCCTACCTACCATACATTCAGAAATCTACATACCATTAACCCTCATACACTTTTAGACTCCCTACACTCAACTTTGTCCCCAATCTCTTCTTTTTCCTGTCCTGATCTGGCTGTACATCACTTCAATTACACTCTTAGAAGCACCCTTGACCAAGTAGCTCCCATCACCCTCAGAACCTCTGTTGTGAATTCTGTGGCTGAGTTCACTTCTGTGGTCACAAGTGGTATTGCAGTCTCTGGGCTTCCTCCCTCAGGTGTTTTGGTGAGCTCGTTGGCTGCCTTGCTATTTAGCTCCACCTGAGTCTGTCTTCCTTGCTCCTTGTCAATGTTCCAGTGTTGGATCTGAGCTACTGCATCTTTCCTTGGGCCTGCTGCTCTGCTAGATAAGTGCTTCTAGTTTGTTTTCTGTTTTTTCTGTCCAGCTTGCTATTAACTTTTGCTGGAAGCTCTGAGAAGCAAAGGGGTGCACCGCCGTGCTGTTAGTTCGGCACGGTGGGTCTTTTTGCCCCTTTGCGTGGTTTTCGTTTTAGGGTTTTTTGTAGACTGCATAGTTCTCTTTGCTATCCTCGCTCTGTCTAGAATATCGGGCCTCACTTTGCTGAATCTATTTCATTCCTACGTTTGTCTTTTCATCTTGCTAACAGTCATTATATGTGGGGGGCTGCCTATTCCTTTGGGGTATTTCTCTGAGGTAAGTCAGGCTTGTATTTCTATCTTCAGGCTAGTCAGCTCCTCAGGCAGTGCCGAGTTGCATAGGTAGTTGATAGGCGCAATCCACTGCTGCTTATAGTTGTGTGAGGATAGATCAGGTACTGCAGTCTACAGAGATTCCACGTCTCAGAGCTCGTCCTATTGTTTTTGGTTATTGCCAGATCTCTGTATGTGCGCTGATTACTGCACGCTGTGTTGCCTGATTGCCAGCCATAACAAACCTCCAAATAGAGAGTGAAACAGCCCTGGCTCACATCGCAAACCCGATTTCTCCAGCGATGTTCTAGGTGTGCTGAACACTTATGAAGGAAAACTCGCACACCAGAAGACTTCATACACTTCAAATTTATGTTAAGGACCTATAACTCTGTCCTTCACCTCGCCAAACAGACCTACTTTACCACCCTGATGTTAGGTCTCGAGTTCCCGCTTCTGCACAGGGGGAATCTCGAGCCATCTCCGCTGCGGTCTCCCATTCTTATCCAGCCGCAGTGGAGTCTGCTCAGCAGGGACGTCGGTCCCAGCGTCTTGCTCAGTCTCACTCTGTACAGAGAGTTACTGCTGCTTCTTCAGCTTCTGCCATTAAAGCCAGTGCTGGTCAGCAGCGAGTGGACTTCTCTGGGACTAAGTCCTTGTCTGCACACACTGAGCATGCCCAGGGCAAGATCTCCCGTTGGAGATCGAGGGTCATGTGCTCAGGCTCTGCAGCACATTCCATTGGTCCTCTTGGCAGGTCTTGGAAGGGCAAAGTTTCTGTGGCCACTTCCTGTGCTGCAACTATATAAACTGCGCATGACCGCACGGCCATGCGCTAGTGTACAATTGTTAATGTGTGTATGTTGTGAGTGCAAGTCGTCCTTGGATACCCCTACCCTATTGAATGTCTGTTCGCGGAAGGTGTATGGTTGCTATCTAGCGCCCGACTTATCCTACAGCACGAATCACACATAACAGCGTCCAGTTGCTGTGACCGCCAGTACGGCGCCGTGCACTTCCTCTGTGCTTTCCTTACCCAAGCCTGGGTGGTTAGTGGCGTTCGTCAGTGCGGCACCGCATGCACCCTTTTGCCTTAATATTGTTATATAGTTTCCTTACACACCCAGTTGCGGTGTTGTGCCAGCAAGGGTCTAATCGGACTTCAATCCTAGTTGGGGTTGAGTTCGCTGACCACTTGCTCGCGCTCTATGTGCGGTACCGCGGTCCTGTGACGCAACAGGATCGCTTCCTTCACGCTGGGTGAAGTTTAACCCACGTGTGTATACTTATGAGTACCGCCATATAGTCCGTCATTACTTGGCAGCAGGTTCCATCTCTGCACGGTGGACCCCGGGCTGCGAACGCACCATACTCTATCTGTCTTATTATTTGGTGCGTTCCGCTAGCCCTAACATTACACTAGCGCCAGGGTCTGGCTAGTAATGACGGACAAACAGCAATCCTTGCGGTATATCCAGCAGCTGGAGGGTAGGTTGGCGGCTCTTTAGAGCGCAACCTCAGCTGTGGATGTTACCGCAGTTGCTGTACAGGCTGCTAGCGTGGCTGCAGCAACCCTGTCCATTGCCACCCCTGCTCCGACATTTTCTCGCCTCCCGCTGCCAGAAAAATTTTCTGGTGATAGCAAATTTTGTAGGGGATTTGTGAGTCAGTGCTCTATTCACCTCGAGCTCCTGGCTGCACGTTTTCCCACAGAGCGGGCTAAGGTGGGATTTATAGTGTCTCTCTTGTCGGACAGGGCATTGGAATGGGCTACGCCGCTGTGGGAGCGTGGCGATCATGTGGTGCAGAGTGCTCCGCTGTTTCTGAGCACTCTGAAACAGGTCTTTTTAGGACCTCAAGTCACCCATGATAGTGCACTCCAACTGCTGGCATTAACTCAGGGTGAGTCCTTGGTCAGTCATTTTGCCGTCCAATTTCGCACTTTAGCTTCTGAGCTGGATTGGTCGGATAAAGCTCTTATCCCCATATTTTGGAGGGGCCTGGCTGACCACGTTAAGGACGCTCTGGCCACTAGGGAGATTCCTGCCACACTGGAGGAGTTAATAACTGTCTCCACTCGAATTGACCTCCGTTTTAACGAGCGGAGGTTAGAGCGAGCCCAGTGTAGGCAGAGGTTTCGGCTGGCTCCTACCTTCGCCAAACCTCTGGAATCTCCGGTCCTGGTTCCTGAGTCACATGAGGCCAGGGAAGTGTCACAAGCGGGATCTAAGTCCCGGACCGCTTGTGCACTCAAGGTCTGTCATGTTAGCCAGCAGTCAGGACATCTAGCCACCAGAAGTTCTCAGCGGTCGAGGAAACGTCAGCGTCTAGTGGTAGTAGGTGGAGGTACACTAGACACGGCGACGTTTGCCTCTAAATTGTCCTTTAAGGGGACAATTACTATAGGCTCATTCTCCCACTCGGTAGAGCTCTGCGTGGATTCTGGGGCGGAGGGCAATTTTATGTCTTCTGCCGTCGCCCAACGTCACGCAATTCCCCTGGTTATGCTAGCTCAACCAGTAACGGTACGAGTGGTGAATGGGTCGACACTGCCCTCACAGATAACACACTAGACCATCCCTTTTACTCTGTCAATGTCGCCATCTCATCAGGAGATTATATCTCTGCTCGTCATTCCTGAGGGAATTGATGAGGTCCTGTTGGGAATACCTTGGCTACGGTACCACTCTCCTCATATCATCTCCTCATAGTGGTCCTCTGGCAGAATCCTGGGATGGGGCGAATCTTGTGGGGGTAGGTGTTAGAGGGAGTGCGTTCAGGTTGCTACTACAGAGGTACCCGCAGATCTTTCCTCTCTCCCCAAGCAGTATTGGTCTTATGCAGACGTGTTCTCCAAAAAGGCGGCGGAGATCCTTCCGCCCCATCGCCCCTATGACTGTCCTATTGATCTCTTGCCTGGTGCTGAGCCTCCCCGGGGTCGAGTCTATCCGCTATCTCTCCCGGAGACGGAGGCAATGTCACAGTACATCCAGGAAAATCTGGCAAGAGGATTCATTAGGAAGTCAGTGTCACCTGCTGGGGCAGGGTTCTTCTTCGTGCAGAAGAAGAATGGGGAATTGCGTCCATGCATAGACTACAGGGGTCTTAATGCCATCACCGTTAAAAATAAGTATCCTTTGCCCTTGATATCTGAGCTCTTCGATAGGCTTCGGGGAGCAAGGGTATTTACTAAACTAGATCTGCGGGGTGCTTACAACCTGATTCGCATCCGTGAGGGGGACGAATGGAAGACGGCTTTTAACACCAGGGATGGGTACTATGAATATCTGGTGATGCCCTTCGGGCTCTGTAATGCCCCAGCCATTTTCCAAGACTTTGTGAACGATATCTTCCAGGATATGCTTTCCACCTCGGTCGTAGTCTATCTGGATGATATTCTCATCTACTCTCCAGATATTGATTCCCACCGGAGAGATGTTTGTAAAGTCTTCGACCTCCTACGGGCAAACTCTCTCTATGCCAAGTTGGAGAAGTGTATGTTTGAGCAGGAGTCCTTACCTTTCCTAGGCTACATCATCTCTGCCCAGGGATTGGCTATGGATCCTGCCAAACTACAGGCTGTGATGGACTGGCAGGAACCCCATTCTCTTAAAGCGGTGCAGCGCTTTATGGGGTTCATTAATTATTATCGCCAGTTCATTCCGCACTTCTCAACTTTGGTAGCTCCCTTGGTTGCCCTCACCAAGAAGGGGGCGAATCCCAAATTGTGGTCTGAGGAGGTCTCCAAGGCCTTTAACTCTATAAAGTCACACTTCGCTAGCGCTCCCATCCTACATCGCCCCGATGTTGATAAGCCATTTATCATGGAGGTGGATGCCTCTTCTGTTGGTGCTGGAGCAGTCCTCTTCCAAAAGGATGCTCAAGGTCGGAAGCATCCTTGCTTCTTTTTCTCCAAGACCTTCTCACCAGCAGAGAGGAATTATTCCATCGGGGACAGGGAGTTGCTAGCCATGAAGTTGGCTTTCTCGGAGTGGAGACATCTCTTGGAGGGAGCATGTTTTCCCTTCCAAGTCTTCACAGACCATAAAAATTTGGTGTACCTGCAGACAGCCCAGCGGTTGAATTCTCGCCAGGCCAGATGGTCCTTATTCTTCTCCCAGTTTCATTTCACCCTCCATTTTCTTTCTGGGGAGAAGAACATTCGGGCCGACGCTCTCTCTCGCTCCGTTGTGTCATCTGCGGAGGAGGAGGAGGAGCCTCGGCTTATTGTCCCCACCGAGAGCTTGAGAACTGTGGCCCCGGTTTCGCTAGAGTCTGTGCCCCCGGGCAAGACTTTTGTTCCATCCAGTTTGCGACCGGAGGTTCTCTCTTGGGCACACTCGTCCAGGGTGGGTGGACATTTTGGTACCAAAAGGACATCTGAGTTACTGGCGAGGACATACTGGTGGCCGCATATGGCTCGTGATGTCGCAGAGTATGTTCGGGCGTGTGTCTCTTGCGCCAAGAACAAGACTCCTCAGCAACAGCCAGCTGGTTTGCTTTATCCTCTGCCGGTGGCGGACAGGCCCTGGGAGATGGTCGGGATGGACTTTGTGGTGGGCTTACCCAAGTCTCGTAACTGCACCATTATCTGGGTGGTCACCGACCATTTTTCCAAAATGGTGCACTTGGTGCCTCTTCCACAGCTACCTTCTGCACGGGCTTTGGCTGTCTTGTTCGTTAAGCATATCTTTCGCCTACACGGTATGCCAGACAAAATTGTTAGTGACCGGGGTCCCCAGTTTGCGTCTCGATTCTGGAGAGAGCTTTGTCGTCTACTCAGTATTGAGTTGAATCTCTCTTCGGCATATCATCCCGAGACGAATGGGTTGGTAGAGAGGGCCAACCAGACCTTGGTCACATATTTACGACATTTTGTTTCTGCCAGGCAGGATGACTGGGCATCCTTGCTACCGTGGGCAGAGTTTGCACTTAACAATGCCGTAGCCAACTCCACCGGTCAGACTCCATTCCTCCTAAATTACGGCCAGCATCCGCGTGTTCCTGTGCCCATGCCTGTGTCTTCTGCTGACCCCAGGGTGGCAGGCTAGGCTGTGGAGGCACGGGACATTTGGGACCGCACGCAGGATGCCATTCGGGCCTCCAAGGAGAGAATGAGGTCCTCCGCCGATGTTCATCGACGCCCCGCTCCGACCTTTGCTCCTGGCGACTTGGTGTGGCTCTCCGCCCGTAACATCAGGCTGCGAGTTGAGTCCACTAAGTTTGCTCCTCGCTACTTGGGTCCCTTCAAGGTTCTCGAACAGGTTAATCCTGTGGTCTACCGTTTGGCTCTTCCTCCACGCTTGGGTATCACCGACACCTTTCATGTGTCCCTCTTGAAACCCGTATACATGTCCCGGTTTTCCGAGTCATCTGCCGGGACATCGGGTTCGTCTACGGACGATTACGAGGTGAACGCTATTTTGGGGTGCAAGGTGGTACGCGGCAAAAAGTTCTATCTGGTGGATTGGAAGGGTTATGGCCCAGAGGACAGGTCATGGGAGCCTGCTGAAAACATTCGGGCCCCACAGCTCATTGCTGCCTTCGAGCATAGCGAGGCCCAAGGAGGGGGGGCCCTAGGGGGGGGGGGGGTAATGTTAGGTCTCGAGTTCCCGCTTCTGCACAGGGGGAATCTCGAGCCATCTCCGCTGCGGTCTCCCATTCTTATCCAGCCGCAGTGGAGTCTGCTCAGCAGGGACATCGGTCCCAGCGTCTTGCTCAGTCTCACTCTGTACAGAGAGTTACTGCTGCTTCTTCAGCTTCTGCCATTAAAGCCAGTGCTGGTCAGCAGCGAGCGGACTTCTCTGGGACTAAGTCCTTGTCTGCACACACTGAGCATGCCCAGGGCAAGATCTCCCGTTGGAGATCGAGGGTCATGTGCTCAGGCTCTGCAGCACATTCCATTGGTCCTCTTGGCAGGTCTTGGAAGGGCAAAGTTTCTGTGGCCACTTCCTGTGCTGCAACTATATAAACTGCGCATGACCGCACGGCCATGTGCTAGTGTACAATTGTTAATGTGTGTATGTTGTGAGTGCAAGTCGTCCTTGGATACCCCTACCCTATTGAATGTCTGTTCGCGGAAGGTGTATGGTTGCTATCTAGCGCCCGACTTATCCTACAGCACGAATCACACATTACAGTGTCCATTTGCTGTGACCGTCAGTACGGCGCCGTGCACTTCCTCTGTGCTTTCCTTACCCAAGCCTGGGTGGTTAGTGGCGTTCGTCAGTGCGGCACCGCATGCACCCTTGTGCCTTAATATTGTTATATAGTTTCCTTACACACCCAGTTGTGGTGTTGTGCCAGCAAGGGTCTAATCGGACTTCAATCCTAGTTGGGGTTGAGTTCGCTGACTACTTGCTCGCGCTCTATGTGCGGTACCGCGGTCCTGTGACGCAACAAGATCGCTTCCTTCACGCTGGGTGAAGTTTAACCCACGTGTGTATACTTATGAGTACCGCCATATAGTCCGTCATTACTTGGCAGCAGGTTCCATCTCTGCACGGTGGACCCTGGGCTGCGAACGCACCATACTCTATCTGTCTTATTATTTGGTGTGTTCCGCTAGCCCTAACACCTGATCTCCTCACTATCCCACAACCCCAAGAAACTTTTTGACACCTTTCACTCCCTCCTCAGGCCAAAAGCACAAGCCCCTATCACAGACATTTGTGCTGATGACCTGGCCTCCCACTTTATAGAGAAAATAGACAATATCCATCAGGAAATCCGCTCCCAATCACCAAGTTCAGTGACTCCCATCCCTCTCTGCATTTCCCCTGGCTCACTCTCCACATTCGATCCCATCACAGAAGAAGAAGTCTCCAGGCTCCTCTCCTCTTCCGACTACATGCACCACCGACCACATTCCCTCACACCTCCTCCAGTCTCTCTCTCCAGTCGTCACAACTCACCTAACTACAATCTTTAATCTCTCCCTCTCCTCTGGCATTTTCCCCTCCTCCTTCAAACACTCTATCATTATTCCATTACTAAAGACCCCTCCTGCACAAACAACTACAGACCAGTCTCCAATCTTCCCTTCATCTCTAAACTCCTGGAGCGTCTAGTCTACTCCCGCCTTACCCGTTACCTCTCCGCTCATTCCCTCCTAGACCCTTCACAGTCCGGTTTCCGCCCCCTACATTTGACAGAAACTGCACTCATCAAAGTGACCAATGACCTTCTGACAGCAAAACGTAACGGTGACCACTCTCTGATCATTCTTCTCGACCTTTCTGCAACTTTCAACACTGTTGACCACCCTCTCCTACTCTCTAGGCTCCGGTCACTAGGCATTAAGGGCACTGCGCTCTCCTGGTTCTCTTCCTATCTTTCTGACCGCTCCTTCAGTGTTTTGTTCTCTGGCTCCACTTCATCTCCTCTTCCTCTCACTGTCGGGGTACCTCAGGGCTCAGTCCTTGGCCCCCTTCTCTTCTCCCTCTAAACAGCCCCAATTGGACAGACCATCAGCAGATTTGGCTTTCAGTACCATCTTTATGCTGATGACACACAACTATACACGTCATCCCCTGACCTTACCCCAGTTGTACTGCAGAAAGCCACTGACTGTCTGTCTACAGTCTCCAACATCATGTCCGCTCTCTATCTGAAACTCAACCTCTCCAAAACTGAACTTCTTCTGCTCCCGCCATCTACTAACCTCCCTAAATCTGACATTTCCCTCTCCGTGGGTGGCACCATAATAACACCCCAGCAGCAGGCATGCTGTCTGGGTGTTATGTTTGACTCCGATCTCTCCTTCACCTCCCATATACATGTATCTCTTGCCCTCTCGTGCCGCTTACACCTAAAGAACATCTCTAGAATCCGCCCTTTTCTCACCATAGAAACAACAAAAACCCTCATTGTCGCCCTGATCCATTCCCGCCTGGACTACTGTAATGCTCTATTAATTGGCCTCCCCTTACTCGACTTTCCCCTCTCCACTCCATCCTTAATGCAGCAGCCAGGGTCGTCCATCTGGCTAATCATTACTCAGACACGTCTGCTCTTCGCCAGTCCTTACACTGGCTGCTCATTCATTACAGGATACAATTCAAAGTACTTGTTCTCACCCACAAATCTTTCCACAGTGCGGCACCCCCTTACATCTCCTCCCTCATTTCTGTCTATCGGCCTAACCGACCGCTGTGCTCTGCAAATGACTTTCGACTAACCTCTGCACTAATCCGTCCCTCCGACTCCAAGACTTCTCCCGTGCTGCGCCAATCCTCTGGAATGCTCTACCCCAAGATATTAGGACCATCCACAATTTGCATAGTTTTAGGCGCTCGCTCAAAACACATTTGTTCAGAGCGGCCTACCACGTTCACTAATCAAAGTTATTTTATGTTTGTGTGTGTAGCCCATTCACTATCTCCATTTATCCCCCACCCCCTGAAGAAGGCTGGACCATCATTGTAAATACATCATTGTAAATACACACCTGTACTTTGTATCTCCCCCACCTCATTGTAGATTGTAAGCTCTCACGAGCAGGGTCGTCTTATTTCGCTTTAATTATTGTATTGTTAACGTTGTTACTTATGACTGTTGTGTTTGAAACTGTTAAACTGTAAAGCGCTGCGGAATATGTTGGCGCTATATAAATAAAGATTATTATTATTTCACCCTGCCACAATCTAACCTTTAGTCAATATCGGCTTTTATAATTCCCTATCTAACTTTCCAGTCATGCATATCTGATGGTCCAAATGAGACACTAAACTAGGGTGCATGTAGGAGATATAGGGTCAGCCGACGTTGAGCAGGGGCGCCAATCTTATATATATATATATATAGGGTGCCAACCTCCGCTGATAGGTAGGATTTATTAGGTTGTTGTGGTAGGGACTATCTAGACTGCACGGTTGTGTGTTTTTGTTGTTTGTGTAATGTTGTTTGTGGCTGTTACATGGTTTTAAAATGTTAATTAAAGGTGCATTTTTATCCGGGTTACCAAAGGTTTACAAGGTTATTTGGTATCCTGGCTGCAGAATGAATTAACTGAGAATCAATCAGTCAGCCTGCTATGACACTCTGATGGGGAGTTTGGAAACAAAAGGGATGTAAAAAACATACCTTAAAGGTATCCTAAAGCGCAGTTATGAAAACTATCAAGCACTATGATGAAACTGGCTCACAATAGGATCATCTCATTAAGGTCGGTTTCACATGTCAGTGTCTCCAATACGTGTGGTGACAGTTTTATCACGTACTGGAGACACTGACATATGTAGACCCATTCAAATGAATCGGTCTATGCACATGTCAGCATGCTTTCATGCACCGTGTGACCGTGTGCAAAACACGAAGACATGTGTTTTCACCCGGACACATGGACAGCAAAACGTGCCACACACATGCACATGGAGAACAGTGCACACTGTGCTCCATGTGTACGACCGTCCGCTGGGGAAGTAAAGCTACTGTAAGCCGCTGTTCCCCAGCGGCTGGTGCTGAACGCGGCCTTCATCCATTCTCCCCTGCCCTGCCGGCGAGCAGCACGAACAGGCGAGAATGAATGAAATAAAACCTGACGTGGGATCCCACTATGTTTTTAAACCAACCCGGCAAAACTCACAGGTGCAGGCTGCTATTCTCAGGCTGGTATGGGGCCATGGATATGGCCCCCCAGCCTAAAAACAGCAGCCCTCAGCTGCCCAGAAAAGGTGCATCTATTAAATGCGCCAATTCTGGAGCTTTGTCGGGTTCTTCCCACTTGCCCTGTAGCAGTGGCAAGTGGGGTAATGGGGGGTTAATGTCACCTTCCTATTGTAAGGTGACATTAAGCCCGGCTTAGTAATGGAGAGGTGTCAACAAGACACCTCTCCATTACTAATCCTAAAGTGAGTAAAGGGTTAAATACACACCACACAGTGAGAATAAAGTATTTTAATGAAATCATACACCACAGTTTTGCCATCTTTATTATACTGCTAATCCAGGTGACGCCCTCAATCTCCTGTAAAAAAAACTAAACAAAAACAAACCAATAATATACCCATACCTGTCCGGCGTTCATTTCGTTCCACGCCATGATCCATATCTGAGGAATGTACAGTTTACAACTGAGAGCGGTGCTAATGTGATCGGCCGGCTGTAAACTACTGGGGAATGACTGAGAAGCAGCGAGCACATGCTGAATAACTAGCAGTGACGTCACTGACTCTGTGCTCGCTGCCAGCATGAAATCCTGTGACTTCAGGATCGTGGGAGAATGCAAATGATGAGGTCACTATGACAGAGCTTGAAATGCCGTGACCTCATCACTTGTATTCTCCCACGGTCCTGAGGTCACAGGAGTTCGTGCCGGCAGCGAGCACAGACTCAGTGACGTCAGAGCTAGTTAGAGCCTTGCGAAAGTACTCAGCCCCCTGGAACTTTTCAACCTTTTCCCACATATCATGCTTCAAACATAAAGATATCAAATGTAAATTTTTGGTGAAGAATCAACAAGTGGAATACAATTGTGAAGCTGAACGAAATTTATTGGTTATGTTAAATTTTTGCGGAGATTCAAAAACTGAAAAGTGGGGCGTGCAATATTATTCGGCCACCTTTACTTTCAGTGCAGCAAACTCACTCCAGAAGTTCATTGTGGATCTCTGAATGTTCCAATGTTGTCCTAAATGCCTAATGATGATAAATATAATCCACCTGTGTGTAACCCCTTAACGGCCGCCGATATGCCTTTTAACGGTGGCAGTCGGATTTTCTTTGGGGTCTCGGTTGCTGGGGGCAGCCAAGACCCCAGAGATCATGATTCGGGTGGTTTTTACCCCCAGGTTGCAATCGCCGGTAATTAACTGTTTACTGTCGGCCGCAAAAAAAACCCCAAAAACGCGATTTCCCATTTAATTTCTCTGTCTTCCGATGTGATCGCACATCAGAGGACAGAGAAATGGGGTCCCCGATCGCCCTCCGATACTCACTGGTCTCCTCGATGCCAGGTGGTCGCATGCGTAGTGCGCCTGCCGGCCGGCCCTAAAGAACATGATCGGGGTCGGTTTACCGACCCTGTTTTGCGATCGCCGGTAATTAACTGTTTACCGGCGACCCAGGGTCCTTCTGCGTTCCTTCCTGGCCACTGGCTTCTTCCTCCAGGAAGAAAATGGCGTGCACATGCGCAATGCGTCCGCAGTGATGTGCCGACCAGCAGAGGAAGATTCTTCCTCTTGTTTTATTTTGGTCACTGTGAGATCCTATCACAGTGATCAAAATACAAAAAATAATAAATACCCCCCCTTTATCACCCCCTTAGTTAGGAAAAAACAATAAAATACATACTTTTTTATTTCCATTTTCCAATTAGAGTTAGGGTTAGGGCTAGGGTTAGGGTTGGTGCTAAAGTTAGGGTTAGGGTTGGGGCTAAAGTTAGGGTTGGGGCTAAAGTTAGGGTTGGGGCTAAAGTTAGGGTTAGGGTTGGCATTAGGATTAGGGTTGGCATTAAGGTTACATTTGGGATTAGGGTTAGGTTTGGGATTAGGGTTAAGGTTAGGGTTGGGATTAGAGTTAGGGGTGTATTGGGATCAGGGTTGGGATTAGGGTTAGGTTTGAGATTATGATTAGGGATGTGTTGGGCTTAGGGATTTCATTAGGGTTGGGATTAGGGTTAGGGGTGTTTTAGCATTAGGGTTGTGATTAGGGTTAGGATTAGGGCTAGGGGTGTTTTGGTGTTTGGGTTTTGATTAGGGTTATGGATTGGGTTGGGATTAGGGTTATGGGTGTGTTGGGGTTAGGTTTGGAGTTAGAATTGGGGGGTTTCAACTGTTTAGGTACATCAGGGGGTCTCCAAACGTGACAGCTAATTTTGCGCTCATAAAGTCAAATGGTGCTCCCTCCGTTCTGAGCTCTGCCGTGCGCCCAAACAGTGGTTTATCAACGTACTCAGAACTAATTGGACAACAACTTTTGGGGTCCAGTTTCTCCTGTTACCCTTGTAAAAATAAAAAAAATTGGGGGCAAAAAAATCATTTTTGTAAAAAAAAAAGGATTTTTTATTTTCACGGCCCGCAGACCATTCTATCAAAGTTTGCATTCCAAAATGGCACTCCTTCCCTTCCCAGCTCTGCCATGCGCCCAAACATATGGGATATCAGCGTACTCAGCATAAATTGCATAAAAAATTTTTTTGGTCCAATTTCTCCTGTTACCCTTGTGAAAGTAAAAATTTGGGGATGAAAACATTTTTGTGGAAAATATATGATTTTTCATTTGTATGGCTCTACATTATAAATTTCTGTGAAGCAGTTTGGGGTTCATAGTGCTCACCACACATCTAGATAAGTTCTTTGGGGGTCTAGTTTCCAAAATGGGGTCACTTGTGGGGGGTTCTACTGTTTAGGCACATCAGGAGCTTTGCAAATGCAACATGACGCCTGCAGACCATTCCATCAAAGTCTGCATTTTACAACATCACTACTTCCCTTCCGAGCCCCGATGTGTGCCCAAACAGTGGCTCCCCCCACATATGGGGTATCAGCGTACTCAGGATAAACTGGACAACAAATTTTGGGGTCCAATTTCTCCTGCTACCCTTGAGAAAATAAAAAATTGCGAGCTAAAAAATAATTTTTGTGGAAAAAAAAGGATTTTTTATTTTCACCGCTCTACGTTATAAATTTTTGTGAAGCACTTGGGGGTTCAAAGTGCTCACCACACATCTAGATAAATTCCGTAATGGGTCTAGTTTCCAAAATGGGGTCACTTGTGGCGTGTTCCACGGTTTAGGCACATCAGGGGCTCTCCAAACGCGACATGGCGTCCGATCTCAATCCCAGCCAATTCTGCATTGAAAAAGTCAAATGGTGCTTCTTCTCTTCCAAGCTCTGCCATACGCCCAAACTGTGGTTTACCCCCACATATGGGGTATCGGCGTGCTCAGGACAAATTGCACAATAACTATTGGGGTCCAATTTCTCCTGTTAACCTTGTAAAAATAAAAATTTCGGGGAGCAAAGATGATTTTTGTTGAAAAAATGTGATTTTTTATTTTCACGGCTCTACGTTATAAACTTCTGTGAAGCACCTGGGGGTTTAAAGTACTCACCACACATCTAGACAAGTTCCTTAAAGGGTCTAGTCCCAAAATGGTGTCACTTGTGGGGGTTTCTACTGTTTAGGCACATCAGGGGCTTTCCAAACACGACATGGCGTCCGATCTCAATTCCAGCCAATTCTGCGTTGAAAAAGTCAAACGGCGCTCCTTCTCTTCCAAGCCCTGCCGTGCGCCCAAACAGTGGTTTACCTCCACAAATGGGGTATCGACGTATTCAGGAGAAATTGCACAATTGTGGTTCATTTTCTCTTTTTACACTTGTGAAAATAAAAAAATTTGGTTCTGAAGTAAAATGATTGCAAAAAAAAGTTAAATGTTCATTTTTTCCTTCCATACTGTTTCAGTTCCTGTGAAGCACGTAAAGGGTTAATAAACTTCTTGAATGTGGTTTTGAGCACGTTGAGGGGTGTAGTTTTTAGAATGGTGTCAAGTTTGGGTATTTTCATGTACACCCCTCAAAGTGAGTTTAAATTTGAGATGGTCCCTAAAAAAAATGTTTTTGTAAATTTTCTTGTAAAAATGAGAAATCGCTGGTCAAATTTTAACCCTTATAACTTCGTAACAAAAATATTTAGTTTCAAAAATTGTGCTGATGTAAAGCAGACATGTAGGAAATGTTATTTATTAACTATTTTGTATTACATATCTCTCTGATTTGACCCCTTTATCCCCAAGGGTGGTTTGCACGTTAATGACCGGGCCAATTTTTACAATTTTGACCATTGTCCCTTTATGAGGTTATAACTCTGGAACGCTTCAACGGATTCTGATGATTCTGACACTGTTTTATCGTGACATATTGTACTTCATGATCGTGGTAAAATTTCTTTGATATTACCTGCGTTTATTTGAGAAAAAAATGAAATTTTGCGAAAATTTTGCAATTTTCCAACTTTGAATTTTTATGCTCTTAAATCATAGAGATATGTCACACAAAATACTTAATAGGTAACATTTCCCACATGTCTACTTTACATCAGCACAATTTTGGAACCAAATGTTTTTGTTAGGGCGTTATAAGGGTTAAAAGTTGACCAGCAATTTCTCGTTTTTACAACACCATTTTTTTCAGGCACCACATTACATTTGAAGTCATTTTGAGGGGTCTATATGATAGAAAATAACCACGTGTGAAACCATTCTAAAAACTGCACCCCTCAAGGTGCTCAAAACCACATTCAAGAAGATTATGTACCCTTCAGATGTTTCACAGGAATTTTTGGAATGTTTTAAAAAAAAATTAACATTTAACTTTTTTCACAAAAAATTTACTTAATCTCCAATTTGTTTTATTCTACCAAGGGTAACAGGAGAAAATAGACCCCAAAAGTTGTTGTACAATTTGTACTGAGTATGCCGATACCCCATATGTGGGGGTAAACCACTGTTTGGGCGCATGGCAGAGCTTGGAATGGAAGGAGCGCCGTTTGACTTTTCAATGCAAAATTAACTGGAATTGAGATGGGATGCCATGTTGCATTTGGAGAGCCCCTGATGTGCCTAAACATTGAAACCCCCCCACAAGTGACACCATTTTGGAAAGTAGACCCCCTAGGGAACTTATCTAGATGTGTTTTGACAGCTTTGAGCCCCCAAGTGTTTCACTACAGTTTATAACGCAGAGCCGTGAAAATAAAAAATCATTTTTTTCCACAAAAATTCATTTTTTTTCCACAAAAATTATTTTTTTAGCCCCCAGTTTTGTATTTTCCCAAGGATAACAGGAGAAATTGGACCCCAAAAGTTGTCCAATTTGTCCTGAGTGCGCTGATACCTCATATGTGGGGGGAACCACCGTTTGGGTGCATGGCAGAGCTCGGAAGGGAAGGAGCACCATTTGGAATGCAGACTTAGATGGATTGGTCTGCAGGCGTCACGTTGTATTTGCAGAGCCCCTGATGCACCTAAACAGTAGAAATCCCCCACAAGTGACCCCATATTGGAAACTAGATCCCCAAGGAACTTATCTAGATGTGTTGTGAGAACTTTGAACCCCCAAGTGTTTCACTACAGTTTATAACACAGAGCCGTGAAAATAAAAAATCATTTTTTTCCACAAAAATTATTTTTTAGCCCCCTGTTTTGTATTTTTCCAAGGGTAACAGGAGAAATTGGACCCCAAATGTTGTTGTCCAATTTGTCCTGAGTACGCTGATACCCCATATATGAGGGGAAACACCGTTTGGGCGCATGGCAGAGCTCGGAAGTGAAGGAGCGTCGTTTGGAATGCAGACTTAGATGGATTGGTCTGCAGGCGTCACGTTGCATTTGCAGAGCCCCTGATGTACCTAAACAGTAGAAATCCCCCACAAGTGGCCCCATATTGGAAACTAGACCCCCCAAGGAACTTATCTAGATGTGTTGTGAGAACTTTGAAGTGTTTCACTGCAGCTTATAACGCAGAGCCGTGAAAATAAAAAATCATTTTTTCCCACAAAAATGTTTGTTTAGCCCCCCAAATTTTTATTTTCCCAAGGGTAACAAGAGAAATTGGACCCCAATAGTTGTTGTCCAATTTGTCCTGAGTATGCTGACACCCCATATGTTGGGGTAAACCCCTGTTTGGGCACACGGGAGAGCTCGGAAGGGAAGGACCACTGTTTTCAACGCAGAATTGGCTGGAATTGAGATCGGACGCCATGTCACGTTTGGAGAGCCCTGATGTGCCTAAACAGTGGAAACCCCCAATTCTAACTGAAACCCTAAACCCAACACACCCCTAACCCTAATCCCAACCATAACTCTAACCACACCCCTAAGGCTAGGGTCACATTGCGTTAGTGCAACCCATTTAGCGCTAGCGCTAGCAGGTTGCGCTAACGCAATGTTTTTAATGTGGCCGCGTCCCGGGGTCGCGGTAACGTCCCCGCTCTCGCAGATCGCCGATCTGCGAGAGCGGGGAACGGACCGCGGGCGTGCCTCGGACGCTGCGAGCAGCGTCCGCGGTGTGCCAGGAAACACCGACGCGTCGCTAGCGCGTGCCGAACATGGCACGTGCTAGTGCTGCGTGTTCCCATTGCCGTGAATGGGCGTGCTAACGGACGCGTTGCACGGCGTTAATTTCGCCGTGCAACGCTGTCCGTTAGCGCTTTCCCATTAACGCAATGGGAACCACGCCTAACCCTGACATACCTCTAACCCTAATTCCAACTGTAAATGTAATCCAAACCCTAACCCTAACTTTAGCCCCAACCCTAACTTTAGCCCCAACCCTAACCCTAACTTTAGCCCCAACCCTAACTCTAACTTTAGCCCCAACCCTAACCCTAACTTTAGCCCCAACCCTAACTGTAACCCTAACCTTAACTTTAGCCCCAACCCTAACCCTAGCTTTAACCCCAGCCCTAACCCTAACTTTAGCCCCAGCCCTAACTTTAGCCCCAACCCTAACTTTAGCCCTAACCCTAACTGTAGCCCTAACCCTAGCCCCAACCCTAACCCCAGCCCTAACCTTAGCCCTAACCCTAGCCCTATCCCTAGCCCTAACCCTAGCCCCAACCCTAACCCTAGCCCTAATGGGAAAATAGAAATAAATACATTTTTTAAAATTTTTCCCTAACTAAGAGGGTGATGAAGGGGGGTTTGATTTACTTTTATAGCAGGTGTTTTAGCTGATTTTTATGATTGGCAGCCGTCACACACTAAAAGACGCTTTTTATTGCAAAAAATATTAGCCCTAACCCTAGCCTTAACGATAGCCCTAACCCTAACCATAGCCCTAACCCTAGCCCTAACCCTAACCCCAACCCTAACTGTAGCCTTAACCCTAGCCCCAACCCTAAGCCTAGCCCTAACCCTAGCCCCAACCCTAATGGGAAAATAGAAATAAATACATTTCTTTAATTTTTCCCTAACTATGGGGGTGATGAAGGGGGTTTGATTTACTTTTATAGCGGGTTTTTTAGCGGATTTTTATGATTGGCATCCGTCACACATTAAAAGACGCTTTTTATAACAAAAAATATTTTTGGCGTTACCACATTTTGAGACCTATAATTTTTCCATATTTTGGTCCACATAGTCACGTGAGGTCTTGTTTTTTGCGGGACAAGTTGACGTTTCTATTGGTAGTATTTTTGGGTATGTGACTTTTTTTATCGCTTTTTATTCCGATTTTTGTGAGGCAGAATGACCAAAAAACAGCTATTCAAGAATTTCTTTTGGGGGGGGGGGGGAATGGGGTGGGGGGCGTTTATAACGTTCCGTGTTTGGTAAAATTGATAAAGTTTTATTCTTCGGGTCAGTACGATTACAGCGATACCTCATTTAGATTTTTTTTTATGTTTTGGAGCTTTTATACGATAAAAACTATTTTATAGAAAAAATAATTATTTTTGCATCGCTTTATTCTGAGGAGTATAACTTTTTATTTTTTTGCTGATGATGCTGTATGGCGGCTCGTTTTTGTGGGATAAGATGACGTTTTCAGCGGTATTATGGTTATCTATATCCGTCTCTTTGATCGCGTGTAATTCCACTTTTTGTTCGGCGGTATGATAATAAAGCATTGTTTTTTTGCCTCATTTTTTTTCTTTTACGGTGTTCATTGAAGGGGTTAACTAGTGGGCCAGTTTTATAGGTTGGGTCGTTACGGACGCGGCGATACTAAATAAGTGTACTTTTATTGTTTGTTTCCGTGACCGCTCCTGGCACACAGTGCCGGATGTCAGTTGCGATAGTCAGCTGACACCCGGCCGCGATCGGCCGCGCTCCCCCCGTGAGCGCGGCCGATCGCATATGACGTACTATCCCATCACTGGGAATTAAGTCCCAGGTCACCTTGACGGGATAGTACGTCATATGGGATTAAGGGGTTAAGATAAATATTCTCCCTCGTATCCTACATTCCCCATTGGCTTCTCCTTCCTTAGGAGTCTTGCTGTGGAACAACCTAAATTTATATGGTCTGGTAAACCTCCCCGTATCGGTAAGGCCACATGACACTGTCCAAAGTCCTTATGGGGTATAGCACTACCTGATTTCAAATCATACTACATTGTATCTCACTTTTCTAGAGTTCTGGATTAGTGTAGGAATGGTTCTGGGAAATAATAATATTAATAATCTTTATTTTTATGCAGCACTAACATATTCTACAGCACTTTACAGTTTGCACACATTATCATCGCTGTTCCCAATGGGGTTCACAATCTAAATTCCCTATTAGTATGTTTTTGGATTGTGGGAGGAAACCGGAGAACCCGTAGGAAACCCACACAAACGCAGGGAGAACATACAAACTCCTTTCAGATGTTGACCTTGGTGGGATTTGCACCCAGGACTCCAGCGCTGCAAGGCTGCAGTGCTAACCACTGAGCCACCGTGTTGCCCACAAAGCATGGGTTGGGATCGAACAAAGTTTTACAAACATCCCTCTAATAATTGCTCCCTAACTAGATCTAGCTACAGTTTCTTAAAACTCACCCTTTGATTGGGGCCACTCTTACATGCTGAAGTAATCCCTTCATTTGTACAGCAATTCTGCCACTATATTCTTCTGTGAACTTGGGTAATCCTTGTTTCCCCTCGGGAATAGGGGATGACATTTTTAACTCTGTCCTGGCTAAATAATGGCCATTTTAGAATGACACATTGCAGATTAGGAGATTCATGGCCTTCAAAGAAACACCTCCATTAGCTCTTAGCTCATTAGCTCTTAGGGCACTGGAGAATTGGTCAACTTTCTCTTTTTCTTCACTCTTTACCGTCTAGAGCGTTTTATAAAAATGATAAAACAATTTTTGAGGTGGAATGTTCGAATATTGGACGCTTAAAGGAATACTTTGTCATTCTCATATTCCCTGCTGATTGAACCCCTGGACCAGCTTAAAACATGCTTCCAAACTCAATGGGAGACAGACCTAGGTCCATCAAATTGAACCTTTCTTCAGCAATTGTACATTTGTCACTAATTTAACTATAACCCGCAATGTTATGTATATCGAGGAAATCATCCAGCCCTTTTTAAAAGCTGTCATAGTGTTTGCCAATACTGCCTCTTGTGGTAGGGCACACCACAGTCTGACTGCTCTAACTGTAAAGAACCACCCTTTCCTATTTAGCTGTCAGAATCACCTTTCTTTCACCAGTAATGAATACCCCGTGGTCCTTAGTATGGTTTTTGGAAGAAATAAGTCATAGGCCAGTAAGTTGGTTTTCCAAAATAAATGAGATTATGTCAATGGAGGAGCTCACCTCCATGATCAATATTTCTTATGATAAATTCTACAAAACATGGTTCTATTGGCTGGAGTTTAAATCATCCACCTTGAACTTATAGGGGAAAACGAAGTCCACACTTTAGGAGCCTCTCTGTTGTTCCCCTCACTCTCTTTTCACAAACATCCCTCCCCTCATTCTCCTTTGTCTTTGTGTTCATGGTTTAGCTTCTTCTCTTGCTTTTTTCTTTCTTATCCCTCTTTATTATTTAACCCAAGTATGCAGAAACTTACTGTAATGTAACACCCCAGGTAACCGGTTTTTACAGTGATGTAGCCTTCCTTTCGGGGAGGGTGATGTCACGCTTGGAGGCAAGGGAGATTCTTTCTATCAGGTAAAGCACTCACATTCAACACATCTGAATCTAGGCCAGGAGGGGGAGCTCAAAACCCGAATTCAGGGGAGTTTCCTTAGACTTTATGTATCCTGGTCTGGAGGAGTAGTCAGGCAGTCTGAGAGAGGAGAGGAGTGGGATGTCTGGAACAGACTGAGGGTCCAAACAGCCATGAGGGAGCTGCAACCCCTGGAAAGAGTGATAACTTGAAGGAGTTGAATAGTGGAGAAGCTTAGAGGGAAGAAGCACAGAGGAGGAAGAGGCTCAGGAGGGGAACAGCGGAAGGACACCCTAGGAGCCAGAGCGCAGAAAGCGGGTACCGGGAGCCCGAGGTTGTGTTGTTCTCCAGGATGCACGACAGAACCGGAGGGCATAGGACTGTATTTCAATTGCCTGCATAATGTCTGAGGTGAAGCAGTAACCTGAGAGCCCGGGTCATGATAGAGACCCTATAAACAGGCTTGCACTGCCTATCGTACAGACATCTGTCATAGGACAGGAGAGAGGGGACTTTGCAACCAAGTTTCAAGTGGCAGGGACCTCGGCAACTAAAATAGCACAAGTAGGAAAGGCTTACGGACCTCACCTGGGAGAGGGATCCCCTATTACCTCCAAGCCGGCCGGACCACAGCTACCCTGCACTTGGTACCCTGGACTGAGGACTGCTATTATCAGTAAACCAGGTAAAGACTGCAAACCTGTGTCCTCGTTCTTTGCCATACCATCCATCACACCATCGGTGCCCTACACCTGGGAAATCCTGGGGACCCCGCTTCACCTGTAGGAAGTGTCACCATCTTGCTGCATACCATCTCCCCAGAGGACCCCTTTGAGCAGTGTCGGTCCCCACTGACCGAACACCACAGGTGGAGTCACGAACAATAGACTTTATTCACAATACCCCTTAAAAGACCTTTCCCCTTTAATTGGTGGCCCAGGGCCACGGCCCGGGTCGCAGCCATCATGACATCCCCTTTAAGTACCGGTCCCAGTACCGAGTGCCCCACAGCCCTGTCGGGCGACCCACTAACGTTTAAGTTTGAGTCACCACTCTGGTATATTTTATAACACGTTGATTCAATGTACAACCAATAACTCTACCTTGGATTGTGTTTATTTTTCTTTATTTTGTTTTAAATGTTATGAAATACTGTTTATTGTTATTTCCATGTGGTCTTATTTGATCCGCTATTTCAGGCACAATAAGTGCCTTGTGTTTACATTTGTATTTATTTTTCGAAATTAAACCCCTTTCCAACCTTAGACGTATAGATGCGTCTAAGGCTGCCCCCTCCTGTTTGCTGCGGCTCTGGCGATGAGCTCGCAGCTATTCCGGCACTTGTCAGCTGATTTCATTAGCTGACATGTACCCATAACAACCGTGGGTGGAATTGCGATCCACCCACTGCTGTTAACATGTTAAATGCTGCTGTCAATCTCTGACAGCGACATTTAACATGTTCTCACCAGAAGCGCGTCACTAATCCTGCCTATTAGTGCCTGTGTCACATGACCGCAGGATGCTGATGGATTGTCATGCACAAGACCACTGTTGATGTCATTGCTGGATAGCTATGAGCGCTGCCCAGCTGGAACCCTGCTGTGTGTCGCACAGGCGATCATATGACCGCAGCTTCTAGTCTCCTATGGAGACTATTGAAGAAAGTGTAAAGTAAAAAAAAAAGGTTTTAAAAATATTAAAAAAAATAAAATAAAAGTTTAAATCACCCCCCTATCGCCCCATTCAAAATAAAACGATTGAAAAATCAACAAATATTTGGTATCGCCACGTTCAGAAACATCCAAGTCTGTCAAAAAAAAATAAAAATTAAAAAGCCAGAATATTTTGGTTGCCACAATATTGCATTAAAATGCAATAACGGACGATCAAAGAATCATATCTACAACAAAATGGTATCAATAAAAACGTCAGCTCATGCAAAAAATAAGCCCTCAACCAACCCCAGATCAAGAAAGTGGAAAGTTTTCACCACCTATACTTGTTTGATATCTACAAACTTATGATGACTTAGAACAATAGTCAAAAATAAGCAATATGTAACAGTGCGGCCAAGAGAGGAAAACGCCTCACTCCCTAAATAAATCCACCATAGTCGGGATAGTGAATTAGTGGACTACTCCAAAAAGTATAAACACATTAGAAACCAGAGTACAAATAAACCACCAAAAAATAAAAACTAGAGAATTTTATTACCAATATTAATACAAATAAAAAGACAATCAATATAATTTTACAGAAAACATGGTGATCGAGGAGACATACTGATACAGCATGTTACAACTGCCGCTTCTTCTTACCTGTCCAGGCGTCGCACTGGCTCCTCTTCCCTCGCACCCAGTCCCGCTGCGGGTTCTGCTGCAATGTCCATCGCCTCTCTTCTTCCTCGCCGCTCTTCTCGTCTCGCTGTCCTTCCCTCCATTGCTGTTCCCGAGCTTCCTGTGCGGCCGGCTCCTCCTCGCTCCAGACGTCTTCCTGGTTCTCTGTTTCCTTCTTCTGCCACTAGGGGGCTTCAGCATGGTGCTCCTCTTCCTGCATTCTCTCGGTCAGTCTCTGCTCCATTCAGGTGCTTTAGGGCACGGGTGCGGACTCCTTGTTTCAATTAACTCTTTTCTGCTCTCTCCCAGCAGTCCTTGCCTTCCAATCAGATTTAGGCATCAGGTATATCTGGCGTCTCCTCCCTACCAGCGACGCCTGATTTTCGTGTGCATTCCATGCAAGCTTCTGACCCCGTATCTGACTCATCCTTATTTCTCTGTCTTGCCTTTTTGCTGGATTTCTCTGTAGTCCGTTTTCTCTCGCTAAACTCTTCTGAGCCGTCCCTCTTGGTTTCCAGCAGTTGCGGTATCTGACTCCTCGGGCCTGCTCCTCACGATCCCTGTATAGGGATTGGTCTCTCAGGTTTGCTCGCCCATTGGAGCTTGAGTGCCGTGACCCAGAGGGTCCACTCTCTGTCCGTTTATTCCGTCCTCCCAGTCGCAACAGTAACATTGTCTCCACTCTGTGGTTCCTTCTACCCTCTCTCCAACACCCAATAAACTTCTTGGTTTTCCGCAGGCATATCATATGTTTGCTGATGTTTTTGATAAGAAGGAGGCTGAGTCCCTACCGCCACATCGGGCCTTTGATTGCCCCATTGAGCTTCTTCCTGGATCCTCGCCTCCATGAGGGAGAACATACCCTTTGTCTGCAGTAGAGACATCAGCCATGTCCGAGTACATCAGAGAGAACTTGGCCAAGGGCTTCATCCGGAAGTCTTCCTCTCCGGCGGGGGCCAGATTTTTCTTCGTCCAAAAGAAGGATGGCTCTCTACGACCCTGCATTGACTACCGGGGTCTAAATAACATCACGGTCAAGAATAGATATCCTCTTCCGCTTATCCCTCAGCTCTTCCACCGCCTGAGTGGGGCTCGAATCTTTACCAAATTGGATTTGCGGGGGGCCTATAACTTGGTCCGAATACGTGCCGGAGATGAATGGAAGACGGCTTTCAACACGCGTGATGGCCATTATGAGTATTTGGTCATGCCCTTCGGTCTTTGTAATGCTCCGGCAGTCTTCCAAGAATTTGTCAACGAGGTTTTTCGGGATTTTCTGCACTCCTGCCTAGTAGTCTGTTTGGACGACATTCTTATTTTTTCTCCCGATCTTGCTTCTCACAGAAAGAGTGTCCGCTTGGTCTTGCAACGCCTTCGAGAGAATCGTCTCTACGCCAAAATTGAGAAGTGTCTTTTTGAACAAACCTCGTTGCCGTTTTTGGGCTACAATATTTCCGATTCTGGATTGAAAATGGATCCTGAGAAGTTGTCCGCCGTGCTTAAATGGCCACGTCCACTTGGGGTAAAAGCCATTCAACGTTTTTTGGGCTTTGCAAATTACTATAGACAATTCGTGCCCCATTTCTCTTCTTTGTCTAAGCAGCTCTCCATTCTTACCCGGAAAGGAGCTACGCCTAATTCTTGGCCGCCGGAGGCTGAAGATGCCTTTATCACCCTGAAGCAGGCCTTTGCTTCTGCGCCAGTTCTACATCGGCCAGTGACCTGTAAGCCCTTTTTTCTGGAAGTGGATGCCTCCTCCACAGGAGCCGGGGCGGTAGTTTCTCAAAGGTCATCCTCCGGACATCTTGTGCCCTGTGGGTTCTTCTCTAAATCTTTTTCTTCCGCAGAATGCAATTATTCCATCGGTGATCGAGAACTCCTGGCCATAAAATTGGCTTTAGGAGAGTGGCGTTATCTTTTGGAAGGAGCCATCCACCCTTTTACAGTTTTTACCGACCACAAGAATCTTGCCTACCTTCAATCAGCACAGAGACTCAATTCCCGACAAGCCAGGTGGTCTTTGTTCTTCAGTCGTTTTGACTTCAAGCTTCAGTTTTGACCAGGTAGCAAGAATACCAAAGCAGATGCTCACTCTCGATCCTTTCAACCCAAAGAGGTGGACTACGTTCCTTCACATATTATTGATCCGGCAAAATTCCTCACGGTAGCCCCTGTGAGAGTTCTTCCTGCTCCGCCTGGTAAGAGTTTCATCCCACAAGACAAGAGGTTAGAGGTACTTCGCTGGGGGCATTCTTCAAAGATTTCTGGACACGTAGGAATCAAGAAGACTCTCAATCTTCTCTCTCGCTATTACTGATGGTCGTCACTTCGTCAAGATGTACATGACTTTATGGCCACCTGCCCAACTTGTGCTAGGAATAAAGTTCCTAGAAAATTGTCTTCTGGTCTTCTGCATCCTTTGCCTGTGCCGGAGGGTCCTTGGCAGCAAATCGCCATGGATTTCGTCACTGATATACCTTGCTCCTCTGGTTGCACAACAATCTTGGTGGTAGTGGATCGATTCTCCAAGATGGCTCATTTCGTTCCACTCCCTGGTTTACCTTCGGCTCCAGAATTAGCTAAGATCTTCATTCTTCAAATCTTCAGGCTGCATGGCTTACCTCAGCGAATCGTATCTGATCGTAGGGTACAATTTACGTCTCGTTTTTGGAGAGCTCTCTGTAAACTTCTGGGTGTTTCTCTGGATTTTTCCTCCTCCTACCATCCACAGACCAACGGGCAAGTGGAGCGTATTAATCAGGTGCTAACATCTTACCTACGCCATTTTACCAACGCCCATCAAGATGACTGGGTAGAACTTATTCCCTGGGCAGAGTTCGCCCATAACAACCATTCCAACGAGTCGTCTGCCAAGTCTCCTTTTCTTGTGGTATATGGACATAACCCTGGTGTACCTCTTCCTGTGCCTCCGTCTTCTGGTGTTCCAGCAGCTGATGCCCTTTCTCATGACTTCTCTCAGGTTTGGCGAGAGACCAAGGATGCTCTTGTTCTTGCTGCTACACGAATGAAAAGACATGCGGACAAAAGGAGAAGGGATCTGCCACCGTTTCATCCTGGCGACAGTGTGTGGCTGTCTACTAGACACATTCGCTTGAAGATTCCGTCTTACAAGTTGGGACCTCGCTATATTGACCCCTTTGAGAACCTTAAACGCATTAACAACGTGGCCTATAAATTGAGGTTGCCTGCTTCGCTTCGGGTCCATAACGCCTTCCATGTCTCGCTCCTTAAACCTGTCATCCTTAATAGGTTTTCTTCTCCTACAGTTTTTAGTTTACCATTAGGGGATGATAATACTTTTGAAGTGAGAGATATTCTGGCCATGAAGAAAGTTAGAGGGAGGACTTTCTTTCTCATCGACTGGGAGGGTTTCAGTCCTGAGGAGAGATCTTGGGAGCTTCGTGGGAATATTAATGCTCCACGTATTTTGAGATTTCTTGACAGTCATAGGAAAGGGAGTATTAAGAGGGGGGTACTGTTAGAACTGCCGCTTCTTCTTACCTGTCCAGGCGTCGCACTGGCTCCTCTTCGCTCGCACCCATTCCCGCTGCGGGTTCTGCCGCAATGTCCGTTGTCTCTCTTCCTCCTCGCCGCTCTTCTCGTCTCGCTGTCCTTCCCTCCATTGCTGTTCCCGAGCTTCCTGTGCGACCGGCTCCTCCTCGCTCCAGACGTCTTCCTGGTTCTCTGTTTCCTTCTTCTGCCACTAAGGGGCTTCACCATGGTGCTCCTCTTCCAGCATTCTCTCGGTCAGTCTCTGCTCCATTCAGGTGCTTTAGGGCACGGGCGCGGACTCCTTGTTTCAATTAACTCTTTTCTGCTCTCTCCCAGCAGTCCTTGCCTTCCAATCAGATTTAAATTCAAGGGAATGGAGCACACTCAGCAAATCAGGTGGTGCAGGCTGTACTTGGGAAGAACCCAATACCAGTCAAATAAGCGAGAAAACAGCCGCACTCTCTCGGGTTATAGCTTGCAAAGTGGTGTATTTATTCACATGTGTTTGTGTCAAAAACATGTGAATAAATACACCACTTTGCAAGCTATAACCCGAGAGAGTGCGGCTGTTTCCAATCAGATTTAGGCACCAGGTATATCTGGCGTCTCCTCCCTACCAGCGACGCCTGATTTTCGTGTGCATTCCATGCAAGCTTCTGGCCCCGTATCTGACTCGTCCTTATTTCTCTGTCTTGCCTTTTTGCTGGATTTCTCTGTAGTCCGTTTTCTCTCGCTAAACTCTTCTGAGCCGTCCCTCTTGGTTTCCAGCAGTTGCGGTATCTGACTCCTCGGGCCTGCTCCTCACGATCCCTGTATGGGGGTTGGTCTCCCAGGTTCGCTCACCCGTTGGAGCTTCAGTGCCGTGACCCAGAGGGTCCACTCTCTGTCCTCACGGTCGCAGCACAGCAGAAGAGGCTGGGTCACATATTCCCAAGGGTGTGTAGGATCAGAAGTGTAAAATCAGTAAAAATGCTAATCATAGTATACATAATACATAGGAGCTAATGAATAATCAAGAAAATATCAGTGCACAATACACACCGAGTTCCCAAGAAGATTAATCTTGCTTACCCATCATCAGAGGCAGTGAACTCGCATCTCCCTGCTGGCCCCTTTGACGCGCGTTTCGCGTGACAGCTTTTTCAAAAAGGGGTTACATTGTGCTCAGTCTCACAAGTTTAAATGGAGCCGGACATCCTAACCCATGTGGTGCACACGTCCCAGAAACCCTGTGCTGAGGTATTCCCTTCCCCCATGGCCATCGATACACTGTGCGCATGCAGGTGAATCTACACCCAGTGACGTCAACGGGCATGTGCATATGCGATAACCATAAAGAAAGTAAAGTAACACAAGGATCAAAGCGTGTGTGCGCACTACAGTAGCCATTTTAGAGAAGACCAAAGAGGCGGCCATCACACAGGATGCCACAAGCAGCCCACCCCTCTTGCACACAGTAACAAAGAAAATACAAAGAACAAAGAGTAAGTGACCTTTGACTAATAAATGTGTTATGTCTGGCATTCACAGGGTCACTAAGCATAATTCAAGTGAGGCAACTGATTTGCTTAAAAAGGATACAGTCCATTATGCAAAATATTGTGCAAATTAGCAAAAAAGATTATGTATTTTTATAAAGTGACAATAATATGATATAAATCTACACATCAACAAAAAGGTATATAGAGCACATAACAATTACAAGTGACATTATACATAAAATAAATAAATAAATAATGCAAAATTAAAAATAAGAGAAATGCTGTCCAAGGGGATGCGCCTGTGTCTTCATTGGATGTACCAAAAAGAGGGAGGAAAAGGAAATGAGAGTCCGGCACATATGGAAAGGGCCGGGGCACGGAAGCCAACTGTATATGAACCAATATAAAAAGCTATAAAAAAGACAAACACAAAATTAAAAATAAACCAATAAAAACAAGGTGGAGAACGACTCAATGAAGGAACAGAGTTTAATGGAACAGAGAAGTAGACGATACTACAAGGCGGACAAAATATCAAAAGGGTGGAGATGATCCTCTCTATAGATATACATATACTCATACATTACAAGAGGGTCATAGTGAAGAGGAGCCACTAAATCCACAGGAAGGCCAGATCACAAGAAGGGAACAAAACTCAGTTTCTCAATGTCCTTTTGGAGCCATGGTGTCAAGAGTAACAATCCACCTACACTCACGCTGTGCCAATATCTGCGTCAGGTTGCCACCCCTGACACCACTATGGATCCTATCAATGCCTCTTACCCTCAAGCCACCGGAATCAGATCCGTGAGCAACCCTAAAGTGTCTAGGTAATGTCTTCAATGTCAAGGTGTCTTGCACATCCCTTGCTTCTAAAATGTCCTGTACGTGCTCGCACGTCCTTACCTTCAGCTCCCTAGACATGAGACCCACATAAAAAAGGGAGCAGGGACAAGTCGCATAGTAGATCACATGTGTGATGTTACATGAGATGTAATCGCGAATCATGAACTCCCTGCTCTCGTCTGACGACTTGAAGGTCCCACATCTAAGGATATTTGGGCAAGTGATGCACGAGCCACAGGGGAAGCAAAACATGTTTGGGAGCCCCCAGATTGAACAAAGTTTGTTGTTTAGCTACATAATGGCTTCTTACCAGCTTGTCTTTCAAAGTTTTCCCTCTCCGTTGTGTCAACTGTGGGTACAGGAGAAACTGAGCTGCCAAAATACTGTCGGTGTGCAGCACAAACCAGTGTTTAGTCAGAATCTCACGGATCCGATCCCAGCAGCAATTGGAGGCAGAAACAAACCTTATTTCGCCAAAATTCTGTCCTCTCCTTCTTTTAGATTGTGTAAGTAAGTCCTCCCTTCTTGTAGACCTAGCCCACCTTGACGCACCGGGCACTGTAACCTTTCTCTTTAAACCGATCAGTTAGAACAACGGACTGCCTCTTGTGCTGTGTCAGTATGTCTCCTTGATCACCTTCTTTTCTGTAAAATTATATTGATTGTCTTTTTATTTGTATTAATATTGGTAATAAAATTCTCTATTTTCATTCTTTGGTGGTTTATTTGTACTCTGCTTTCTCTTGTGTTTGAACTTATCATGACCTTGAGAATCTTAATGGAGGGCAGTTTTAGTATTTAATGAACATAGTAAAAAGAAGAAACACAATTGTAGAATTGCACTTTTTTTGCAGTTTCACCGCAGTTTGCAAAAAAAGTTATGGCTCTAGGAAGAAGGGGAGCAAAAATGAAAATCCAAAAATGGAGAAGCCAAAGGTGGTGAAGGAATTATTAAAGATTAAAAAAAAGGTTGTCTCAGTGTGGTAACCCTTGTAGTTATGTTTACATAGTTAAATAACAATATGTTAATCTATGGTAGTCCTATTGTTTTAAATCAGGAAATGTCTGTTTCCATTTTATTAGTTTTTTAGCTTATTAATTTTTTCTTGTGAGTTTGTGAGAACATAACAGTCATCTCAAATCAATGCAATTACAGGCATCGTGATGGAGAGTTCTCACAAAGGAATGATAGAGCAATGGAAGCATAATTACTTTGCAACGTATTAGCATTAAAATCACAGCAGTTCCTTCCCTGTTCTGAAGTGTTCACATAGCAATATTCTAGATTAGTTGGCAACTTTCTCTACGACTTAAAGTATAGTGATTACTCTACATTTCTCTGTGAATCTAAAAATAACATTTCATATTGACTGACAACTAGACAGAAAAAAATTCTGCTAATTTATATGTATTACTCTTTTTTCCTTACATCTGATATCCTCATTAAATTGGTATTATATCTTTGCCCACAGCTAGAAGAAAAGATTAATTACTCGAGCTGGACACTTAATCATTTTATCAGCTACATTTATGGCTATCATGAACTTGAGATAACATAAATGGAAATTATTGGCTATGAAACTCCAAGATTCCCATTGTAATGATTTCTTTCAACATGCACATTTTATAGATGAGCTTAGTGCTTTAAAGTTTAATTAAAACTGGGGGATGACAATTTAACTATTATAACTTTAATAATAATCACAAACAGAATTACTTTTAATAGTGTTTTACTGTATGTTGTGGAATTACTACTTCTTTAGACTTGTCAGTCCATAAATATAGTTAAAATAGCAAAAATACATGCATTGTATCTTATTGCTCCATCTATAATAAAAATGTATTAGTGTTAAGGAGCCTATCGTTTATCCGTGAACTGTAACGGACTGTTTTTAGTTTAGCAATGAAGAAAAATCCCTATTAACCAGTTTACCTCTCAAGGTGGTTTGCACATTAATGACCAGGCCAATGTTTACAATTCTGACCGCTGTCACTTTATGTAGTAATAACTTTGGAACGCTTCAACTGATCCCACTGATTCTACGAATATTTTCTTGTGACATGTTGTACTTCATGATAGTGGTAACATTTCTCCGATAGGACTTGTGATTTTTTTGTGGAAAAAAAAGGAAATTTGGAGAAAATGTATAAAACTTTGCAATTTTCAAATTTGAATTCTTATGCCCTTAAATCAGAGAGATCTATCACATAAAATAGATAATAAGTAACATTTCCCACATGTCTACTTTACATCAGCACAAATTTTGAAACAACATTTTTTCTGTTAGAAAGTTGTAAGGGTTAAAAGTTGACCAGTGATGTCTCCTTTTCCAACAAAATTTACAAAAAAAATTTTTTTAGGGACCACCTCACATTTGAAGTGACTTTGAGGGGTCTATATGATAGAAGATACCCAAAAGTGACACCAATGTAAAAACTGCACCCCCTCAAGGTGCTCAAATCCACATTCAAGAAGTTTATTAACCCTTCAGGTGCTTCACAATAATTTTTTGAATATATGAAAAAAGTTAACATTTATCTTTTTTTTTCACAAAAAATGTACTTTAGACCCTTTTTTTTATTTTAACAAGGGTAGTAGGAAAAACAGACCCCAAAATTTGTTGTGAAAATTTTCCTGAGCATGGTGATACCCAATATGTGGGGGATAACCACTGTATGGGCGCATGGCAGAGCTTGGAAGGGAAGGAGCGCCATTTGACCTTCTGAATGCAAAATTTGCTGAAACAATTGGCGGAAGCCATGTCGCTTTTGGAGAGCCCTGATGTGCGTAAACAGTGAAAATCCCCCACAAGTGACATTATTTTGGAAAAATTGAGAACATAGCGGCACACCGCTGATGAACAAATGAAAAAACTTTATTCAGGCATAGCAAGCCATATTATAAACATGAAAATCCTTATGCGTTTCAGGTGCATGCAGCACCCTTAGTCATAGGATATACAATTAAAATCACAGCAAGAATAAATATCAATGAACAACCAATCACAAATGACAAATAATTAACCCCTTCCCGACCCATGACGCCACGTAGGCGTCATGAAAGTCGGTGCCAATCCGACCCATGACGCCTATGCGGCGTCATGGAAAGATCGCGTCCCTGCAGGCCGGGTGAAAGGGTTAACTCCCATTTCACCCGATCTGCAGGGACAGGGGGAGTGGTAGTTTAGCCCAGGGGGGGGTGGCTTCACCCCCTCGTGGCTACGATCGCTCTGATTGGCTGTTGAAAGTGAAACTGCCAATCAGAGCGATTTGTAATATTTCACCTATTATAACGGGTGAAATATTACAATCCAGCCATGGCCGATGCTGAAATATCATCGGCCATGGCTGGAAATACTAATGTGCCCCCACCCCACCCCACCGATCGCCCCCGCAGCCCCCCGATCTGGCCGGTACACTGCTCCGGCTCCCCTCCGTCCAGTGCTCCGCTCCCCCCCGTGCTCTTGTCCGCTCCCCCCGTGCTCCAATCACCCCCCCGTGCTCCAATCACCCCCCCTGCACTCCGATCCACCCCCCCGGTGCTCCGTTCCACCCCCCCGTGCTCCATTCCAGCCCCCCGTGCTCCATTCCAGCCCCCCCGTGCTCCGTTCCACTCCTCCCGTGCTCCGATCCCCCCCCCCGTGGTCCCCCCCCACCCCATCATACTTACCGATCCAGCCGGGGTCCCGTCCGTCTTCTCCCTGGGCGCCGCCATCTTCCAAAATGGCGGGCACATATGCAGTGCGCCCGCCGAATCTGCCGGCCGGCAGATTCGTTCCAAAGTGCATTTTGATCACTGAGATATAATCTATCTCAGTGATCAAAATAAAAAAAATAATAAATGACCCCCCCCCTTTGTCACCCCCATAGGTAGGGACAATAAAAAAATAAAGAAATTTTTTTTTTCCACTAATGTTAGAATAGGGTTAGGGTTAGGGGTAGGGTTAGGGTTAGGGGTAGGGTTAGGGTTAGGGTTAGGGCTAGGGGTAGGGTTAGGGGTAGGGTTAGGGCTAGGGTTAGGGCTAGGGGTAGGGTTAGGGTTAGGGCTAGGGTTAGGGTTTCGGTATGTGCACACGTATTCTGGTCCTCTGCGGATTTTTCCGCTGCGGATTTGATAAATCCGCAGTGCTAAACCGCTGCGGATTTATGGCGGATTTACCGCGTTTTTTTCTGCGCATTTCACTGCGGTTTTACAACTGCAATTTTCTATTGGAGCAGTTGTAAAACCGCTGCGGAATCCGCACAAAAGAAGTGACATGCTGCGGAATGTAAACCGCTGCGTTTCCGTGCAGTTTTTCCGCAGCATGTGTACAGCGATTTTTGTTTCCCATAGGTTTACATTGAACTGTAAACTCATGGGAAACTGCTGCGGATCCGCAGCGTTTTCCGCAGCGTGTGCACATACCTTTAGAATTAGGCTATGTGCACACGGTGCGGATTTGGCTGCGGATTCGCAGCAGTGTTCCATCAGGTTTACAGTACCATGTAAACATATGAAAAACCAAATCCGCTGTGCCCATGGTGCGGAAAATACCGCGCGGAAACGCTGCGTTGTATTTTCCGCAGCATGTCAATTCTTTGTGCGGATTCCGCAGCGTTTTACACCTGTTCCTCAATAGGAATCCGCAGGTGAAATCCGCACAAAAAACACTGGAAATCCGCGGAAAATCCGCAGGTAAAACGCAGTGCCTTTTACCCGCGGATTTTTCAAAAATGGTGCGGAAATATCTCACACGAATCCGCAACGTGGGCACATAGCCTTAGGGTTAGGGTTGGAATTAGGGTTGTGGTTAGGGTTAGGGGTGTGTTGGGGTTACGGGTGTGTTGCGGTTAGGGTTGTGATTAGGGTTATGGCTACAGTTGGGATTAGGGTTAGGGGTGTGTTGGGGTTAGTGTTGGAGGTAGAATTGAGGGGTTACCACTGTTTAGGCACATCAGGGGTCTCCAACCGCAACATGACGCCACCATTGATTCCAGCCAATCTCGTATTCAAAAAGTCAAATGGTGCTCCCTCACTTCCGAGCCCTGAAGTGTGCCCAAACAGTGGTTTACCCCCACATATGGGGTACCAGCATACTCAGGACAAACTGCGCAACAATTACTGGGGTCCAATTTCTCCTGTTACCCTTGTGAATCTAAAAAAATGCTTGCTAAAACATAATTTTTGAGGAAAGAAAAATGATTTTTTATTTTCACGGCTCTGCGTTGTAAACGTCTGTGAAGCACTTGGGGGTTCAAAGTGCTCACCACATATCTAGATAAGTTCCTTGGGGGGTCTAGTTTCTAAAATGGGGTCACTTGTGGGGGTTTCTACTGTTTAGGCACACTAGGGGCTCTGCAAACGCAACGTGACACCCGTAGACCATTCCATCAAAGTCTGCATTTCAAAAGTCACTACTTCCCTTCTGAGCCCCGACGTGTGCCCAAACAGTGGTTTACCCCCTCATATGGGGTATCAGCGTACTCAGGAGAAACTGGAAAACAACTTTTGGGGTCCAATTTCTTCTGTAACCCTTGGGAAAATAAAAAATTCTGGGCTAAATAATTATTTTTGAGGAAAGAAAACGTATTTATTATTTTCACGGCTCTGCATTATAAACTTCTATGAAGCACTTGGGGGTTCAAAGTGCTCACCACACATCTAGATAAGTTCCTTTGGGGGTCTAGTTTCCAAAATGGGGTCATTTGTGGGGGGTTTCTACTGTTAAGCCACATCAGGGGCTCTGCAAACGCAACGTGACGCTCACAGAGCATTCCATCAAAGTCTGCATTTCAAAACGTCACTACTTCACTTCCGAGCCCCGGCATGTGCCCAAACAGTGATTTACCCCCACATATGGGGTATCAGCGTACTCAGGAGAAACTGGACAACAACTTTTGGGGTCAAATTTCTCCTGTTACCCTTGGGAAAATAAAAAATTGCAGGCTAAAAGATCATTTTTGAGAAAATAATTTTTTTTTTTATTTTCATGGCTCTGCGTTATAAACTTCTGTGAAGCACTTGGGGGTTCAAAGTCCTCACCACACATCTAGATTAGTTCCTTTGGGGGTCTAGTTTCCAAAATGGTGTCATTTCTGGGGGATCTCCAATGTTTAGGCACACAGGGGCTCTCCAAACGTGACATGGTGTCCACTAATGATTGGAGCTAATTTTCCATTTAAAAAGCCAAATGGCGTGCCATCCCTTCTGAGCCCTGCCGTGCGCCCAAACAGTGGTTTACCCCCACATATGGGGTATCAGCATACTCAGGACAAACTGGACAACAATATTTGGGGTCCAATTTCTCCTATTATCCTTGGCAAAATAGGAAATTCCAGGCTAAAAAATCATTTTTGAGGAAAGAAAAATTATTTTTTATTTTCATTGCTCTGCGTTATAAACTTCTGTGAAGCACCTGGGGGTTTAAAGTGCTCAATATGCATCTAGATAAGTTCCTTGGGGGGTCTAGTTTCCAAAATAGGGTCACTTGTGGGGGAGCTCCAATGTTTAGGCACACAGGGGCTCTCCAAACGCGACATGGTGTCCGCTAACAATTGGAGCTAATTTTCCATTCAAAAAATCAAATGGTGCGCCTTCCCTTCCGAGCCCTGCCGAGTGCCCAAACAGTGGTTTACCCCCCACATATGAGGTATCGGCGTACTCGGGAGAAATTGCCCAACAAATTTTATGATCCATTTTATCCTACTGCCCATGTGAAAATGAAAAAATTGAGGCGAAAATAATTTTTTTGTGAAAAAAAAGTACTTTTTCATTTTTACAGATCAATTTGTGAAGCACCTGAGGGTTTAAAGTGCTCACTAGGCATCTAAATAAGTTCCTTGGGGGGTCTAGTTTCCAAAATGGGGTCACTTGTGGGGGAGCGCCAATGTTTAGGCACACAGGAGCTATCCAAACGCGACATGGTGTCCGCTAACGATGGAAATAATTTTTCATTCAAAAAGTCAAATGGCGCTCCTTCCCTTCCGAGCCTTACCATGTGCCCAAACAGTGGTTTACCCCCACATGTGAGGTATTGGTGTACTCAGGAGAAATTGCCCAACACATTTTAGGATCCATTTTATCCTGTTGCCCATGTGAAAATGAAAAAATTGAGGCTAAAAGAATTTTTTTGTGAAAAAAAAGTACTTTTTCATTTTTACGGATCAATTTGTGAAGCACCTGGGGGTTCAAAGTGCTCACTATGCATCTAGATAAGTTCCTTGGGATGTCTAGTTTCCAAAATGGGGTCACTTGTGGGGGAGCTCCAATTTTTAGGCACACGGGGGCTTTCCAAACGTGACATGGTGTCCGCTAAAGAGTGGAGCCAATTTTTGATTCAAAAAGTCAAATGGCGCTCCTTCCCTTCCAAGCCCTGCCGTGCGCCCAAACAGTGGTTTACCCCCACATATGAGGTATCAGCGTACTCAGGACAAATTGGACAACAACTTTCGTGGTTCAGTTTCTCCTTTTACCATTGGGAAAATAAAAAAATTGTTGCTAAAAGATAATTTTTGTGACTAAAAAGTTAAATGTTCATTTTTTCCTTCCATGTTGCTTCTGCTGCTGTGAAGCACCTGAAGGGTTAATAAACTTCTTGAATGTGGTTTTGAGTACCTTGAGGGGTGCAGTTTTTAGAATGGTGTCACTTTTGGGTATTTTCAGCCATATAGACCCCTCAAACTGACTTCAAATGTGAGGTGGTCCCTAAAAAAATGGTTTTGTAAATTTTGTTGTAAAAATGACAAATCGCTGGTCAAATTTTAACCCTTATAACTTCCTAACAAAAAAAAATGTTGTTTCCAAAATTGTGCTGATGTAAAGTAAACATGTGGGAAATGTTATTTATTAACTATTTTGTGTCACATATCTCTCTGGTTTAACAGAATAAAAATTCAAAATGTGAAAATTGCAAAATTTTCAAAATTTTCGCCAAATTTCCGTTTTTATCACAAATAAACGCAGAATTTATTGACCTAAATTTACCACTAACATGAAGCCCAATATGTCACGAAAAAACAATCTCAGAACCGCTAGGATCCGTTGAAGCGTTCCTGAGTTATTACCTCATAAAGGGACACTGGTCAGAATTGCAAAAAACGGCAAGGTCTTTAAGGTCAAAATAGGCTGGGTCATGAAGGGGTTAATTACATATGCACAAGGTGTGGATGCAAACACAGCAGCAAGAAAAAACAAAAACAAAAAACAACATGAAAAAAAAAACATGTCAATAAAGAGAAGCTTTCAACAAGGTTTGCAGACAAACTAGATATCTTTCAAATAGCCCTTCCCCCTACTGATTCAGATTCCATTGTTACATTTTCTACCCCCTATAGTCCCCAATTTCATTTAATAAAAAATACTGTGAAAAAAAGATTTACTTGTAGTTAATCAGGATGACAAATTACATCAAATTACCAGGAATGGCTGCAGATATGTAGCAAGGAAAGGTTTCAATTTAGGTAATGCGCTTTCTCCTAGTGTTCTCAAACAACATTCTACTCCTAAATCCTGGTTGTCTACAACTGGTTTTTACAAATGTGCTGGTAATCGTTATAATGTGTGGGTTTACGCACTGGATAAAACTAAATCTATTAGTCTGTGTGTTTTGCAAGGTGAAGAGACGTTGCATGTGTTGCTCAGACCCTGCTGGAGTCTGAGCGGAAAAGACTCACGTTTAAACGGGCCATTTACCTTTGTTGTTGCTGCTGAGTTCAAGAAGCAAATAAACCCGCACAGACTTCCTTAAAGGAACACGCCTCCTGTCTCCCTCCTGCCGCACGTGACACCATCCCTGACGAAGGAGACCGCAATCTCCAAAAGGCGTAGGAATTGCTCCTAACGACGCTACTTACCCCCGCTGGTCACGTGACAGCCTACGTCACGAAAGGTCCTGTTGATCTATTGTAGTGCCGCGGACTGCAGCCACCAGCTTTATCACGCTCGCACGCTGCTGAGAAGAAGGCTCAAGGAGCGTGTGTCACCGACCGGGACCACGCTCCTGAAATAACTCTTTCGCTGCAATCATCATCCTCGGAGAAGAACCTTGTACTGCAGACTAAAGCACTACGTTGAGAGAGGTAACCTCAGCATTACGCACTTTATGCAGGTTTATCTGCAAGTTCATTAACTTTGGGGAACTCTGTGCATCAGTTGTTGAAATAGGACACGCTCTGGAGTTAATTTACCAGGCATTCAGGATAATATTTGGACTTATTTGACTTTGATTTTATTCTAAACAATAGACTGGTTGAATTTAGATTTTAATTGTAATTCTAATATATATATCATTTATTTGTAAAACTCAAAAAGGTATTTTTGCGCAAATTATGTAGTATGAAATAAATCTATTAGTTCTTTTTCAGGTTTTTCACAGAAGATTATGTCTTTCATGAATTGTGACACACAATATGTAATTTACCGCATCTGTTGTTTGTCGTGCAAAATGCAATATGTTGGTTGCACAACACGAATAATTAAGAAACGCATAGCTGAACATTTAGCCAATATTCAAAACAAAAATTTGACTTACTCCGGTGCCTCAAAACACTTTGTGAACATTCACCAAGGAGACGTCACACATTTTGCTTTTTATGCATTTGAAAAGATTTTTAATCCTATTCCGGGTGGAAACAAACAAACTATTGACTTCAAGGGAGGCATTCTGGATTCCAAAGTTGGACACGAGATATCCGATGGGCATGAACTAAAAAAATGATCCATTTTATATTTATTGATATGTCTTGTTCCATTTTTTTTTTCTTTTTTTTTTCTTGCTGCTTGTTTGCATCCACACCTTGTGCATATGTAATTAATTATTTGTAATTTGTGATTGGTTGTTCATTGATATTTATTCTGGCTGTGATTTTAATTGTATATCCTATGACTAAGGGTGCTATATGCACCTGAAACACATAAGCCTTTTTATGTTTTTAATATGGCTTGCTATGCCTGAATAAAGTTTTTTTGCATTTTTTCATCAGTGGTGTATCGCTATCACTCAATTTTTCCAGTAAGATATACAGTAACTGCATTAGCCAGAAAATATCACATGATTTAATTTTGGTTTATCTTGTCTCCATATTCACAAGAATCCATTATTGTGCATGCACTTTTATTTGTCTCCAGTTCTCCTGAATATAGTCAATGCAATATACATGTTCCTGAGAATGTGTTGCTAAGGTTGAATAAAATCCCAGTAGACAGGAACTGGCATATTACTTAACACAAACTACGAAGAGCAGGTCTCTGTGGATTACAGTTACACATTCTCTTCTGCTATATGCTGTGTACCAGGACAAATACATTTTAGATTTGTCCAAATCATGAAAATATATGATATTGAACTCAATAAATACAAACCGGGCAATGC